>NC_133416.1:5670000-5992500 GCF_049350105.2 Macaca mulatta | reverse complement strand
GGGACAACAAGCAAGGAAGAGACATGAGGAGAATGGATCTGGAGGAGACAGCAGAATGGCCAGCCTACAGAAGTGAGAAGAAAGCATGTTGTGAGAGGAAATCAATAAGGTGGGCAGCGGAAGCCTATGGGGAATGGAGAGCAGTGACCCTATGTGTCTGGAGCTCAGATTTGGTGTGTGTGGTGGGGCACAGGTGGCTGGGAGGAGAGGAGCTGGGGATGAGGCTGTCGATGCAGTCAGGAGTCAAGGATGTTGTACAGGAGGCCAAGACGGTTAAGCTTTGTGCTGGCTGCAGTGGGAACCATGGCAGTTTTATTTTGGTTTTTGTTTTAAATCACATGTGATTGGATCTTTGTCTTAAACATATAACTGACTCCACCGTGAAAGGCAATGAGAAAGGAAGAAACTGGAGAGCAAGGACCCAATGACAACATCATTGCAGTCGCTGTGGTAGAGATGGGAGGACTTGAACCATGAGGGAAGTGAGGTTGGAGGAAAAGGGCATAAGGGAAGAAATCACTGCAGCTTGAAAACAGCAAAACTAGGACCACAGAAGGGAAGGCATCTGCACTCTAGTCCTAGCAGCAGCATTGCACAGCAGTCTGGCTTTAGACCAGACGTTTCAGTTCCCCTACCAAACAGCTGAGACAATAATCTTGGCACTGCTCACCTTACAGGATTTTAGGGTCAGGCTCAAATAACAGAAGTACTTGGTAAAAGTAAAGGGTAAGACAAAGGAAAAGTGGCATTGGGGTCATTGTCATGGTCAGTGGGGCCTTGCTGATGAGAATGGTTTTGTGATACCGTGAAGTTGTAATAAAAAAATGCATGTACAGAGAACAGTAGCCCTTTCCTTCGGGCTTGAGAGGTGGGTGATTCACTCCGAACACATTCCTTCCCAGGACCCCTCCTTTGTCACCTGGATTTTCTGAGCTCAGTTAGCCGAAGCACATTTATCAACTCAGGGGTCTGATCTCCTGGCTGCTCAGTTACCTTTAATCAAGGAAACAAGTAAAAAATATCTATTGAATAGTGGCTCTTTTCTGCTAATTCGTGGACTGCTGGGCAGAAGAAAAAAAATGGTTGTGATATGGCATTTCACCATCAGGTGGCACCCAAGGACCATGTCTGAGTGAGATTCAGCTCCACCTTCCAGTCTTTGATGGAAACTCATCCCCTTCCCTCCAAAAACAAATAAACAAACAAAAAATCCTAATCAGCAGAAGCAGAGAAGACGTTCCAGGCTTTGAAATAGTTTTCTATGGGATACAAGTCTGTGGTGACAGAATAAGGGCAGAGGGCCTAAAACTACACTCGTCGTGACGGATGGAAATGAGTCAGGAAACAGAACATTCCAGGGTTGATATGGGCTTGCCAGTGGAATGGAGACCTCCATCTTTAGAGGACTTTCCAAACGATAGCCCCCTTTAGCAGTCTGGAGACAGGCGCTGGGAAAGCCAGATTCTCCAGAAACCTGCCGTTGCTTCCGAACAGAGAGGCGTATTTTGGAGCACATGAAGGTCAGTTTATTCTTGTGATTTTAGGGCCTGTCTCCAAGCTCTGAAAGTTCTTGTGGCTCAAGCTACCTAGTTTAGGAGTTTTAGAAAAGATGAGAGAAAATGTGGGCAGAAAAAAAAAATCTGAAATTGTGCACGACATTCCTTTCATTTAATAATTATAGTTGAATTTGACTGAGCACATAATACAGGCACAAAGCATTTTACAGGAACAATCTGATTTCATCATCACAGCAAGCCAGTGAAGTGGAGGCAATCCTCATTGCGGAGTGATTAACCTGCCCCGATCCCACAGCAAGTGAGTGGCAGAGTTGGGACTTCTACTCAGTTGGACTCCAAAGTTCAGCTTCACACCTACAACATGTGGGAGCCTCCTGGTGTGTGCTGGGGGTGGCATGGCTGCTGTGCCAGGGGCTGGGCATAGAGATTTATGACATACAGGTTTCTGACCTTAAGGGAATCTGGGAGATGATGGAGACATGAATGAGATCCAATGTGCCAAGACTAACATACAGTGCTCTAACAGCCCAGAGGATACACCAGTTAATGACCTGAGGGATCAGCAAGTAAAGTTTTGAAAACTTGAGAGGCAAAGAAGGTCATTCCAGGTGCAGAGGAGATGTGGTGCCAAGACACAGAGGCATAAGCTTACACAATGTTCAGAAAGATGGTTAGTACAGGATGCATAAAAAATAGAAGGAGATGCGATTAAAAGCATCAGTGAGGGTTGGCACATGTATAGCCTAACATGGGGGTTGGATTTTCAACATCAAGACTGGAGGTGGTGGTTTGGGTCAATGCATTTTGGAGGATGGGGAAGGGAGAGGTGATTTGCAGAAGGACGATGGTGTACCTTCCCATTGGCTGCACAGTCCTGAGGGTTTTCCACCCTCCATGGTAGACCTGAGCAAGTTCTTGGTACCTTAGTCAGAGGGGAAGGAAAAGGACATCTTTCCATGTTAAAATGAATGAAGAAGAAATTAGAAATTTGTGTACCACTTTGGAAACCTACTGGGAAACTCTGGCTTATCTACTGAGGTTCCTAAAGGACCAAAGGCCCAGGCTCCTAGACAAAGCTTTGTGAAGCACAGGCAGTGGCCAGAACACAGTGGGAATTGCAGAGGGATGGGGTGCTGGCACTATGCTTTTTAGGGACACTGCAGAAGAAGTTTCCTTTGGAACAAAGAGCTGCCTATGAAGAGTCAGGAACTCAGGTCTCAGCTTGTATTTGCCATCTTTCTACATAAGTAGGAATCTCCACTGTGCTGGGGAATTCTTCGTTTTCACAGAATGTCATCTGCGCTAACACATCTTTTGTCTTTTGTTTTCTCTAGACTATTTCTTAACTTAAAGAAATCAAGGGCTCTGATACAGGGCCCTGCAATAGTCAGGAAGGCCAATTATTGAATGTGGGGAACCACAGAACCGAGAGAAAAATACAGTAACAACATTCGTGTGTGTGTGTGTGTGTGTGTGTGTGTGTGTGTGTCTGTGATCTCTTTTTCCTGTTCTCTAGGTAGAAAATTCGTATTCTCCAGATAGTCTTCCTGGACACAATATTCCTGGCCCTTGAAGAAACAACGTGCCCGCAGTAACCTCACCCTTTAACACGCACTTGGCCTTCTTCTTTCATTCCCACGCTCCCTCCGCCAGAGCGAGGCGAGTCTTATCTGCCCCCTCTCCCACCCGGCTGTCACAGAGCGGCAGCTTATCCCTCCTGACCTCCATGGCTTTATCTTGCTTAACAAGATAGATTTGGCAATCCTAGAAATCAAAACATTTCTCTGTCTAGATTCTGCAGACCAAGATACAATTATCTCTGACCCGTTAAACGCATTAAGTGGTTTTTATTATTATAGAAATAATTGCATGCCCATGATGATCTTAAAAAATAGTTACATCACAGAAAGACATGAAATGGGAAAATTCTCCCTCCTCTGCCCTCCAAAGATAACCGCAATGACCAGTTTCTGGGTTTTGTTCTTCTCATGGTTACCATCATAGTAAAAAACAAAATGTTTATGCTTCTATTGCTGATTTATCTAATTTTAACAGAAAGTATTGTCTACCAAATGCCACAGATTGGGAATTTGTTGAATTCTGCAACCTCATGCCCTCTCTCATCTGTAGCTTAATTTTTATTGGTAACTATTTTAATTTTTCCTTAGCAGTTATCTTTGTGACATTAAATAACCTACCTAAAATTACTTTAAACATAAATACACTTTAAAAATACTTAGAATTTTAAGGTTAGTATTTCCTTGTAAGTGTGGACGGTGTCTGTTAACTTCTCTCTGTGAAAGATGAGAAATTCCTTTTTCCTCTTTTATCTTTCAAAATCCCAATGTATTGTGTTATTTTGTTAATGTTGACAGCAATCGTATTCCACGCCGAAGCATACCTTCTGTCTGAAATTTTAACATTAATAAAACCCTGGTTTCTCTTGTTCAGTGTTAAGGGCAGCACACATTAATACTGGTCTACAAAGGAAAACCCCCACAAACTAGCTGATACCCACTTCCATTTCTTCAACACCTCTACCTCCACCTCAATTACGTCATGACAGATACATTTTCTGGATATATCTTCGAAACCATAGAAAACTGAAACTGGCATAAGCAACTTGTATGGCTGGAGAAGAAAAGAGATCCTTTCCCCACCCTCAAGCATCCTCCAGGAGGCCGGGGATTCTCATCCAAAGCTTCCCTCTCCGCTACTGGGTCACCAGGCGATCACTGTCCATCTGAAGCACGTTCCCAGGCAGGGAAGGAGGCGCTCACGAGTGGCAGCCTCCAAGGATGGAGCATCTTAGGAATGAAACTCCTAAGTGGCTCGATTCTCTCGCTTTAGAGCAGGGAACGCAGAGAAAAGGGAAAATTTTCCTGTCTGCCGCTTTTGGTTCTGCATCAGTAGAACCCCATGGGAGAATCTGGGCTGGTGAGAGATTCTCTCTGCTCATTCTAATACATGGCTTTCTTGTCTAGAAAGGAATCGTGCAACACGGTGCTGTCTGGGACATAGAGTTATGGAGATGTGGTGAGTTGGGCTAGTATAAGCTTCCACCTCAGCAGATAAAAATGCCAAATGGCATGCATTTAAAAAATACATATGTAGTTGGGCTCGCAAGAGAAAGAAAAATCCATACATGTCTGCAATAATTAATTGAAAGCCAGAATGGGGAGATCTCTTACTGAAGCAGTTCCCGGTGGATGGGTGGGTTGGGGGAAGGAATGTCTAGACCGGACCTGAACTGGGCCCAGAGGCTTCATTCATCAGACACCAGGGCAGGAGAGAAGGCCATAAGGATCTGGCTCTGAGAACCCTATGCTAAGCTATGTTATTCAGTAAAAAGAAACTACAAAATCTCCAACTCATTCGCAAAGGGCAATAACCTCAGTAAGAAGTGACTGTGCAATCTCTACCCTCCAGCCCAGGGAGCTGGCAGGGACGTCTGTCTTTACTTGGAGTTCTGGGGGGAGAAGGCTCCCATGAGAAAGCAAAAATCTGCAATGCTGTGTTCAACAAGACTTTGGTGTCCAAAAATATACTATACACATGATGAAGGAGGACATCAATATAGAAACTGGTTCTGGGCCACGATCCTCATTCTGAGACCTTTTGCGGAAGCCAAAGTCCGTGCTGACCAACAGGGGCCCTATAGCCAAGTGGCCCAGGATTTGCATTTAAACAGTTCAGATAAAGATGAGCTCAAGAGAAAACCCTACAGACCACCTTGAGAAATGGCATGAGAGTCCGCAGACATGTTAAACACCTGACATAACAAATGAAGGGATGGAAGCACCATGAGAGTTACCTCATCCACACCTGACCTCCCCAAGCAAACTGCTCCCAAGTCATCCCAGGACAAAAGCCAAAATTCCAAAAGGACCAGGCACCTTACAACCCAGCCCCACTCCTTGTTTGACAGCTGAGGACTCTGAATCCCAGGGAGCAACTCGTGGCTGTGTGGGAGACCGTGATTTCACAGGACAGCTCAGGCTTCTAAGGCCACAGATGGGCTTTGAGGTTTTGGAACTGGAGGTGGAGTGGCTGTGGGAAGGTATAGGGAAGCAGCTGTAAGATAACCAGGGAATCGTAGCATGGTTTGTTACGGCTTCAGAGCTGCCACAGTGGAAGGATTCAGGTGGGTTGCCTTAGTCTTCTTTTCAAGGGGCAGAAGCCGCGTTGCCCTGATTGCCTCATCAAGTTGCCCAACCCTCCATCCCCATCCTTCCAGATATCCAGATGTGTGTCTTCCACATTACAAATTCTGAATCTCTGCTAAAAGAAGGAAAGAGAGGGACCCTGGGACTCCTGTTTTTGCTGAGACCTAAGGTGAGCCCTTGGTGGTGTCCTGGCTGCATCTGCCTTGGTTCAACTCAGTGCCATCCTCCTTGCTCTTTACATTTTCTTTAAAGTGGAAGCACCCTCTGCAGCAGTGGTTCTCAAACTTCAGTGTGCATTCAAACCATCTGGAAGGCTTTGAAACACTGACTGCTTGACTCTATCCCTGGAATTTCTAATTTGGCAGGTCAGGGGTGGGGCCGGAGCGTGAGTTTCCAACAAGTGCCGAGGTGAGGTTGACGCTCCTGGTTCACATACTACACTTGGAGAACTGCTGGGCTAAAACCTTGCTTCTCAAACTTTAACAGGCATAAGAATCACCTGGGTATTTTGTTGCGATACTGATCCTGATTCAGCAGTTCTGAGGTTCTGTATTTTTTAACATGCTCCCAGATGATGCTGAGGCTGCCGGTGCAGTGCAGGGGCCACATTTTGAGTGGCAAGTTATTTTCCTATTATTCTACTTCTTGTGACATATCCCCATCCTAGACAGATGTAGAAGAGAGGAGGCAGCCACTATGATTCTTCATAAGGGCTCTTTTCCTTGCAGAGAAGCTGGGGGAGCCAGCACTGAGCCCATGGCCGAGGTCAGGGAACTGAGGGCTTCTGTGGAATGACCCAATTAACATTGCTGTCCTCTGGGTTGGGTGACACAGAGAGAAGGCATAGATGGAGAGATGGGGAGATGATACCTGGGATGGCAGGAGTGGTCTGGGGTGAGAGTCTAAGGAGGCTCAAATACCTTGGCATGGGACCGGTACAGAATGCCCAGCTTGCTTAGAAAAAAAAGGAAAACTGTTCTAAAATTGGCCTTTCTTCTCTTGGGAAACTCAGATTCTTTCCAAACTGCCACTAGTCTGTGGAAGATGGGGTGGAGGAGGGTAGGCAGGTCCTTCCACACACCATTACCTTCTATGATGAATGACTTTTCCCTCAGGGCGTCACTGAGAGCCAGTGTGCTGAGTCTTGGCTGTGGCCCAGCTGTCTGGGAGCCTGGACAGCCCTGTCTGATAGAGAGGCACCGGGAACCAGCCCCTCCACTGGGTTCCCAGCACCAGCCCTGGTTTTCTAATTATAACAGTCTCTTAGCTCCCAGGTTGTGCATGTGCTTCTCAAAACTCTCCATGCGCTCATTCATTCCTCTCCTCAACAAACACGGGGTACCTGCAATGTCCATAGTATTGCATTCTGCCCCTGAGGAAGGGGCTAGGAATCTAAAAGTGATACTGATTACTTGACTAAAAGGAAGAGGCAAATGCCACCCTGATGTTTGGGTCTCCCACAGTGCCCTTTCCCCACGATATCTTGACAGGCAGGGAGGCTCTAGTAAAGGGCCTTTCCTATCCCAGAGAGGAGCACCCAAGGTCACAAGACACAAATAGCGAGCCCTGGAGCCAGGCCTGCAATTCGAGGCACATTTCATGAAAGCACTAGCGTGGATTCCTTTGGGGGCTTTCCTCCACCTCCTTTAGACCTCAACAAGAGCAAACAGATTCAGAAGAGGAGTTTGAAGATCTGAAATCAAACAGAAGAAAAACCCCTGCTTGTGACAGCCAGGGGACCCCAACAGGGAGACCATCCAGGACTGCTGAATGGGAGCTGTTTCTCCCTGCATCATGCCCAGGGTGTGAGAAGTGATTGCAGCCTGGCGGGGAACTAGTGGGTGTGTTTTGGATTTATATCCACCCCTCTGACCTCAGATGCTCTGACTGCCTGTGGCCAGAGCACTGTACCACTGGGGTTCCCCCAACAGCGGGAACTATTGCCTCCTGGCAGAAACTTAGTCTAGAAGGACAGCTTCTGACACAGGAGCAGACGTCTACCTCCTCCGAAGGCTGACATTTGGTACAGGAGCTGGTCGAGAGACCCTGCAGTATAGACTTTACAGTCAGGTCGACCAGGGCAGCTGTTCTTCTGACACCTGAGCTGACCTTGGTGGGGTCAGAATCGCCGTGGGCTGCATCTTCTGAGACTCCGCCATATGTCTGAGTTGAGGCCTAGGCTTCATAGCTGGCTCTGATATGCAGTCAGAAGGGAAATCACCAGGTGGTAGTAAATGGTGTAGCTATAGCTTATCATGGCAGAATTATTCCTTCCCCCAGGCCTTTTTTAAAAATGGTTTATTAGGAAATTTCTCAAATAACCAGAAAATAATCCCTGGACCTACTGCCAACTTTTAACAGATGTTTTTGCACCCTGACACATTTGTTCTGAGTATTTCTGTTCAGAAACAAAATTACAGAGAGCATCAAAGCCTATCTGGAAGCCCTGTCTCACTCTCCACCCTCCTTCCCAAGAGGAAACCGCTCTCCCAAAGTCAGTGTCCATCCTTCTCATGCATGGATTCTACTTTTCTACCAGTGCACGTACCTGGTTAAAAGGTTTGCATCTGCAGTTTACTACTAAGTAAAAGGTTTACTACTGCAATGCATCTTGTATTTTTCACTCCACATTATGACCTCAAGGTGTATCAACTCTGATCCATATTGATCAACCTTGTTTGCCTTTACTGCTATGGAGAGGTTGCCAAGCCCTGGACATGGAGTGCTGGCTGAGGTCTGGGCTGAAGACTTGCCTCACTGTGCTGGAATCTTTCTCTTAGGGCTTGAATCTGGCACTTGGATCAGGTGCTTGTGGATTCCCGAGTTCCAGGGCTGGGTTGGAGTTGGCCCACACCCAGGGTTGCTGTCACAGGAATCCACACTTGTTTGCCCAGCAGTGTGTGTCAGGAGAGCCAGCTCACCTTGCAGCTTTCTCGGGAGATGGGATCCTCTTACGGAGCAATTAGAAAATCCTGGGCCTCAGCCCTCTGTGGCCCTCTTGTTTCCTTTTCACCTCCTTGAGAAAGGGATGATCAGCAGGATCCAGAGGTAGCTACTCCCAACATTTAACAGATATGTTGGCACCCTGACTTCCTGTTGCTGCGAAACTTTCATTCTACCCTTTCCTTTTTCCAAAAAGTAAGGATCAGACACACCAAGCCCCCTGTTCACTCTAGCATCTAGAAGGGACAAAGATCAATCGGAGTAGAGTCCTGAGTTTGTAACTTACCCACAGACCACAGCATGTTGGGATGGAAGAAACCTAATGTTTCCATTATTCCTGATTTAACTATTGGGTTTTCTATCTCTCTATCTATCCCGTTCCCACCTCGTAAAGCTGTGAATGCCATGGGGAGGGAACCTTGTCTCTTCAAGATAATTCTCAATGTATGTGTTATTAAACGCTTGCCCTTTGCAAAGCACAAAGCTTGGGATATGTACAGGGTGGAGGAGACTGCAAGAATCAGTAAAAACCAAGCCTCTCCCTGCCCCTGCACCCTGCACCAACACTTCTCTGATAGCCGGCAGATGCTGATGAGGGAAAAGAGAGTCATATAGAGCCAGGGCTGGGCACCCCAGACTCCAGAGGGACATGACTTAGGGGATCCAGAGGGCTTCTTGGAGAAGGTGGGCTGAGCCTGGTACAGTCCAGCTTAATCCTTAGAGTTTACACCCACTCACGTCCTGGAGTGGAAGTACCCACTGCTGCACTGGGCAAAATGGCCCTTGAAATTTACAGCAGGAGCACCTATTGCTTGGAACTCAAATGAGAACACACAGTCTTCATTAGAAGTTTCCAGGAAACTCTCTCAGCTGCTGTTATGAGCAGAGAGGAAGGGAAATAAAGGACTAATAAACAGGCCAAGAAGGTAGAAGACCCCAAGTGTAAGGACCTTCTACTCGCTCTTTGTGATGAGTACAGAGGTTGAGTGTAGTCCGTGGAAGGAAGACAGCAGAGACTGCAGCTCAGAGAGGCAGCACCAGCCTAAGCCTCAGCTGCTACCGTGCTGTGGGCCACACAACAGCTCAGCCCACTGGGTAATTGCACACCACTGACAACCCCGGATGGAGGAGAGGAACTGAGGGAGTCCCACAATGCACTGTAGCAGAGACCCCAGTCCCTCTGCCTTCAGTGTGTGGCAGAACTTGTTCCAGGGATGGGGGGAAGAGATCTTCTGCATTTCCCGAGGAGAACCCCATAGAACCGGAAGAAGATTTGGGAGATACTTGAAATTTCAGTAATAATGATAGTATTCTACAGTTTACCTTGTGCTTTCACCAACCTGTACTCATTAGGTCTGCAAAAACCCTGGGATTTAAACCACTCAGTTGCTATCAGTTTTTTATAGAAACGAATGCATGAAGATGTTAAAGTCTTCAGTCTTTAAGCTGGGGCTACGATTCCAGTCTTCTGATTACAAATCCATGGGATCTCCGCTGTGGCATGTACTATTATGTCACGCACAAGCACTGACTGCAATGATGTCAAAAGGAATAGGCCCAAGGTCCTGACGTAGACTTCCCTTTAGCTTATAGAATCACTTTTCCAATGACTGCAAGAGGGTGCAGAGCTCTAAAGGCATCATGTGACCAAAAACAATCCAAGTGTGCTTGGAGAAAGAGCTGGGTCTGGAGACATCAGAAGGAAGAAGAACCGAAATAGACTCATGGTGGAGGGTGCCCTGGGCTACCACATTATTAGAGGCGAGTCTCAGTCTAAACCAACTTTCACCTTCCTTCACCAGCCTTAGATCCCGTTGCATGTCTTGTACTCTGATCATCCTTTGTCCCCACTATTAATGTTGACCAAAATCCTGGAGGCCCTATGTCCCTTAGTGAAGCATGTACTTTCTAAGTAGTGTGTCTTTGGGGCATTTTTGGCTAAATAACACCCTTTGTTTGAATACTATCTGTGGCTGTCTTAAAATCTTTCTCTGAACAGAAAGATAATT
The DNA here is from genome assembly GCF_049350105.2 of Macaca mulatta. Lineage (NCBI taxonomy): Eukaryota > Metazoa > Chordata > Mammalia > Primates > Cercopithecidae > Macaca > Macaca mulatta. Next base: position 5,981,865 of record NC_133416.1, on the reverse strand, counting down.
TCATTTAAACTCTTCATGTTGTCACCTTCTTTGACTTCAAGGAATGGACAAATGATCATATTTGCATGCGAAGTGCTTTCATGTTCTGAAACTGATCCAAAGGCCCCAAGCACTTTGCAGATTATGGGATCAAAGCACACTGGGAATCCCTGGGGACCATGCCCCTCTTCTGCTCTTTGTCCCTTCTTCTGCTCCTTGCTCCTGTGTGTAGCACAATGAGCAGCTAAGTAAGCATCTTGTCCCTGGCTCATCTGTGGCTCCATCTGTCCTTACTCCCACCAGTCCCCCCATCCCACCTTCAGGGGGTCCAGTTCAGGAGCTCACAGGTGGGGGTGTCACAGGAGGGGGCTAGAAAGGCAGGCACATTTCAGAGGTGGCCACTGGGTAATTGCACTGGGTTAAGGCAAAGCTGAACACAGGCCACAAATGGGATCCGGCTGCTCTGCTCTACAAGTAATTGTGGTTCACTGGAAGCGTGAGCTTGCCAGCATCATTCAGATTCTCAAATGGGGAGAGGGTGGTACCACGAAAGAAAGGAGAGAGAATGATCATCCTCCGCATGAATTGAAGAGGGTTCCTCAGACAGCTTCACAGTTTCCATTCCCAGGATGAAATCTTGGAAGCACATGGGGGATGGAGGGAGGGAATGAACCAGAAACCTGAACTGTGGCTACAAGGATGGCCTCCTGGGACTCTAAATCTTAATATCAGGCGCTTTGCAAGCTAAATCCCCTCCATGGCCCCCGGGACAGTCGTGTTAGGAGATACTGCCATCTGGTGGAAATGTTGCAGAGTCCCCCCCTTTTCCAGGCCTCCTGCCAAGAATTGAAGAGCATACAAAATGGCTGAAGGGTGGGGCCCTAGAGGTCTGTGCCCTTCTAGACCTTCCAAGGCTTGCTGTCATCACAGCCCATACCTCTTTAGGGGGTGGGTCTCCAGGGCCATTGCCTCCTTTTCCGTGTTTTGAGATCTGGGTATTCACGTGCTTAGGCCTCTCTGGTTACAGCCTTTGCCTTATACCACAATGGATGGGATCTCTCTCTGCCTTTGCCAAGCCTGTTCCCTTTGCCTGGAAAGTTCACTTTTCCCCCGTTCACCCATCCTGGCATCCACTGCTTTCAGACCCAGCTCATCGTTCTCCTGTCTAGCAGCCTCCAGTATTGGCCTCCTCCAGTTTGATGTCCCCAATTCTTACACAAATCGCAAGCCATTCCGTATGCCCCTGTTCCCTTCACTTCTCTGACATGCTGTTCAGCATTTAGAAGATGCTCAATAGATGGATGCTGATTGATGTCCAGCTTATATAATAAGTATATTTCTTGAATTAGGAATCTGAATGTATAACTCTGACTGCACCCGATCCTTGATAGCAAAGACAGAATGGGAGACGCCTTTGATTCCATTTTTAAGATGAGATCTCAAGGCAAAGTTGCATTTGGTCGTATTTTCACACATAGCACAAGTAGGAGATGTGGAGTGTACGCGTGGACCTGTGTGAGCCGGACACTGTAAATGCAAGGCTTTTATGCGGGTACCTCTGTGGGTCCTTCTGGTGTGATGGTTGGGGCAAGAGGGAGATGTGTGATGCCCCTAGTGGTGTGATGGAAAAGTTTTGAGTCCTAAACCCGATTTCTGACTCTGTTTATTGATAATTTACTATGGGTCAGTCACTGAACCCTCAGTTTCCTCATCTATAAAACATGATTGGTGGCCGGGCGTAGTGGCTCACGCCTGTAATCCCAGCACTTTGGGAGGCCGAGGCAGGCGGATCACGAGGTCAGGAGATCGAGACCATCCTGGCTAACACGGTGAAACCCCATCTCTACTAAAACATACAAAAAATTAGCCGGGCGTGGTGGCGGGCACCTGTAGTCCCAGCTACTGGGGAGGCTGAGGCAGGAGAATGGCTGAGCCCAGGAGGCGGAGCTTGCAGTGAGCTGAGATCTGGCCACTGCGCTCCAGCCTGGGCACCAGAGCGAGACTCCGTCTCAAAAAAAAAAACAACAAAAAAAAAACATGATTGGTAATTCAAGACAAAGGTAATAAGGTTGGCCCCAATACTTATCCCCGTACATAGGAGGAGCGCAGTGAATATTTGTTGAAAGAAAAAAATACCCACGTTAGTGTTGCTGTGGAGAGTTAAATGAGACAACAGGAAAGCCATGTATAAACTATTCCTACTGCGTGGCATTGCAGATTCTAGTTGTCACCAACTAGTTGTCATTTGGAGTAGAGTTTGCAGAAGGAATGGTTAGGCTGGGTGTCTCAGCATCCATTCCCACCACCCCACCCCCTGCCCATTCCTTTCCTCCGTGAAAAAGGTTCCAGTGTGCTTCCTCTCTTTCTTTCTCCTGCTTTCTCTTTTCCATTTGGATGGTTGTCTAAGCTAAGCATGGGTACCTCTGACAGCAGAGCCTGAAGGTACCATGAACAATGCTCCAACCCTAGTTACTTTTCTTCAGGCTCAATTCCAGCATGTTTGTCTGCAGAGAAGAGGATCACAGTGGAGCCAGCCACTCCAACAACAAAATGCACCATAGTCACTCTCTGTTTTTCCCTTCTGTAAGTAGGTCGCCGCTGCCAGAACCTCTCAAGGTCCTACTTCTGATGCTTCCTCAGGCCAGCCACAGCACGGCCCTCTCCAGCACTTCCTCTCTGCTCCAGTGAGCAGCCCAGAGCCACTAGAAGCAAGCTGGCTTGCCTGACTGCCGTCGGGCTAGGAGCAAACAGAGGTGACAGTGAGGCGGAGATCTGGGAGCTGGTTTCAGAGCAAAGAGATGGAAGACCAAATTCTAGCCCTGGAGTTAACTCCACCTACAGCTGTTACCAGAACTTTATCTTTCTGGTCTTCAACTTCCTCATCTGTAAAATGAGAGGCTTAGGTTGGAGGATTTCTAAGCTCTCGTCCAGCTCTGTAATATTGGGGGAGATTCAGCTAACACAAGCAGACTGATGTACATGTCCCATGACAATCTTCACCTTCCAAAAGCCAGAGGGAGTGCTCCTGGCCCAAGCCCCTAGATTAAACGTAAAACCCTGCTGATGGATAGCCTGCTGTGCATCAGGCACTGCAAGAACTGCTTTCTATGCTTTTACTTTAATACGTCTAATGAGCATAATTAGTCCAGAATTATCATTCTCATTTTATAATTAAAGGGAATGAGACAGTGTTGGTTGAAGTGGTTAGCCTAGTTAGAAGGAGAGGGGATTATTTTTAAATGCAAGTTTTCTGACTCCAAAGACCATCCTGATACCAGGCTGGCAGGTCACCAGGGCACAGTACCCTGCAGGTGTGGCCACCTCAGGCTAGAAGGAACATTACAATTACATTTCACATGTATTCACCCAGTTTTCAGTCACCTCACTTTACTCCTTATTGACTCATTCAGTATTCAGGATAACCCCCTATTGACAAAGTGTAAAACAACCTCCTCCTGACAAAAGAGAAAGCTGGCCGCCTACAGTTGCACCACTTAGCTGGCAAATGCAAGGAGCAGGACTAGAGCCCTAGTCACCTGACTTCAAACCAGGATTCCTGCTGCCAGGCCACAGCTGGAAAAGAAGACACACCAGGCTCCTTTTCTCTCTCTCTCTCTCTCTCTCTCTCTCTCTCTAATGTCCCAGTTCACAGCCAGGGTAACTGAGGCATAAAGAGTCTAGCTTTCAACCAATCCGGAATGAAGATGGTGAGTTGGCACGAGGGAAGCCTCTGTCGCTTCCAGCACACAGTTCTTCGCATTTACTCCTCCTCACTCCCCATGTTAAACCCGGCAAACTCAAACTCCTTCCTGTGGCTCACAGGGCCCCGCCCAATCTGCCCCCAGCTCCTGTTTCCAGCCTGCTCTGTAGCGTTATGCTGGGACTCAGTGTCTTAGCGAGAGTCTCTGCTCAAGATCAAAGAGCTTTGAGCCCATGGACCTTGGGCCTGGCTGACCCATGGGTCACAGCCAGGGATCCTCAGGGTAGCTCAGAAGAGGCAGAGGGGCATAGTGGGAACTGGTGTCTGAATGCCTGCTTAGCCACTCACTGCAAGTTCCTGAGCTCCCTTAACTTCAGGTCTCCTATGTATAGTATGAGGATAATAGTATTCACCTTATGGGGTTATTCTGAGGCTGAAATAAAATGTGTATATGTATTGGTAGTAGTAGTATTAGCTGCCCTATGGAGATTGTTCGTAGCTTTAAATTAAATACATATATGTGAAAATGAAAAGCACAGTGTGTGCTAAGTAAGAATATTCAGCAAGGGTTCATTCCTTTCTTCCCCACCCACCCCTTAGTTCCACCCCATTAAAATTCCTGGATGGCAGAGATGGTGTTATTCTTCTATATCCCTGGCACCTACCACAGTCCTGGGTACATAGCAGAAACTCTATAAATGTTGGATGAAACAGGAAAGAAAACAAAAGAGAAAAAAAAGACAATAATTTAAAAATGTTTCTCTGCCTGATAGATTTTTTTTAAAAAAGTCAAACCATAACATTATCATTACACTCAATTACCAAAACTATATAAATAACTATGCATTTTACAAATGAACGATAGAAATACAAATCCTTTGTCCCCAGCTGCTCGAAGGATCTGAATGAAGAGGATCAGATCTCTTGTCCCATTGGCTTTATTACCTGGGTTTTGAATTCAACTCTTGGCCTCTTGCCATGAGTCCTTCTATCACCTCTAGGAAGCAGTGGGCCTCCTTCCCTGCAAGACTGGCCAGCTGACCCTCCCCTGGGCCCTCCTCTAGGCTGAATTCATTACGCTCCTGAGATAAGGCCCCAGAGGATGGGAAAAAGGTGGCCAGAAAAATCCCACAACAGGTCAACACTGGGAAGATAAAAGTCACAGGCGTATCTCCTCACACCAGCTCCATCAGCTGGAGGTGTCTGAGGACCACCCCCAAAATAGCCCCCTCTTGAGAAATCTCACTCCACACCGTCCTCACCACCGCCTGAGCCTTTCTTCCTTCCAGCTCCCTCCCTAGAGACACACAGAGCCGAGGAGATAATAACAAAAGCAATAACTGAGGTTGGAGAAATACTTGACGGTTCCTGAAGCTCTCTCACAGCAAAGTCTTCATTTGGTCCTCCCCACCTCTCCCTAAGATAGGAAAAGTAGGAAATCAGGGGGTTCCTTCAGCCACGCCTTGGGATGAGCAACTGAAGCTCAGAGACATCAACAATCTGCTCAAGCAAGTGACAGAGGCGGGACCTGGACCCAGATTGTTTCTTCTCTGAATTTGAAGTCACATGACTTTCATACCAGCAATGAGGACACACTGAATTTCTATAGTTCATCTCTTTTGAGAGGCCTTAAAGATTCAAAAATATATTTCAATTCTCAAATATATTTTATACATCTTTGTACTATCTCTGATTATTGGGGAAAGCCGTATCTCCACATTTTATAGATTTTTTTAAAAAGTAGAGCAAGAAATAGGGTTTGATTAATGTTAGGCTTATGCACATACACAAACAGCACAAAAAGAGGTCTTGTTGGTATTTGCTTCCCCTGTTTTCCAACCTGCGTGGCGCCTCTTTGGGGGGCTTTGCAGTGGGATTTTCAGTGCAGCATGCAAGGCCCCATCTCTCATCCACATTCTTCGAGTTTTGTGTGCTAATCCAGCATCAATGGGTGATTGAAACCTTCCATGAAACAAATTAAGAACTACACATTTGTAAGACTCAATTCTCTTTGCCACTGTGCAAACAAGCACTTGTCAAAGAGCAAACAAATATCTACAAAATGGCTTGAAAAACAAATATCAGGACAAACTTGATACAACTAAGCAGCAATTTTCTCCATATTAAAAATCTTGGTAGGGTGCGGTGACTCACACCTCTAATCCCAGCACTCTGGGAGGCCTAGGTGGGCGGATTGCTAGAGCTCACAAGTTTGAGACCAGCCTGGACAACATGGTGAAGCACCATCTCTACAAAGAAAAAATTAGTCAGCAATGGTGGCGTGCCACTGTAGTCTCAGCTGCTAGGGAGGCTGAGGTGGGAAGATCACTTGAGCCCACGGCGGTTGAGGCTGTAGTGAGCCGTGATCACACTACTGCACTCCAGCCTGGACAGAGTGAGAACTTGTCTCAAAAAAGAAAAAAAATCTCTTTTCAAATGCCTCAGTTATTGTTATCTTTTTACTACTATTACTACAGCTATAATTTATGAAATACCAGGCACTTTACTAAGTATTTTGTTTATGCTCTCTCATTAGTCCACACAACAACCTCCTCAATTTGGTATTTTTTTAATCACCGTTTTACAAATAAGGGAACAGAAAATACAGAGGTTAAATAGCCTGCCCAGGCTAACTCAGATCCTGAATAGCAGAGCACAGTCCAAAGCCATTTGCACGTGACTCCAGCGATTAAACTCCCAACTGACTCTCTCAGGAGTGTTTTCTGAGGTTATAATGTCAATGTGATTATGCCCCAATTTAATAATATATTCAACAATGATTTACAATCCACTTATTATGTGAAAGACACTTCTTCTGGTAACATAAAGCAAACTATAATGCTCAAGCTATGAAGCTGAGCCTAAGAAGCTTATGCAGTCATACAGGATGTGTGACACACACAGATGTTCATGACAGAGGCATGGAGTTAAAATGTTATGGGAGGTCAGAGAAAGGAGAAGCCAATTCTCATGGGAGAAATTGAGCTTGGTACACATAAACATAGGACAATACCAGTGGAGAAAAGTCAGCTTACCTGAGAAGGATTAATTACACAGCAATAAAGAAAAGCTGAAGAATGCACCTGCCTCTGGAGTGCCTCATTGCAATCATTATCCTCCTTGACAGACACAGATAACACCGATGACCACTGCATGCAGACATGCACTGACTTGTTTCCCCAATGGAAGTGGCAGGCAAGCATGGATTCCTCCTCACTCCTGCACAGCTCCCCTTTGTACAGAATGACATGCTTCCTGACGTATGAAAAGCTGTGACCTTTGTCAAGCTTTTTTAACAACTGATATTCCCAATGACCACCTGTGCTAGGTGGAGGGCTTGAAGTGGGGACACTTACTGACTACAAGGAATTCACGATCCACCTGCAAGGCCCACAGGTGGATCAATTGCATCACAAATACTAGATGTCAGCTTATTGACTGCCAACTTGACATTAGCATTTAAATAGTTCTCCTAACACGCAAACCTTTTGGAACATATCTTTTAGTATCTAATGGGAGGTCACAAGCAGCTGTGGAAAGAAGAACATGAATGAACACTTACAATGGAAAAATGTGACACAAAAACAACTTACGGATATGATTCCCATCACCAATGGAGATATACACTTTTAGCTATAGGGATTTTGTGATGAAAATTATTTCTGGTCAGGCATGGTGGCTCATGCCTATAATTTCAGCAATTGGGGAGGCTGAAGCAGGAGGAACACTTGAGCTCAGGAGTTCCAGACCAGTCTAGGTGACATAGGGAGATCCTGTCTCTACACAACGCTAAAAAATTAGCCAAGTGTGGTGGCACATGTCTGTAGTCCTAGCCACTTGGGAGGCTGAGGCAGGAGGATTGCTTGAGCCTGGGAGGTTGAAGCTGCAGTGAGCTGTGATTGCACCACTGCCCCTCAGCCTGGGCGATAGAGTGAGACCCTGTCTGAAAAAAGAAAAAAATGATTTCCATGGTATGGTGGTATGGTTTTTTAAAAATTGATAATAAAATAATAACATTTAAGTAATCAATTAAATAACAAAAATTATTTGAAGAGATTTAAGCATGGAGGGGCCTGGGGCAAGCAAATGGAGAGGAAGGAGAGAACTCATAGTAGAAATGTGGTGTATGTTATACCTGATGTAAATGACGAGTTGATGGGTGCTGATGAGTTGATGGGTGCAGCACAGCAACATGGCACAAGTATACATATGTAACAAACCTGCACATTATGCACATGTACCCTAGAACTTAAAGTATAATAATAATAAAAAATAAAATTAAAAAATTAAATAAATAAATAAATAAGTTAAGAATAGTATGAAAGATTTGTGTTTAAATAAAAAAACATTTACAAAAAAAAAAAAAAAAGAAATGTGGTGTATGAAGACTACCTAAAATAACAGAAAATATTGACTGGGCGCAGTGGCTTATGCCTGTAATCCCAGCACTTTGGGAGGCCAAGGCAGGTGTATCACCTGAGGTCAGGAGTTCGAGACCAGCCTAGCCAACATGGTGAAACCTTGTCTCTACTAAAAATACAAAAATTAGCTGGGTGTGGTGGCGGCCACCTGTAATCCCAGCTACTTGGGAGGCTGAGGCAGAAGAATCTCTTGAACCAGGGAGGCAGAGGTTGCAGTGAGCCGAGATCACACCACTGCACTCCAGGCTGGGTGACACAGTGAGACTCCGTCTCAAAAAAAAAGTAAAAAGAAAATATGGTAAATAGAAGTAAAACTGTTGGGGAAAAAGATAAATCACTAATATTGTAGAAAAGAATGTTGTCTTTGGAGCCAGACGGGCCTAGATTTAACCTTGGCCCATCCATTTATTAGCTACATGGCCTCTGCTATTCAGCCTCAGTTTGCTCATCTGTAAAATGGGGCATAATATTTACCCAGCAAAGTCCCAGTGAGGACAAGATTTCTTGTTTAGTAAGCACCTAGAATAGGATGCGGCCTAGAGTAAACAATTGTTCACATTACAAATGTTACTGAGTGCCTAGGGGCTGGAAATACAGTAATGGACTGAACAGAAATGGTCCCTGCTCTCATGGAGTTGACAGTCTAGCAAAGGATAAAGGGTTGTTTTAATTATTTTAGTTAACCAAGTAGCAAAACACAGCATTACAACACATAATCAGAGCATAAAAGGTCAGTCTTATAAACGGCATAATAGCTACAACTAGGGCTTTCTCATGCAAACTCAACAGGTCAACCAGAGTCCTAGCAAATGAGCTAGTGAATACTTTAGAAACAGGTCACTCCACAAGTTGTTGGTCTAAAATTCTGGGTATGTGCGTTTCACTAGGCAGACATTCCGGTATTTGATAAAAGGAGGAATACAGATGAATTCCGTTACATGAGCCAGCTGTATCAGTAAAAATAGCATGAGAGCTGGTGCCACGAAATGGAAACATCTGGCTCTGGAGAAAAGGCTGAAGGAAGTGCGATGCAGAGTGAAGTGAACAAAACCTCAACGAGAGGGCTGGATTCTGGTCCTAGGGCAGCCCCCCAATAGCCGTGTGAGTCAGAAGAGACCCTTAGCCTTTCTCCAGGTCTGTTCTCTGTCTGTGAAACTGAGTGAGCCCTGAAATCTCATCCATTTCTGCCATTGTAAGAGTCCATAGGTACAAAAAAGGAGAAATAGTTCAAGTGAGTTTGCACAGCAACAAGATTTGCTTCAATAAACAAATTGAGCATCAAGTAAAATGAAAGACTAGATTGTCCCTTAGCATTATTTTGGAAGGTAGGATTTCTGAACACTGGCCATCACTTGGAGACCCATGCCTTCACAATCAACTACTTGATGTTCTGATCATGTTGGTTTCCAAATACTAACTGGAGTAATGACTAGCACTTCCAAGTATTTCCAGCTCTCTACCTTCTGGGCGGAATTGTTCTTTCTGGGTCTTTTGTAGTTTGCTGCAGTCATGTGACTACTGCTGGCCAATGAGTTGGGAGTGAGGGGAGTATATATCATGTCTAGACAAGCACATTTAAGTATCACTGTAAGATCCTTCACAACTCTCCTTCCCTTTGGCATGGTGACTGATGATCAGGTGGTGACTGTTTGTCACCATTGGTTCCTGAGTGACTAGAGTGACCAAAACTCCCTGCTATTCCAAAATGGACAGATGAAGTGAATATGAAATAAATCTTTGTGTTTTAAGCCCTTGGGACTTGGAGGTTATTTTGTTACTGAAGCAGAATCCAACCTATCTTTACAAATACATTGCTTCCTATTAATACTTTGCTAACTTAATAGCTTTTAGAAATACAGACTGGAACTGTATACTAAACTGCTTTTCATTGTTTTAAATATGATTTCCTTCCACCTGACTTGACACCACTGCATTGCCTGATTTGACACTATTACCAGGGACACAGACACCATTCACATCACGCCTCTGAAAATGCCATTCATGTGGAATGCAATGTGACTGGCAACACGGCACTCTGGATTTGCAACAGTATAGGTGAAATACAATCATTCCATTTAGCATTTCTACTTTATTCCTTTTCAAGTTAATAGACAAAATCCTTTTTATTTCAAAGTATTTTACAGTTTTTAGAAGGTCTTGCATTCAAACGAGATTACATCATTTGGAAAACGTTCAAAACCCTATAAGGCATACAGTATTAGCTCCATTTTACAACAGGGATCTGAGAGTCATACAGCTTAAGGGACTGCATGAGGTTGCCAGTGAGTATGTGGCAAAGCAGGGACTCTTTTTTCCTGGCTCCACATTCGGTGCTAATTCAACTCTGCCACATTTCCTTCAGCATCTTTACTCTGAACGTTTTTGGTGTGTTTGTTTCTGTCTATCCTGATCGTATTTTCTCGAAGTTGGGGGAGCACTGAACCAACCAGTTGCTCGTCATTATTTGTTTTATGCAACCCAGTTCTTCAGAAGAAAGTGCTGCTGGCACAAACCCTGGGCTTCCAAGGCAGTGGAATTGCTCCTGCCGTGGGTCCAGAAGAAAATGCCATCCCGCAGGTGGGATAAGCTGGAGGCCAGCTATCTGGTCAGCCCTGAGCTCCTGGCGTCCTGCTTATGTTATCAGTCCAGGTCTTGATGTTGGAGAGGCTGACGACCTGTGCTACACATTATCTCACACTCTCGACTTGGCAAAGTAGCCCGCCACTGAACTGTGCGGACAGTGAGCAACATTTAAGGCAATGACCCCACAGGTACTTCCCGACTCCTTTTCCAAAGGGTTCAAGGTCTGTTCCTCTCTTCTGTCACTGTCATCTTCTGTTTTCCTTCCCTCTGCTTCTCCTTTAGCCCCTTCTGATAAATCTTTGGTTGGGTGGATCGGCCTCCTTTCCTAAATTGGCTCTAAGTGAATGAAATCTTTCTATTTGCTGGGTTGTTTCTCAGGTATTAGTAAATATCTGAGATCGCAGTTGAGCTGGGGCAAAAGGACTGGAAGAGCTGGGTGGAAAACCTTCATCATCAAGGCTCTTTCCGAGGTGATAAAGAAGCCGTCTTCCTTCTCTCCCCAATGAACACAGTACAGCCAGATTGTCAAACACTTCGGAAGTCACCTGTATAGCCCCGGAGTTTCCAAAGCTCTCCCCTGAATCTCTGCGGTGATGCTCACACCAGTCTACAGAGGCAGTGTGTCCTCTGGGGGCCCTAAGCTTGCCCCTCACTTCATCACAGAAGGCACTCCAGCCAAACATAGAAGAAGGGCCTTGTCTGCCTCTCTAGGATGTGCCACTAGGACTCCAGCTCCCACGGAGTCTCCATCCTCCTCTCCCCTGAAATCTGCACGCTGACCCGCATTTCTCTCTCAGAAGATCTGATGCGGTTGATTCGCTTTGCGAACTTTCTTCCACCTCAGAGGGTCTGGTGCTGAGTTCCCACACTGGGAAAGAGAACGCTTTCAGGAGGCTCTCTATAGAATCAGCTATTTCACTCTTCTCAAGGGTTCAAGGGGTCCATTCAGGGCTGGAAAAATGAGCCGGTTAGAGAGGGAAGAAGAGAAGCTGCCTAGAGGGTTTCATAACACATTGTCCTGCTTCTCCTATTCTTCTTTCACCCCAAGACTTTCAAAGCTAGAGTTAGGTCTTAAGGTCCCTAGCAGTAGTGACCACAGATAGGCTTGCAGGCTCTTGGCATAAGGGGCCTTATAGTTCCAGGTGTCTATCTCCAACACACCTGACAAGGTAAACCGTCACTTTCAGGCACCATAGACGTCCCCTTCAGTACTTTTTCACAAATGCGATTTCACACAGGTTTACGGGACTATTTGATCAGTGTCTCTCTCCTTCATTAGACTAAGCTACATGAAGTCAGAGACTGTACAGTTTTCCTTCACCTGACAAAGGGTAGGCATTCAATAAATATTTGCTCCATGGATGAATTAATCTTCTCTGCTAACACAGCATGAGGGAATAAGCTTAAGCTATGGCAAGAAGGATTAGCTCAGAGATAGCTCTGGAGCTGGACTGTCTGGTGGTAAATCCTGGTTTTACAATTTACTTCCTATGAGACCTCAGGCAAATATCTTTCTCCTGCCTCATTTGTAGTTTCAAATGGCTATAATAGTAGTACTACTCCCTGATTGTTTTGAGGAGTGAATGAGATAGTGCACAGAAAACACTTAAGGCTAGTAAGGTCCACACCTGTAATTCCAGCACTTTGGGAGGCCAAGGCAAGTAGGTCACTTAAGCCCAGGGGTTCGAGACCAGCCTGGGCAACATAGTGAAACTCTGTCTCTACAAAAATGAAACAAAACAAAACCACACACTTCAAACAGTCTCTGGCAAATATAAATGCTCAATAAATATTAGGTAACTACAGTTTGCTTGCAGATTGTGGGTAACCAAGGGAGAAGTTTTAATTTTGTCTTTTGTAAGATAGAGGAAAGGTTATATGCCTTATACTTATCCTAGGAGGCAATTTTGAGAGTTAAGACAAACATAATTTTCTAACTGCAGGATAAGTATTAAGAAAGGATTTGGCTATGCCTAGAGATAGTGACCTTATAATTAGAGACAATAAGATTGTTGAAGAAATCAGGACATAAACCATGGGGACCTTTGGCAGTGGAGAGGTGATCTTTGGTGTGTAGGACCAAAAGATATTAAGTGGACATCCCAGTAACAGTCTATTTTAATGAGGGAAAATACTCTCCAAAGGTCTAACATGTCACACTTGAGTCAGTTCATAGACTCAGAATCTGTCCAAAGAAGAATTCAGGTGAAATACAATGGTTAGAAGAGTACAAACTTTGCAGCCAGAATGCCTAAGCTTCAATCCCAGGTAATTCATGACTTGCAATATAACTTGGACAAGTTACTTAACCTCTCTGGGTTCCAGCTTCTTCATCTGTAAAATGGGAATCATAATAGGGCATCAATTTTCCAGCATTTTTACAAGGGATGAATATATAATAGTACATAGTAACACTGTGTATGTGTTAGGTATAATTAAAAGGATTGAAAATTATCACCTCTAGCAATAGACAAATGGCTATCCATTTTTCTTAAAAAGGGAGAAAATCTGAAATAAGAGCCTCCATAAAATAATAGAAAGTTGTCAATATTTTCACTCCATAGTCAAGGACCTAGAAAGGCCAAAATTGTAAGGATGGTGGCATGGCTATTCCGGGAAGGGGTGTAAGGGGAAATCCTTCTGAAGGGGTGCAGAGTGTGTGAGTGCCACCCTAGGGCCCCATAGGGAACTGGATCTTAGCACTCAGATCGACCAGATGACCCTCACCAGGATGTAATTCCACCTCCTTCTTTGCTTTGCAAAAATCTACTGTCCCAGGGCCAGGCACAGAGGCTCACACCTGTAATCCCAGCATTTTGGGAGGCTGAGGCGGGTGGATAGCAAGGTCAGGAGTTTGAGACCAGCATGGCCAACATGGTGAAACCCTGTCTCTACTAAAAATACAAAAATTAGCCAGGTGTGGTGGTGTGCACCTGTAATCCAAGCTACTCAGGAGGCTGAGACAGGAGAATTGCTTGAATCCAGGGGGTGGAGATTGCAGTGAGCCGAGATTGCACCACTGCACTCCAGCCTGAGTGACAGAGCAAGACTCTGTCTCAAGAAAAAAAAAAAAACAACAATCTACTGTCCCAGGAGCAATTCTGCCTGCTGAGCTTAATCAGATAAGAATCATTAGTGCTTCCAATGAAGAGGTCCAACTAATAATGCAGACTCCTGAGATTCAATAAGCTAGAAGATCTGGGGAGAGGGCCTAGCAAGTTCGATTTCTGGAAGCATCCCAGGTGATTTTTACACATCCTGAAATTTGAGAACACTGCCCTTGTTGGACTCTGAGACCCCTTCCAACTCTGACAGTCTCTCATTCTGTGGTTGTCTGGTTGGATACACTCCTGAGATCATCACATATTATCAGATCCAATGCACACAGCTTCCAGAGGCTGAAGCCATCCCTCAGATGTGGAGATGACAGGACAGCAGATACCCCAGAGCCCTCGTCCCATCTCACTCCCCATGCCCATACACACTCCCATCTGGCAAAGGTGTGTCACCTGGGGCTGGGGTGGAGGGAGCTGTCACCCTCTCTCCTGGTAAAAGTAACCTTTCCTTTTCCAGGAGTCCTAACTACCTCGCAGAGGGAAAAAATATGGTAACATCTCACTGCCCTTCACGAGCATGAGAATTTCCAGCAAAAGATAAGCATGGTATTATGGAGAATGTAATTTGGGACTCCCGTTTTAAACACATCTTCCCATCCTTCCCAGAATGGGACAGGAGAAATAAATTATGACCTAAAACATCCAAGTTGTTTCTAGAATCACCAGCAGCATTTATAGTATTTGCACCTCCCTGTGATGGCAGCACATTGGCAGGCTTCCTTCCGCCTGTGACCATGTGCTTGTTTGGATCTGCTGAGGTCCAGTGCTTCCAGGCAACCTTGGACACGGTCGTGGCCCCCTGGCGTGGAGGAGTCAGGCCACAGGCTAGCAGGCGCTGGATAGAGCACTCTGAAGGCCTATTTGTGGGGAACATCAGCAGCTGTGCGGAAATGGAGGTGAGCAGAGAGGAATGGAAGTCTTTCTCAGGCAGAGCAGCAGATGGGGAAGTGGGAGCCTCCTCCTGCCTCCACCATGGCAAAACCTTGTCTCTGGTTTCCCTGCCTCAGCTCTCCCACATGCCATTCTCACCAGTCTTCCTAAAATACCACTTTCATTATGTTAATTCCCCTCTGCTTTATTTCCCATTTTTTAGAGACGGGGTCTCCCTCTGCCATCCAGACTAGAGTGCAGTGGTGCTATCACAGCTCACTGCAGCCTTGATCTTCTGGGCACAAGAGATCCTCCCATCCTTTGCACTAGCTGGCACAACAGGTGCAAGCCACCATGCTTGACTAAGTTTTCTACTTTTTAGACAGATAGGGTCTTGCTATGTCACCCAGGTCAGTGTCAATCTTCTGGCCTCAAGCTATCCTCCTGCCCCCGCCTCCCAAAGCATTTGGATTACAGGCATGAGCCACCATGTCTGCCCTTAATTCTCATGAGACCTCCACAGCTGTCTTCACCTAAAGTATAGCATCGGTTCAAAATTCTTCAGTTTATTCAAAGCCTACCACAGCCTGCCTCAACTTGCCTTCCCAAATTTGGCTCACAAAATTCCCACAAACCGTCTCATATGCTTGCCAACCTTCTGCTCAAGCAACAACAGCCCCTCCCTCTCTTCCCAGTGTGCTTCCCGTCTACTCCTCACCAGGCTTCTGCAGCTGTGATTTCTCCTTCCTGCTACCCAGCTCTACTCCCTCTGCCCAGGTCCCTCCTCTCCACCTACACAAATGCTTCATTGCTCTGCCTGGACAATCCACCAATACAGATTTCTGCTCCTCCGTGTCCAGCCCTGACTGGCTGGCTGGGTGAAAAAAGACACAGCCTGGAGGCAGAGAACATGCGTTCGAACCCAGCTCTGCCGGCTACTAGCTGCGTGGTTTGGGGCACATCATCATCCTCTCTGAATTTCAGTGGCTCTACAACCTGGCACACCATTCCAGGGATTGGGGATAATGCATATACAGTGTCTACCACAATGCGTGGCACACAGTAGGCGCTCAGCAAGTGGTAGCTAACAGTGCCAGTCATACCCATTGCCTGGAATTCTTAAATCTCCTCATCTGCATAGGGACTGACTCACCGATTTGACTCTTGGTGTTTCACTGTATCCTGCCTCCCCTATAGTATTTTGCTCACCTCTGCTTCTCAAAAGGGGCTCATGAGATATTTTTCTGGGGTCTCTAGGTGTTTGTGCCACAAGTTCACTAGATTTTCTTAAGCAGAAAAATGGAAAGTGATGAGGCCTGAGACCTGCTCTGTACTCAGTTGACAAGCCAGCTTCACAGAGCTCAGAGACGAATCCGAATAACAGCCTTGGGATGAAGTCAGTGTGCACATCTGCAAGGGGAACCCCCGGAGAGTTTCAGTCCTGATCCGAAAGCCAAAGCTCTCTCTGCTGAGCTGCCTGAGAACACCAGCAGCTTGCTAAAGAAACCACTCGGCTGTCAAAACATATCCCGGCTTCTCCTGTCAGGGGATGTCAGCCAACATCTTGGAGAATGGCAGAGAAGCAAGCGCTTGGGAGTTCAGTGCTGATAAATGACTTGTAAATGTCACGTAGGCCCAAGGGGTGAATGCCAGTGTAGATGGAAGTTACCTCTCTTTCAAAGCAATGGAAAATTGTGAAACCTCCAGCTTTCTTGTGTAAGCTCATGGGCCATATTTTTAAACTTATCAACAGTAAAAATGACTATAAATTCTACTTACCCCTACCCTACCACAATAATAATACCTCCCCTGCACTGAAAACAATTTTCTATGCCTTTTTCTGTCCTCAAGACCCATAATCTCATTGCTCCCTTTACTCCATCCAGGTAAACCTCCTCTCTGTTCTGATTGATTCAGCCCGTCCACTAACAAGTGTTTATCATGCTGCCCTGGGTGTGCAGAACCTGGTGGGCAACTAAGAAAGAAAACAGAAGAAAACGTGGCCTCTGTCCGCAAGGAGCCACTTAAAATCGAGTGGTTTTGTTAGATCTGCAGCATCCCAACACCAACTTCTAATGGCTTTCTTTCATTTAGTAGTGAGTTAGTCAACAAGTACTTATTACACACCACTGTGTGCCTGGAATACAGAGGGCGAATGAGCCAGGCAACGTCCTGGTTCTCATGCAGCTTGCATTTTAGTAGGAAGACAAGGCAATATGCAAGTAAACAAAGAATACAAAGTCAGAGAACAGTAAGTGCTATGAAGAAAGTAGGGTAATGAGATAGGGGGTGATGGGATAGTAGGGTAATGAGATAGTAGGGTAATGAGATCCAGACGTGGAGGCCAGAGAAAGTCTTTCTGAAGAGGTGGCATCAACAGCCTGTCAAAAGTGGTGAGATAGAAGAGAAGAGACAAACTCCCTTCAGGAAAGGGTCTGCCCATAAACCCTGCAGAAACTCAAAGGACATGGGGATGAATACAGGGCTGCTGCCTCTGAAACTTTCTGTGTCTCTTGGTCAAAGGCTATATTCATAGCACCAAGCACAGCGCCTGATACAGAGTAGATGGTGAACGATGAATGATACTGATGAGTGGCATTATTCACAATATTCTACATACCAACCAATGTCCTTGCCATGCACTCTTCTTTTGATTCCCATGACCACCATATGAGGAAGGTGCTCTTATCCCTACGTGACAGATACAAACAGGTATTCACAGAAAAGGAGAAGCAGAGCCTGGATTCAAATCCAAGCACCGTATTTCCAAACCACCTGGTCTCCACTCCTGTGCTGTACTGTGTGCAAGCCTGAATGTTCCTTCCCCCTTGATCTTAGGTCTCATAAGTTTCTAGGAGGGATACAGAGGTGGAAGCTATTTCAGGCCTTGGGTTGTTGGAATCTATATGTTAAATTTTATCTGGTATGTCACTATACCCAAATGTTCACACCTTTTTTTTTAACTTAGAGTTGGGTTCTCCCGTCACCCAAGCTGGAGTGCAGTGGTGTGATCATGGCTCACTGCCGTCTTGAACCCATGGGCTCAAGTGATCCTCCCACCTCAGCCTTCTGATTAGTTAGAGATACAGGCATGTGACACCACACCTGGCTGATTTATTTGTTTGTAGAAATGGAGTCTCACTATGCTGCCCAGGCTGGTCTTAAACTCCTGGTCTCAAACTCCTGGTCTCATGTGATCCTCCCACTTCAGCCTCCCAAAGCTCCGGGGTGCAGGTGTGAGCCACTATTCCCAGCCCCTCATGTTCATACTTTTTTCATTATCCAATCCAATATGGCTACTTGTCTCAGATAAGAACCAGTCCCTGAAGGATTTAATTTCTGAGGTTGGGCAAATCAAGCAGTAAAAGAAACAGCATTTGCTATTGTGGGTAGCTCATCTGGAGAGAAACTTTTGAAATGGCAGATTTTTTAAATTGTTTCTTAATCACTATAAGTTCATTTTAATATTGACAAATGCTGTACGCTGTGCTGCGGTGAACAGGAATAAGCCCAGTTCTCAGATCCATGTTGGAGACAAAGCTCACACTGAGATGCGGTGAGAGGGCACCATCGCATTCAGGTCCCCACATGTCCCATTCAGGACAGCTCTATTCCCACTGCACAGCACAAAAGGGCCCCCTCACAAACCTGGACGTCCTCACCTCCGCACTTTCACTCAAACTGATTGCTTCTCGAGGACTTCCCTCTGCAGTTCCCCAGCTGTACAGGCCTCCTCCATCCCTCCAGACCCATCTCAGACACAGCCTCATCCATGGGAAAGGCTCTTTTGGGAGCACCCGTCATAACTGACCCTCACCTTCTCCTGAGGACCCAAACTTTGCACTTCCTTCCTGATTTCTATATCATTTTGGGTTACGTGCGCACTTAGTTGGTGCTGTTTAGTATATTGTGGGCAAAAAATTCCCTCTCATTCATCTTTCTATGTCTTACAGCTCTAGGACAGCACCCGTGATAAACACTGTTGAACTAAGGGGTAGAGCTTGCTCTAGGCTTTCTCCTGGACCTTTATATAGTGATGACAGCAACTGACCTTTACTGAGGACTTCCTTTCTGACAAACTTCTGTCATTTATTACATTTGCCCCATGACAACTCTAAAAGAAGGCCCTATTATTATCTCCATTTCATAGTTGCACAAAAGTATTTTATAGCGGGCTGCTTAGAAAGGTATCACTTGCATTTGGTCACATAGCTAATAAATGACAAATCAAAATTCAAACTCAGATCTACCTGCCTCCAAGCCTCACTCACCTAACTAAAATGCTGGACTGACTCCATGCCACTTCCTGCACCAGCCCCGAGGCTCCTCCTTACGTCTTCCCAATTCTCTCTTCCATCTCGGCCCCTTTTCCCAGCTTTCTGTCCTCTCCCTCCTCACTCTGCAACTACTCTCTGGAGGCCCTGTTTTCTACTCCCCCAAATTCTTTATCCCACTCTGTCATCCAACATTCACTTCCAAGCTCTCTTTGCCTCACTTCCTCTGCTTAAACTCCCATTTCCTAGACTGTCAGATTATAATTAGTTGCATTTGATTTAACTAATTCATATTCAAGTGTGAGTGACAATGAGCCCTTTAAAGTTCAATGGGAACTTTTCATTTGAAAAGAGGATATTTGTCATCTCCAAAAACAGAACTTGAATGTCTTCCCAAAGAGAATTCCAAATGTTTGAAGCAATGACAACATTTCCTGATCACCTTCTCCAAGATGACCTTCTCCAAGTTGACTCCTTTGAACATTTATTTATTTATATGCCTGAAAGTCCATAAACATACATTTGCTTAAAAAGTATAATAAATTTATGGTTTCTTCACATGCTCTTTATGATACAATTCAACGGTATCTTTAATGTACATTTTTCAAAAGGACCATATCATTGTTCCTATTTCAGGCCAGTCTCTTCTGTCCCAGAAATACAGTGTTCACACTAAATCAGCCCTGCAGCCTATAGCCTAAGGGTGGCCATGCCCAGCATCAGTGATGGGTGATCACTAATTAGCAGCAGAGATTGTTTAATCCTCAGCTCTGCCTTCTCAGTGTTTTCTCAGAAAAGAGTCAACCAACCGGATCCCTCTGGGGGTGGGGTCAGAGCAGCCCCCTTCGAAGTTGCAGAACAGTGGTCGGGTGCGGTGGTTCACCCCTGTAATCACTTTGGGAGGCCAAAGCAGGAGGATCACGTAGGGTCAGGAGTTCAAAACCAGCCTGGCCCACATGGTGAAACCCCATCTCTACCAAAAATACTAAAATCAGCCAGGTATGGTGGCGGATACCTGGAATTCCAGTTACTCACGGGAGGCTGAGGCAGGAGAATTGCTTGAACCCAGGAGACAGAGGTTTCAGTGAACCAAGATCATACCACTGCACTGCCGCCTGGGTGACAGAGCAAGACTCCGTCTCAAAAAAAAAAAAAAAAAAAATGCTGCAGAACAAAGGCCTCTGTCTGGCTCTGGGAAATTGCAAGCTCCACACCAACTTAGGTCTGCCCTGGTAGCCACCAGCTGTCAACATCTGGAACCTATTTCTCACCCCAAAAAGCCACCCAGATAGAACTGACTTTACCCATGATTGGGCCCAGTGATGTGGTCAAGAGAGCTCGGTGGAGGGACCCCTTGCTGACTGCAGGGGATTGGGGATGTTGGGTGAGGCCTGATTGGACCTCAGTAAACCTGAGCTAAGGGCACCAGCTAAACAGGGTATCAAATTTTTTTCAAATAACTTGACATTTGATATTTTAATAAAAGCACTAAGGGAAATACTAGAACTTTCAGGGATTTTCTTAATTAACGTTTTGGATGGTATTGTTTTCATTTTTGCACTATGTATGGGGGAGCATATTATTTTCAGTGCTTAGGCTTTCTACAGATATACCCAGTGCTGGGCTGAGGATTGGAAAAGTGTGTTTTATTGGATTGGCGTTGAGAACCCTAATCAAAGGCCGCACAGGGCCCCCTAATGTTGTATTTATGCTTAAATCCCAGCATCTAGCATAGCCTCTGGCACATGAAAGCTCAGAATATGCGTGGTGGCCTGGTTGACCTCGGCACCGCAGGCACCACTTGCCTCTGGTATTATTGTTAACTAACCTGGCCGCCCAGGGCTCCCCCACGAAAATGACAGCAGAGAATAAGAAGAGAAACTAATACTGCCCTTACTACGCACTACTTCCTCTCGGGTGACCCTTTCATTCATCTTCCAAACTGGGACATTTTGGGAGAAGAAGGGATGAAGTGTCATAAATAATCAATAAAACTTCATTGTTTCACGGCTGTAATCCCAGCACTTTGGGAGCTCAAGGCAGGCGGATCACGAGGTCTGGAGATCGACACCATCCTGGCTAACACAGTGAAACCCCGTCTCCACTAAAAAATACAGAAAATTAGCCAGTCATGGTGGCGGGCGCCTGTAGTCCCAGTTACTCGGGAGGCTGAAGCAGGAGAATGGTGTGAACCCTGAAGGCGGAGATTGCAGTGAGCCAAGATCGTGCCACTGCACACCAGCCTGGGTGACAGAGCAAGACTCTGTCTCAAAAAAAAAAAAAAAAAAAAGTCATTTTTTAACAACAGGTATACCTGGTTGTCCTTGGCAGATGAGACACATGGTCACTCTATCTCTCACCAACATTTTTTGTTTTTTACCCAGAGTATGAACATGTCCAATATTCTAGCTCTATTCCCCAGCCTAGCCTCTCTTTCATTCTCACCTTATAGTTCTGCCTGGTCTCTGAAACACTCCCCTGAATCCCTGTCCATAGAGTTATCTTTCTTTTTAATTCTAGGAGTCCAGTTCACATTAAATGTTATCATCCACCTGGACTGCACACATGGTGAGTCAAGGCAGAGCAAATGGAACCACCAAATAAAGACCTTGCTCCTGCAACTTCCTGGATGCCAAGGAGTGTCTGTATCAACTGTTTAACAACCGCATTTGACGTAGGAGGCACAGAAGTGATTGTATTTTCAGTCAGAAGAGGAGGCAATTCAGTCCAGAAAGTCTTACTGGGTACCTGCTACTGCCACAGCCCAACTCTAGGCACTGGGATATAAATAGGAAGATGATGAGCTCTGATCTGCTCTCAAGGAAGGGTGAAGAAGTAGAAGTAGAAAAACAACCAACCACAGTTGAGGCAGAATACATTTGTGATAGAAGTGCCAGAAAAGGAGAAATGGCACTGGACGAGAGGGACTAAGGATAGTTTCTTTGAGGAGAAGATATATTTGGCATCACATTAAGGAGGACTGAGATGGGCGGATCACCTGAGGTCAGGAGTTCAAGACCAGCCTGACCAATATGATGAAACTCTGTCTCTATTAAAAATACAAGACAATTAGCCAGGCATGGTGGTGGGTGCCTGTAGTTCCAGGTACTCGGGAGGCTGAGATAGAAGAATTGCTTGAACCTGGGAGGCGGAGGTTGCAGTGAGCCGAGATCACGCCACTGCACTCCAGCCTGGGCAACAGAGCAAGACGCCATCTCAAAAAAAAAAAAAAAAAAAAAAAAAGTCAAACTAAAGGGACTGAAATGATTCTATTCAGGAAGCCTGGCGTGAAGTGATAACAGGAGTGGTGTCCTGGAGAGATGAATTTGAAGTCAGGTGTAGGGTAGACTGGAGGTTGCAGTGAAAGGGAAGCAGAAAGTCCACGTGGAGGTCATGTTTGCCATCAGCCGTCCTAGATTTCAATTCAAAACTGGTGTCCTGATGATGTAGAGTTGATAGGTAGCTTCACCACAACCAAAGAAAAACATAAATAGGAATAACATGAAACTACAGAGAGACTATAGTAGAGGACCAAACGCACAAGCAAAACTGTTGTCCAAGTCGGGTATCGCTGAGAATACATCATTGTAACTGGATGCCTTGGTCACCTAAGTGTAATTGCGACTACCTTCCTCAATTGGCCTAAGTGATACCCATTTTTAAAAACGCAAGTGATTGTAGTAATGAAAAGTTCAATCTGCTGGGGAAGAAAGCAAACAAACGTGCATTGGTGTCTTGTATACATTCCCTATAATTGGCATGGATTACTGAGAGCTACAATTCAGGTTGTAGTAATCTCAGTTGTTTATAAAACATGACTAAGGGGCAGCTGTTTGGACTCTGGAGCAAAGCTGCTATACAAATCTTCAGTTTTATAATGGCAGTGATTTGGAAATTTATAATAAACATTACAATTGCAATAGGGTCCCATTATTTAGAAGTTCCGAAGAGTAGGTCTTATATTGGAACACAATTCACAGGATTACCGAACAATAAAGCTGAAGGTTCCTAAAAGTAGCCTGGTTCCAGAAGACCAATTACTATAAAACCAAAGACATAAGAAAAAAGGGAGCAAAGCTTGTTTTTTAAAA
The DNA here is from genome assembly GCF_049350105.2 of Macaca mulatta. NCBI lineage: Eukaryota > Metazoa > Chordata > Mammalia > Primates > Cercopithecidae > Macaca > Macaca mulatta. The sequence continues at coordinate 5,958,831 of NC_133416.1, read as the reverse complement.
AATGTAAACTCGAGATTCAAGAGATCACTATTGATCTCTTACTATATTGCAGCACATGAGCTCAATCTGTGTCAAAGGCCATGAGCCAAGAGGGCCACAGTGAGTGACGAGACAGGATCTGCTGAGCAGGCCAGCTTGCAGCCTAGGCAAGAGTCAGTTCAAAGGACAGAGTGACCATTGACATGAGAGGCCTGGGGAGTTGAGAGGAGGGTTCATTGGGCAGGAGGGTGGGGAAGGCCTACAGTAATAAAGACACAGATTTCTACGTGACCCTTCTTTCACACTGCTTCTGAAGGTCGCCTCTTTCAGGAATCCTGGCTCAAATAACTGCGCTGGGCTTAGATCAATCCCCAAAACCATTAAGTGCTATTATATTTCTCTGGGGCATTTATAGCTGGTTCTTTAGATTTTTGTCCTTGATCTTTATATGTGTGGCTCCATATACAGGCAGGTGTAGCATGCCACATCAGTCAGTGAGTTTCCTGAGGGTGGAATCTGTCTCATTTCTATCCCCATCACACCACCTAGGATTGACGGGCTTGTTCTGAGACTTGAGACTCCTGTAAGAGGCAGAAGTGACATCTTCAGTGCACACAGTGTCATGCACAAGAGGTTACAGAGAGCACAATGAGAGAAAGGGGCGCTGAGCAAGCCCCTTCGACAGTTAACGCTGGTATCCAGCTCCTGCACAATCCACATCTCACCACTTCTCCCAAAGGCAGGGCTACAGGAAGGGAAAAATCCCATGCCTACCAGAGAGTTGCTGGAAGGAGGGAGTAGCCTGTGCGAGATAAAAGGGGAAACTCCAGTGTCTTCCAGAACACTCCAGTCTGAGACACAAATAAGCATGCTTGTAAGGGTCCCAATCAAGTTCCCCATCCAGGTGTAAGTGAAACTTTCATTGTGAATTTCTGAGAAATGACATTTTTTGCACACAGATGTTTGGTTTTCCTGATGCTCTCTTCTTGGCCCCACCACATCCTCTCTTAGATTTTTCGGTTCCTGTTCCTGGTCTTAGGATAGTTTTGAGGAACTCTAGGTCTCTATGACTCCTTGCTCCCTCAGTACCCCTCCCCTCACCTTGGGACCTGCCTCCTCCAGGATCCCCAGATTGTTTGTATCTGCTTTTCGGCACAGACCCAGAATCCACTGGGGTGTGCTGCCAGCTGGTAAAACAAGCCAAGGGTATCTGAGGGCCTTTGCCTGCCCCCTTAAATTAAGGAAAAATAAATCAGATTTAAACCTGCTGCTTGCCTTTTGGCAGAAACTTATGCTGTGCCTCCCTCAGTGATGTGGTCCAGCTGCATCTGTTTGGATGTGCGGCCTGCAGCGGCAAGGCTATCTTCCTGCTTCTCGGTGGTGAGTGGCCAGGGCTGGCACTGGGATTGAAAATCCTGCCCAAAGCACTCCAGTTGTACCTGGCTTTCCCCAGCTCCCAGCTCTGTCTGAGGCCTCCACCCTCTGCTTCTCCAGGAAAACCTAAGCTCCTGACAAAAGTCCCTATAGTCCCAGCACCACTGCCCCCGACTCATTGTCTCTTTTTCTGTCTTCTTCTGCTTCACTCAAACGTCCCCTCTTCTGTAGCCATGCATCTCTCTAAGTAGCACATCTGTCCCCCAAACGTAACTGACATTGCTCATTTCCTCAATTCGAAAATCATCTCTTCATACTTACTTGATTTTTGATCCTCCCCACTAGACTGGAAATCCTATCAGGGAAGACCTCTTGCTGGTTATTCTCAGAGTCTGGCACGGTGCCTGCCTCATAGTAAATATCTGTTAAATGATTGAACAAATGAATGAATGATAGTACTAGGGACGCTGGGTTTGCCATGTTTCCATTTTCCCCCTTAGACAGTGAGATGTCTCTTTAGAGGGCCCTGTTCATTGCTGTGCCATATTTCCATTGCCTACACTGCCTGGAAATTTGAAATAAACACAAGTTGAAATTAGTAAAATCAAATCAGAGGAGGCAAATCAGGGCTTCAAAGGCAGCTTGGATACAGATAAACTGACATGGCAGGGATGTGCCTCAGGAAGCAGGGTAGGTAGGGCAGCTGAATGACGACTGAGAGGCTTTCATGCAGAAGACATGGAGTGGAATTACTGAGAGAAATCAAGCCTCAGAGTCAGGGAAAACAATGCCAAACCTGCCTTAATTGGAGGCGGCACCTTGGGTGAGTTACCTCTTCTCTCTGAGCCTTGCTTTGCTCTTCTGTAAATGAACAGGACAGACCAGATTATTTGTAAGGTTCCTTCTAGCGGAAACATCCCTTGGAGGAAAATTTGACACTGGAAAATAAATGACAAGTAAAAGAGAAGGTAACAAGCATCTTTCTCTGTCTGGAGGCCTGTGGTCTGGAGTTGAGTCACTCCAGGCTGGGTCACCCTGACCCCAGACCCATGCACACTGCTACATGAGTAGATACCGCTCTACCTATACATACCACACACACACCATGTGCACACAGAGGCCACCCAGCCTAGGGCCTACGTATACAGCCAGAGAAGAACCAGCTAAGGAAGTTGTGCAGTTGAAATGCCCCCTCCAGAAAAAGACTAAGGCCAGCAGCAGAAGGAGGTCCATGCTCTGGTGGTGGGGGTCCGCTTCCACCAACAACTCAGGGAAAACCCACTGGCCAGTGTCCTAGGCAGAATTTCCAGTTTGGCATCTTCTTCCTCTTCCTTGAAAATAGAGCAGCCTGTCCCACAGACATATAGAAAAAATCTAATTTTTATGAGGCAGTAGAAGCAAGCTAAATCTTTCTTCTGAGGTTGACCATGGGCTAGGAAATGCCAGCATGCGACCTCCTCCCCAAACCAAAGATTGGCATTTGCAATACAGGCACGTTGAACTGAGCAAAATCAAATCAGGGGAGACAGATCAGGGCTTCACAGGCATGACTGGATACCCAGGAGGCAGCCTCTGTGTGACTGATAAACTGATGAACTGATGTGACAGGGATGTACAGCTCTGGAGCTGAGGCTAGTGTTCACATTTTTAAAAGATTACACTGTATACGGTTATATAAGTAGCTACACAATAGCCTCCATTTTGCCTCTTGGCCGACAAAGCCTAGAATATTTACTTTCTGGCTCATTTCAGAAATGTTGCCAACCCCCCCCCCCCACCGAACAATTGTCGCATCCCCCAGCTACTGATAACATTGGAGCTCCCACCACTGATGGGGACAGGGCAGCGATTCTCCTGTGGGTCACTGCCCTCCCTGCCCTCATCCGGTGTGCCCTCCTTTCTTCCTGGCCTCACTGTAAGGCCTGCAACAGCTTTTCTCTTCTACCCTCATCCTCACTGATTCTCTCACTCCCACTTCTGTCCCGCATCGCTCCATTTTGGAACCCCCTACAAGGTACTTGGACACACATCATCTTACATGACTTGCTTTTGCTTTACACTGACTGTTTCTCCTGTGAGACTTCAGGTCTATGAAGGCAGGAACCACATCCTAATATTTTTCCCAGCATGCCCTTCCACGCACAGGAGAGTGCTGGGCCCAGAGTAGCTGCTGAGTAGATTTGTGCCACTGAGGTCAAAAGAGAGAAGAACGCTTGTCCCTCACCCAGGGTCAATCTCCACTGTGCACAAATCTGCCACTTCGGAGGGGACTTGGAGAAAAGTGTCCCTGCACCGAGAGAAACACTCTGTGTCATCCCAAGCCTGGCAGCGCTTTCATCATTCACACGAAAATAACACAAATCCCAACTCTATGGACAAACTCCGCCGGGGCTCCTTGTCTGTTTCATTCTCTCATCTAGGGGACATCCCCAGCAGGGCAAGACAAGGAACTGAGACTTTTAAAGCATGTGAATCTTTTTTTTTTTTTTTTTCCTGAACCTGTAATTACCTAAGGTTTAGCAAGCATTTAGGCAGGAGAAGAAAAAAGTAGGCAGTAAAAAAGAGGGAGCCCGATGTTTTGCTGTCTTTATATCCAACTGCAACCTGCTTTCTGGGCCTTGGTTGCCAAAGCTGGCAGATTATAAACTCAGGGGTGGTTTCCTCCCATGGGAACCAAGAAGCAACATCTGGATAAAAGGCTTGGCAGAGGCTCCTTGATTTAATCTTCTCAGGAAGGTAAAGGCTATGGAAATCAGTAACAGCAGAGAAGCAGGGAAGGGTGGGAGGGGACAGGAAAGGGTTCCTTACCTCAGGTAGCCTGGGGAAAAGTCTTGACTCTCAGAGCTCTTCCCTGCTAATTACATCAAAAGGCAAAGCAGGATGGCTGGAGTGCAATAGTGGAGCCTGTTTCCAGAATCATAGCAATGGATGCGCTGAGAATATGAGGACATGGAAATACTCTGAACTGCCTAATGGGTCCCCCCACCTCCCCCGACAAATGCTCTGTGACGGATCTCGCACGTCACTGGTCCCCAGGATCGAAGGCTACAACAGGGGACTGAGATGCTGGACTCCAGGATTCCCTCCGGAACCACTCTGGTCCCTTTAGGAAACCTGCTTCACAATATCCCTTCCTCCTGCAAAAAAAAATAATACAGGGAACCTCACTCTCTCATTCCCTCCACTCTGTCCTTGAGGATTTCTATAAGATTATGCCCATTTACTGGACATTTTAAAGATGCAGTCCATTCTAATTGGACCAACATCTTGTCAGGCACCTGGACACATGGAAGGCCCTGGGGGGCTTCTCTCTCAGTATTTGTTTGAGCCTAAAGGAATAAACCTTCAGGTCAAAAGTGGTGACATCTCTTGTTTCAGAGGAAAGCTGGAGCCCTAGGGGTGATTTCCCCATCCCAGTCACTAGGTGTGTGCTAAACTACAAACATTAGCTTTAAAGGCAGAGAGGGCTTGGAGGTGAGACTGTGTACAGTGGAGCTCTGGCAAGATGCCCTGCTTTTAGGCAGATTGTAAATTATAAATAAATAAAGTGTCTCTGTTCTTCTTCCTTTGCCTTAGCACGCAATGAAAATCAACAGAGCCCTGTCTTCACAATCCTTCTGTTTCCTCCTCAGATTTGGTGTTAAAAGCTTCTGGCTAGAAACGACTTTGGACACTCACAGACCCTGGCCTTCCTTACCGCGCTGGCCATTTTATTTAAACCCACAATTTCCAACCATTGATTTATAGATCTCCTCTCATCCACAGGGAGACCTGGACACACCCTGAGATCTAACCATGAAGCCCACTGCTGTCCTGGGGGAGGTGTGATTCCAGCCCACTAGCCCACCCTGGTGAGGATGTAAAACAGCCCCAGCTTTGGATTGTTCAGCAGAAAAAGCAGCAGCAGGAATCCGGAGCCCCACGGATTCCTATCAGCAGATAGCTAATCCCAGAGAGAAATGCTAGCTAGTGTTGTGCCCACTGCAATGTTTTGCTACAGCCTTCCAGTGACAAGGGAACAAGGGGATTTGTTCTGAGTTTAGGGATTACTTGGGGCAAGGCCACAATCTGTAGAAACCAGCTTTTAACGTGAACAAGCAAATCCTTCCATTTGGCCTCTCACTGTTGCTGTTGTCATAAACACATTGCGTGCTGCTCTGCCATGCCAGGAGGGCAGTGAACCACCGGCGCAGGTCCCTCTGTGACTCGCACACTGGGGCTGCCAGGACTGCTTCATGTCTGTGGGAATCAGGCTTGTTCCTCAGAGCTGCTGAGAGCCACCCTGAGGAGGGCTTAAAACCTGCAAACAAAGGAATGAAAGCCAGTGCCGGGAGACCCAGCAAGACAGTCAGGGGTCTGATCCCCCTTTTCATCTTAGTGCCCTCCATACTCCAAGCTGACCATAAGGGCTAATACTACTGCTTCAGAGAGCATCCCACAGGGGCATCCGTGCCATAAACAGCCTGGACAAAGCTCACCCACCATTGTCTGAGCTGAGGCACCAAGGGGTGCACTGCAAAGACGTCGCCAAGCAAATCATGAGCTTTGCAGATTTCCTCTCACCCCAGTCAATGCGTTTGCTCTGACTTCAAAACCAGAAACAGACAGTGACAGACTATTTTTTAAAATGTCAGAAAACATATCAGCTGCAGAAAAACTAACACTTGCCTCAACAAGGTAACCTTTTATTTCCTGGGATTAAAAATAAAGAGAATAAATTATCAGAAGTATTCCTCCAATATCATTCAAATGCTTTTTGAAGAAAGTTACAAGAATTGTTTAAGGCGCACAGAAAAAGTCAGATTTGCCTTTCTTCAAGAACATTCTCTGCCCTAGACACAAAGCACCAATACCACATCCCGGAAAAGACAGAGGCTTGGAGACACAGGAACCAGAACAGCCCATACCAAGATCTCTGGCTCTAATATAAGTATCACAGAAAAACATCAGGACAACTCTTTCTTCCATAAATACAACATGTATCTTGAAAATATATCCAAAATATCTCTATCTAAACTACAGTACAAAAAGCCACTTACCAGGCATAAAAATAATATTTTCCCCTATACACAAATGTAATCATATGTAAAGCAAATTTGGAACACATGGATGGAGGAGTTACGTAATCTCTTGGGATCTGGGCTATTTAGAGTCATTTTTGTTTGGGTTATCCCTCTGCGGGGTATAGGAGACTGGCTACAAATACATCCATCTCACAGCGCTTACCATTTCAACAGCTCCTGCGTCATGGAATGTGGTACTTTTTAAAAATAGGTGACCCTTGGGTGTCATGGAAAGAAGAGAGAAAATGGGGGGATTGAGGGAGGGAGGAAAGGAGTGAAAGGAGAGGGGTAGACTGAGGTTACAGTGTGACTTCAAATACTCTGCGGTATAATGTAAATATCCATGTTCAGCAAGCCTTCCATTCCCTACCCCACTGCCACCAGTCTGCCTGAATCTCCTTTTACAAATCTGTTTCCCGGCTGGTGTCCAGGCAGAGGGCATAAAGGGACCTCCGCAAGTCCACGTTGCTCTTGGCCTTGACGTTACACTTCTCTAGGGGGCAGCTGCTCCTTCGGGCACTGTCTGCATTCTCCAGGGTCCCCCCGGCCTTGCAGAAGGATCCCCTGCTCCCGCTGGACTCCTGGACCTTCCGCTGGACTCCTCTGTCCAGCCCCGGTCCCTGGCTCTGAGGGCCCTGCTCTTCCTTAAGGACTGCCGGCTCCTCGTGGTCCGTCTCCCGGTGGTAGAAGTAGTTGAAGTTGGAGACAATGACGGGCACAGGCAGGGCAATGGTGAGGACCCCGGCGATGGCACACAGCGAGCCCACGATCTTGCCCCCCACGGTGATGGGCCTCATGTCCCCGTAGCCCACAGTGGTCATGGTGACCACTGCCCACCAGAAGGCATCAGGGATGCTAGAGAAATGGGTCCCCTGGTTGTCAGCCTCTGCGAAGTAGACGGCACTGGAGAAGAGGATGACCCCGATGAACAGGAAGAAGATGAGCAACCCCAGCTCCCTCATGGAGGCCTGCAAGGTCTTGCCCAGGATCTGCAGCCCCTTGGAGTGGCGGGAGAGCTTGAAGATGCGGAACACCCGGACCAGGCGGATGACTCTGAGGATGGCCAGGGACATGGCCTGCTGCCCATTCTGGCTGCCTCCTCCGCCCCCTGGCTGTTGCTCTGCCAGCTCGGTGCCCAGGGTGATGAAGTAAGGGAAGATGGCCACCACATCGATGATGTTCATGATGTTCCGGGAGAACCCTGCCTTGCTGGGGCAGGCGAAGAAGCGCACGAGCAGCTCGAAGGTGAACCAGATGACGCACGTGGTCTCCACGATGAAGAAGGGGTCGGCCAGGGTCCTGGGCAGGAGCGGTGCCACCGTAGGGCCAGAGGGCGGGGCCATGACCCCGCTGCCGTTGGTCCCAGGGGCGGGCGCGGGAGGCTGGTGGGGCGCTGGGGGGTGGCGGAGCAGCTCGCGTTCATCCCTGAACTCGGGCAGGGTCTCCAAGCAGAAGGTGATGATGGAGATGAGGATGACCAAGACCGAGACGATGGCGATGGCCCGCGCGGACCCAGAGCTCTCCGGATACTCGAAGATAAGCCACACCTGGCGCTGGAACTCGTTGCGGGGCAGGGGCTTCTCCTCTTCTTTAATGAAACCCTCATCCTCGCGGAAGCGCTCCATGGCCTCGTCCCCCAGCTGGTAGAAGCGGATCTCGTCCGCGAACACGTCCAGGGAGACGTTGACCGGCCTCCGCAGGCGGCCCCCCGACTGGTAGTAGTAGAGGATACCGTCGAAGCTGGGCCGGTTGCGGTCGAAGAAGTACTCGTTCCTCAGGGGGTCGAAGTAGCGCAGGCGCTTGGCGGGGTCGCCCAGGAGGGTGTTGGGGAACTGCGCCAGGGTGCCCAGCTGCGTCTCGAAGCGCAGCCCGGAGATGTTGATGTGGACGCGCTGGTGGTGCAGGGACGCCGTGCCCAGAGCCTGGTCCTCCACCGTGCCCAGGCCGGGGTCGCCTTCTTCCTCCTCGTCCTCGGGAGGCGGCCGTCGAGGCTGTGGCAGCTCCTTGGGCAGCGGAGGCAAGGGCCGCACTCCCGGGTCCGCGTCTCTCTGCGCGCCGCGCCCCTTTGGCGCCGGCTCCTTGGGCCCATCGCTGAGCCCAGCCGTCGGGGGACACTGGAGCTCTCCCCCTGTGGCCTGGCCGCAGCCTGCCCGGGCCTCATCGCCTCCTCTGACGGTCATGGCACCGCCGTTCTCCAGGGGCACCAGGGCGATCTCCATGGCGCGGGAGCAGCGGGCATGCTGCGCCCCAGCTGACCTGCTCCCGCGCCCCCTACTCACGCTCCCCGGGCACCTCCCGTCAGGCTCCGCTCCCGCGGTCGGCCGGCCCCTCTCTGGGGCGAGCTGGGGTTGCTGGCGCGATCCCCTCGCTTGGCCCTGACGTCAAGAAGCCGCTGCCCTGCTCTCTGCCTCTCTCTCTTCTGGCAGCCCGTTACCAAGCAGCCGAAAAGCCTCCTTCCAGCAGATGCAACCTTCAGCCGTCCCTCTCTGGCTGCGCTGCGCTTGGCCTCCACCCTCGGCGCCTCCCCCGCCTTCCCCTCTCCCTTCCCCCTCCTCCTGCTTCCCCTCCCCCTCCTCCCGCTTCGCCTCCCGGGTCTTGTGGCAGCCAGTGTCTCCCCGAAGGGCGCAGCTGGTGCCCCTAGCAAGGGAAAGGAGGGGCTGAGAGGGGTGCAGCCCAGCGGAGGGAGGGAAGGAGTGGGGAGGATGGAGGAACAGGTTGTACCGAGAGCGCTGAAATTCCCAGGGCAACCAGATGAGAATAGCTCTGGATTTCGGTTCACCTGGGAACCCGCTGGAAGCCGAGTGGACTCCAGGGGGAACGAAGTGCCTTGGGCTAAAGGGAAGAGGCTTTGAGCTGAGTCGGAGTATGAGAGACAGAGACAGGAGACACCAGTCCTTTTTATTTTGGAGAAATAACGGTATTTCTTTGGGAAGAATTACAGAAGGGAGGGGGCCCACGTAGTTTCGGACCTTGAAATACATATATCAATGGAGAAGCATCTCTCTTCTCGTCTTCCTGCAGATCCACAAAAATGTACTAGAGGGTTGGAAACTTGCAGGATTCGCATGCCCTAGCCTGTTTCCAGTATGGACCCAGTGGCAGCCCAGGCAAGCAGCCTAGTCAGTAGATGGGCTGTCTGGTCTCAACCCAGCAGAACCCCTGCACCCTCTCCAACGAATCCCATTTGCGAAAACCACACCAGGGGAGAGGAGAAGAGATTTTTACAATCCTAGTGAAGGCTAATCCTGTCTGGTGAATCTTGGAGCTAACAACTGCATCTAGGTCCATGAAGGAGGCAGAGGGTGGAGGTGGCTTATGAGAGGGAGCCAGGGAGGCTGTCCAATCTCCAAGGCTGGAGAAATCCCAAGAGTGGAATAATAACAACCAATACTTACTTCGCTGTTATTATGCACCAGCCCATTCTCAGCACTTCACAAATATTGTCTCTGCGTATTCCTACAGCAACCTGTTTTGTAAGTACTGTTATCATCACCATTTTACAAACGAAGAAACTGAGGCACAGAGAGATTGACAGACTCACCCAGGCTCACACAGTAGAAAGTGATGATGCTGGAACTCAAACTCAGACAATCAGAGTTTGGCCCTTGTCCCCTGTATTTCACTTCTCTATAGAAATGCATAATCCCTTTTCCTGATACAAGCACTCCCTCACTCCAACATCTGGCCTGAGAACTTTAGTTCCCTGCTGCAGGAGGCAGGAGGATGGCTGATATAACATATTAATCTTTCTAGGTTGGGACACTAGAGAATCTTCCCCTGCCCTGTGTCTACCGCTACACGGTTTTAGCAGGCATTGGTAACCAAGAGAAATCTGTTTCAAGGTGTGTGCCTGGAACTGCCAGACATAGTCTCCAGAAGTTTCTTGGTTTTAAATTATCATAAAGTGGCTGTGTTTTTGAATGTCTGTTTTCATTGTCTATTTTTATTTCTGTATATTGTTTCAGATTTATATGCGTGAAGTTAGGACCTCTTGTCAATGAATGTCTCTATCCACAGGGTGTGATTTGGAAACTTGGTCCTGGGTGCATGAGTGTGTGTTGCAATAGCAGGGCATAGACATACAAACTTGGGTCAAGGTTTGAGAAGTGTGTGTACATATGGCTTTTTAAGAGTTTATACGTGAAAATGGATGTGAATTTGGTGTACGTATTTTCATTGTGTGTGACTGTGCATATTGTTGGCTGTCTTTGCAGATGTGCATGAGTGAGGAAGGGCATGAATATGAAAATCAGTATGTGAAGGCATCACTGTTGAACCACAGGGCCTTGCATTCCCTTTCCCCATATCTATGCTATCCCTGCTTCATCTCCAGTGGGCTTTTTTTCTTCTCTGGCTCTGAGATTGCCAGTTAGGATCAGGTATTTTCCTGGGGAGGCTGGGACTTACTGAGCTTGTCTACTGATTGATGCATCTTGTAAGTATAAGGATGCCATATTCGTTCACATGGGTTCTCCTCGGGCTCCCCAGAGGAAAGAGTTCTCTGGAGCTTGTCTTTCAGGGGCTTTCTGGGAGATTGTTCCCTGAAGAATAAGAGTACAACATAAACAGTCCAGGAAAAGCACAAAACCCAGGCCTCCTTTAATGTGGTATTTCCTTAAATCTGTTTCCCATGCATTTGCCAGTTCTTATAGGTTTCTTGCAAAATTACCTTCAGATGCCACATGTGGTAGCCATGGAGGTATACTGCTCAAGTCTCCCTTAAAGAAAGAACTTGCTTTTCAACTGCCAGAGTGCAGTTAGCTGACCGCCTCCAGCTGTTGTCACTTTCTGGCTCTGCCTCAGCTTTAGTGCAGGGGCCAAACTCCTTCAGGGTAGCTCTCTGAGCACAGCAGGGTTACAAAGACCATTTCTACCCAGTGCAGATTTCCACTAATGGGCAATCTTTGCTCTGCATTTCCCCAACAGATTGGCCAAGACTTTGAAAGATCTGCATTGCACTCTGAGACTCTCTCTGTCCAACCCCTCTTCCTCCCCTCTTTCCTTTCACAAGTGCCAGATCAGCATCATAATCTGAATGTTTTCCCTAATGAACTCTTCTTCCTATCACTTTTATCTTTCTTTATTATCTCCCAGTAAACCTCTTATACTCCTAACTCAATCTTTGTCTTCTTCCCAGAGCACTCATTATATAACTGAAAGCTGCCTTCTATACTGTCTATCTAATCCTACGAGGTTAACTCTTTTATAGCAGTGCTTAATGTGCACCATTACCTGAGGATTTTGTTAACATGCAGACTCTGAACCAGGGTAGGGCTTAGAGTGCATTTCACACAGCACCCAAGTGATACTGATGCACCTGTCTAGAGATCACATTCCCATAAGAATAGATTTTTATCTCTATGTATGTATGTATGTATGTATGTATGTATGTATGTATGTATGTATCTAGCTATCTAGCTATTGTGTCTACGAATGGTATCTACCACAGTATATATATCTATCCATCAATCTATCTGTCTATTTACCTACCTACCTTTCTAGCTAGCTACTCTCTAGTTACCTATTTATCAATTTATAAGTGATAGGTAGGTAGATGAGAGAGAGGGAGGGAGCTAACAGAGAGATAGAGATATTTTGAAATCAAGAAACATTTTTTATTGATCTTTGATTTTCTTTACAACACCAAACATGGTGCCATGTCCATATTATGTGTTTTGCTAAATATGTACTGAACGCAGTTGAACTGGGGGAAAGAAATTCAGCTGTTGGAGCAGGGAGGGAGGGGAAAGCTGGGGATAGGAACTGAAAGGTGGTTTCTGAGATTAGCTAAGTACGCAAAGTGGTTGTGGAGACGGGACCTAACCATCTGAAGACTTATCACCGTGTGTTCAGGCTACATACCACTGTATTATCACAGAACACTCCAACTTTGTGGGCAAAAGCAACAATTTCATATTTCGGACTGTATAGTTTAATTTTTTGTGGTTGAGACCCGAGATGACTATAGCTGTGTTTATTGTATGAGTAACACAGAACAAAGACACCTGCTGGATTTTCATCTAGGTCAGGGAAAACTTTCCCCATTGGACAGCATTTAAAGGGACAGAGGGAGGCAAAAAATATGCCACTAGTCTCTCTGTCAGACATTGATTTTACTCCTCTGTGGTGCAGGGGGTTCATAGATGCGGGAAGCCAAATGTGAGGAGAGGATCCTAGCAGTAGCCGTGTCTGACACACCCTGCCAGCCAGGTAAAGATTCTAGCCAGTCTGTCCAAGTCTTAGGGCTCAGGCCCCCCTGCTCCTTTCTTTCGAGAGGAAGAGAGGTTGCTGCTGAAAGGACCACATCTCTAATGAAAGGACCACATCTCTAAAGCGTCTCTAGCCAGCTCCGGCAGGGTGCCACCAGGAACCCAGGCACAGCCCAGAGAGCTTGAGGAAGAGAAGTGCACTCGGAGTGCTTTTCCAGCTTCTTTTTCATTCCTCTGGTGAACCAGTTTTTCCAACTTGCCCCAATTACACCTGTGCCTGACCTCCCCGAGTTTTCCCTCCATTAAAAAAGAAAATTGAACAAAACCAGCATTGCATCTTCTCCACGAGGGATGCTGTCACCCCCAGATTAGAGAAAACGTGTTTTCTCCAACTTCCCCACAATTCCTTGGCCAGCATCTTTCATCATCTAAAGCATTTAAAGGGACAGAGGGAGGCAAAATATGCCACTAGTCTTACTGTCAGACATTGATTTTCCTCCTCTGTGGTGCGGGGGGTTCATAGGTGCAGGAAGCATCTATGTGTTACTCATATAATTAACAGAGCTATTGTCACCTCGCGTCTCAACATGGAGGCATTGGAAATGAGAAACAAGGGCTCAGGACTTCTTAGGCTGGACCAGCAAGAGCCAAAGAGAAGACAGCTTGGTGAAAATAAACCATACTAAGGCACCTTTCTTTAAAAATAAATTAATACATACACAAATAAATAAGGAGAACTTGATTCACAGGTCCTTGGTAGCCTGGGTCTTACTGCCAAATATTACAGAGTCTATAAATCCATGGTACATCACTATTCCGTAATCCATGGCAAAGAAGGATTGTCAAGCAATAATTGCTAATAGTGTATTAATCAGCAAAAAACTGAAGCTGTCTCTCACCGAATTCTCTATCCTGGATGCATTCGCCTTGTAGATCTTCAGTAAAAAAAAAAAACAAAAAACACTTTAATGAGGGGGGCAGCTGTTTTCCCTTCCCTCCCCTTCCCTTCTCACTGGCCCCTTAATCCAACACCTTGGGAAGGAAACCCTGGAAGTGACCTTCCTTTCCTGTTTGATGGAAGCGACAAAGATGGAGTAAAACAAAACACACAAACAAAACATGCACGCCTGTGCTGGGGGCGGGCAGCTGGTCACTTGCATGTTAAGAGATGGAAGCAGGAGCGGGAGGAGGGGCAGGAATGAGGCGGAGGGTTGGGGGAGAGCAGGAGATTATGCTTAAACCGACCCAGATCCTGACAGAGACCTCCAAGGGCTACTAGGATTTCCTGTTTAGAAAGATTAATATGAGAGCCCATTCACACAAATCAAGGCTCCCATCTGGAGCTTGATTTCTTCTTTTCCTTCCCACGCCCCCATCTAGATATAATCCAGGAATAAATTCATTAATGGATTCATTAAATCCGTTGCATTTTCAAAGGCCAGACATAGAAAATAAAGCATCCTAAACACACAGGGGCTGGGGGTTCAAGGGACAGCTTGCCCTGTGAGTGCTGCTCTTCTCTCTCTCCTTCCCTTCCCTTCCCTCCTCCACGGGCAGGTTGGTGGGTTACAGGTGCATGGTCACCCGCTCTCAGTCTCTCTTTTTCTCTTGTCCGTCTTTTCCTCCCTCAGACATCTCAAAGGTTTCTACTCCTGTAACATGAAAACCTAACTGTGAAGTTACGAACCAATGGCTTCGTTTGTAGTTTAGGGCTAGAAGTGTTTGAATTGTTTTCTGTGTTCTCAAGAACAGATGCATCCCTTATTTTCTACCTCTCTGTTTAGGCGCCCAGACCAAGGAAGGCATTCACTGACTACTTTTGAATATAAAGTATATTCAGTCGAATATATGTCTTTTCTGGCTAGATTATTGTCCACATTGTATAAAGATATATTTATGAATTTAACTTATGTATCAAGACATAGTTTTTAAATTACCTTATTTTAAAAATGTAAGACAGTTTTATTATTATGTAAGCAACATCCCTTCTAAAGCTGGAAAAATCATGTGGTCACTACACAATTCCTGCAGTCCAGGCGGACAAAGATGTGCGTAACATTAGCCTTTGCACCCATTTTTCCCAATGTCCTACCAAAATAAGTTATCTTTATTTCGATTTGACAAAACGTTGGTTTAGTCATGGAATGGGATTAAGGTTCCACTATGGTTTTGATGTAACTGGACCTGGAGGCTGGGATGCAATGGCTTCCAAAGGCTTGCTACTCAAAATGCAGTCCATGGACCAGCAGTGTCAAGGTCACCTGTAAATGTGTCAGAAATGCAAATTCCTAATCCCCTCGTCAGACCTATTGAATTAGAACATCTGGAGACAGAGCCCAGGAATTTGTTTCCAGAAGTTCTCTGGGTGATTTTGATGCCTGTCAAAGTTTCAGAACACCTGCTCTACAGGGCTGATTCTTTCACTGGATGCCATGGTGCATAAGGAATTCTGGGGCTGGGAGATAAATTCTCTTACGTAAGAGCTTGGGATCTGGACTGGGGTAGACCTAGCCAGAGTTCCAGCAACATGCCTTACTCATGTGACACTCAGCCTCTCTACGACTCAGTTTCTCTATCTGTAAAATGGGCACTAATAGTACCCACCTCTTGTAATTGCTCTAAGTATTAAAGCTGTGATGGAATATAAGTACTCAATTATTATACTTAGTATTGTTAATGCTAGTTAGTTAGTCTGTGCAATTTGGCAGCTGACAAGTACATGCACAGTCCCCAGATTATCTGCATAATTGTCTATAGTGACCATTGGGGTAATTAGTGGCCTCTATCTTTGTTCACACGATAATGTGGCCATGATCTTCTAGCTTAGTGGAAAGTGAGGCAAACTGTTTCCCTGGGTCTTAGCCTCAGCAAGGCAGATACCCTAAGTGGTAGGTGTCAGAGTAAGAGACCCTCATCATCTGGTCCAGGCCTTCCTGGTAATGTCAGTTTTCTAATTGCTGCTGTAACAAACTGCCACAATCTTAGTAGCTTAAAACAACACGAAATTTTTATCTTGCTATTCTGGAGGTCGTAAATCCAAAACAGGTCTCTCTGGGCTAAATTCAAGGTGTCAGCAGGGCTGGTTCCTTTGGGAGACTTCAGGGGAGAATCTGTGTCTTTACCTTTTCCAGCTTCCAGAGGTCACCCATATTCCTTGGCTTATGGCCCCCTCCTCCATCATCAAAGCCAGTGACTGTATCACTCTGATCTCTGCGTCCTTTGTCACCTCTCCTTCTCTGAGTCTCCAGCCTCCCTCTTCCCACTTTTAAGAACTCTTGTGATTACATAGGTTCTACCTGTATAGTTCAAGATAATTTCCATTTTAAGATCCTTATTTTAATTACATCTGCCAAATCCCTTCTGCCATGTGGTAATATGTCCACATGTTCCAGGCATCAGGATGTGGACATCTTTGGAGGACCCTTATTCTGCTACTACACTGTTTTTTGTCCCTCCTAAGTGTGCAGGGAGACTCAGAGGATGCGACTTCCAGAGACACAAGAGACCTAAGAAATCAGCTAGTCAAATCATCAGATTTTACTGTCTGCAAACATTTGGAGATGGCTCTTGAGAAACAACAGAGGCTGAACAACCTAAGACCCTAGCTTAACACCCAGATCTGTGGAGTCCAGTGGTCTTCCCAGCAGGCAAACTCTCTGATGCTGAGTAAAAGCCCCCAAGCAGCCAATAGTATCAAGTCATAAAAATTTAAATCCAGACTTCCAGGAAGATGAAAGGTGAGACGGAAGACTGAGTCATGCCACAGGGTGCCTGTCTCCCGGTCTGTGAAGGAAGAGTTTATCGTGTTTCCTTATTCTCTGGAAGCTGTCTTTCTACTCCTGAGGTCCGGTGCATGCACGGGATATTTGCAAATTGAAAGCCTGGTCTCTCATTAATCACCGCCACTTCTCATGGAGCAAGAGGCAGTGTGATTTCTCACACGTAGCAATCATTTCTTTCCCTGATAAAGACAGTAATCTGGGGAAGGGCAATTATCTCAGCAGAATTACCAATCTTGCAGCGTGTCTGAAAGCACACGGTGTTCATTTGCTGCTATTTTAATGTCTGCCATCTTCCTAGTTCCTCCCCAGCCCAACGCTGAAACCCCCACCCTCCCACCCTCTTTCTTTTCTTTTTTTTTTTTTTTTTACTAATCTTGGGAAATAACTTCCTTATTTGTAGCGGACCAATGCCAATTGTGGGAATATGATATTGAAGATCGTGATAAGGACTCTCACACTCTCAGCTGAGGCTTGGCCACCACGCATTGCATTTTTCAACTGAGCTTCAAAGCTTTTGTCTTTGCCGACAAAGAAATGACTGGCAAATGCCCCCACGGCTGACTTTGTGAAGGACGTGGTGACTCTCAGCTCCCTGGTATTACTCTACTAAACTGGATAACACTGAAAACCAGTTACCAAGTGGTGAAGGCTGCTTTCCTAGGGCCCAGGAATAAAGCAAAACTGCACTGTGTGTGTTTTTGTGTGTGTGTGTGTGTGTGTGTGTGTGTGTGTGTTTATGTTTGGGCTGAGCTGAGGAGGGCCTGGCTGCTAACATCCTTTCTGGGCAGTGTAATAAGCACTACATCGAGAGGCAGAAAACGATGGTTGAGTCCCACTGTACACCTCTGACCACTACCTACGTGGTTTGAGCATCTAATTTAGCCTGTCTAATGTTTTAACCTATAAAATGAGAAATACAACATTGAGCTCATGGTTACAATAGGGTTCGTGTAAAATAAACTGCATTTAAACTGGGGCCTATTCTGTCATCATAATAGTTAACATTTCTTGAGCTGATGTTAAATGCCCAACCTTGAACTATATCTTTCACATACCCCACAATGCCGCATCCTCAAAACAGCCCGAAGGAGTAGCTGTTACTGTTAATTCTAGTGTATAGATATGGAAACTGACTAATGCAGGTAAACGAATTCTCGAAGGTGTCTTGAGTAGTAAACGGCGGAGCCCTGGTGGCTGCTGGTCACTGCTATGCCATTATTGGGGCGTCTCCTCTGAAGAACTGTACAGCAGAGGATGTTTTTCACTGGGGTCCTCCTGCTAACTCTCCATACCCTTTTCCCACCCTGGCCTTACTTACATCAAGTACTATTCAAGGCCATTTGGAGAAAAGCCAATGACAAGGTATGAATGGCTGATAGTCCTGAAGAGTTCCCATGACATTGCTTGTTCATACATAAGAATCTCTAAAAGGTGGAATGCTTTACATCTTGTCAAACCCAAGTGACTTCAAGAGGCAGAGGTTTCAGATCTGATCGTCTATGTGACTTCTGATGGGGGAGTAGCCTATCGGCTCCTCAGCCAACCAAGACAGCTCCACCTGCTGCCCCCTGGCTTCTGTCTCAGATCTGTGCAGTCTTGTTGAGATCGGAAGGAGTGAGGTGAGAAGGAAGCTGTTGAGAGGAAAGTTAAGGCCACCAAGACTCAGGTGTGGAACATCAGAGGTTTGATTTTCAATCTCAAAGGAAGGAGCCTTTGTGGAGGCCATTAGCACTTTAGAAATACTGGAAATAAAGAAGGGTTTGCTTTTTGAGACAGAACTGATAGTCACCAGAAGCCGCAGCTGGCCCATGCCAGCTTTCGCCTCATTATGGACATTTATAAAGATTCAGGATCTCCCAGGGCCTTCCTTTGGGGGAACTCTGAGCCCCTGAGCCCATCATCGTCTTGGCATTCGCAGGAAGGAGGAGACAGGCTAGGATGAGAAGTCCGAATCTCTGAAGGAAAGGGCAGCAGTACATGGTGATGGGTGTGAAATCTGACTCTGCCAAACTTTCTGACTGTGTGACCTTGGGCAAAACACTTAGCTTCCCTGTCCCTTCATTTCCTTCTCTGTAAAATGGCAGTAATCCTATTACTACTATATTAACAGTAGTAATATAACAGAGTTGCTGTAAACATTGAATTAGTTAATATTTGTAAACTGCTCAGACCAGTGTCTGGCACACAACAGGCCCTATGTGTTTATTAATAAATGAAATTTTAAAGATAGATTTCATGCCAGGAAGAGGGCCCAACACATTCCTCTTTAGAAAGACTATAAATAGAGTCAACCAAAGGACGCAGGAATTTCCTGTGAGTTAGGAAACTGTAGGGGCTATGCAGTCAGGCAGAGGGAAAGATTGCAAGCTTTGGAGTGGAAAAATCTGGATTTGAATCCGGTGACCCTATTTATGCTCTGTGTTACCTAGAGCAAGTCCTGTAACTTCTCTGAGCCTCACATCTCTCATTTGTAAGAGGAGAAGATGGCATCTAACCCTCCAGGTTATCACCCAGATTGATGATACGTGAAAAGTAACTGGGACCCCACAAACCCCAGTCACAGTTGGCTCTGTTACCATTATTCTTATCATTGTCCATCTGCCGAGTAGGAAAACTCAGGAAGGCCACGTAACCTTTGTCAGCTACTCTCTCCACTCCAGTTTTCATGCAGGTACACATACTGCCTCAGGACAGCTTTCCTTTTTTTTTTTTTTGAAACAGAGTCACCCAGGCAGGAGTGCAGTGGCGCCATCTCGGATCACAGAAACCTCCCGGTTCAAGCGATTCTCTTGCCTCAGCTTCCCAAGTAGCTGGGACTACAGGCGTATGCCATGACGCCCAGCTAATTTTTTGTATTTTTAGTACAGACGAGGTTTCACCATGTTAGCCAGGATGATCTCGATCTCCTGACCTTGTGATCCACCTGCCTCGGCCTCCAAAGTGCTGGGATTACAGGCGTGAGCCACCATGCCCAGCTCGTTATTATTATTATTTCTTAAGAGATGAGGTCTCATTCTTGTTGCCCGGGCTGAACTGCAGTGGTCTTGTCCCCATTTCTTACTCCAGGTTTCCAATGACTCTTTGAAGCTTGCGTATGTTGCAAGGAGGCTGTATTGGTCAGGGTGCAAACAGAAACGCAGAACCTCTAAGAGGTATGCGTAGTAAATAATCAGTTACAGGGACTTGACCCTATGCAATCATGCTGGTTGAGAGTATCTACAAGGCTACTGTCTTTCTGTCGGATGCTGGAACACCGGGGCCCCAGGGAAGGCATCAATAACGTGGGAGAAGGCAAAGACAAGCTGGGCCCCTCAAGGCAGAATGGAGCCCGTATCTGTGTCCTCACTGCCTCCAGCCTTGATGATGCGCTTGTCCTAAAGGGGAAGGTGATTCCCTGTGCCCTGGAGCTAAAACATATACTTGGTCCGGGAGTCAGAGAAGCTGGCGAAGGAGTCAGGGAAAAGCAGAACATGTGCAGACCCACCTGCTACCAGCCCTAGGGCATGAGTCACAAATGAGTGACAATGTACCTGAGTTGCAGAAGCACCTGCCCCACCTTCTGACAGTGAAAAATAACGCAGCTGCTGCTTCACTTTTTTCCTTCACATTTCAAGCAAAAAATGTCTCTTATTCCCCACTCTAACTTGGAACATGCAGGGAAAGGAATTCTGGGAAACATATTTCAGGCTGGCCCACTTGACACGTTACAAAGCCGCCACAGCAATTGTTTAAAAACCTAGATGAACCCCTTACAGTGAGTTCACATATTCACAAGCCGCAAGGTTCTCAACTCTAATATAAAAATGTAACCTTTTTATAACTGTTTCATCTATTTTGTGCCACATTCAATCCCTGCAAAGGCATTTCAAAGACAGAGGCTGGATAGTGTATACTGAGGTACTAGCCACACACATTTAGGTGTCTAATTGAAGTGTAACAGTGATTTTTTTTAGGGAACATGTAGGAAATGTATTTCTACACTAGGCTAAGAATCCTTGCTATCTGAGGCAGGCCCTAAAAGGCATCAGAATTCACAACAGAGGGGAGGAGAAAGTTATAAACATCATCTGTGACCTTGTGACCAGTTGTAGAAACCAGCTAACGGTGGAGCAGAAGGGCCAGGAGGTACCGATAATGAGGAATGAGTTACAGAAATGTGACCGTAGGCAATTGTGGAGACTGCCGGATGGTCTTTAGAAGGCTACTGTCTTCAGATCTGGTGCTGGAGCTCTGAAAGATGCACCTGTGTTTCCTTTTTGGCTCTTTGAGAATCTGAATATGCATACGTACCGTTTTCTCTTCCTCTTTTAAAAGCAGTGTGTTTTTACCTTTCTTTCCTCTGCATCTTCTCTCTTTTCCCCTCTTCTCATTCTGATCCCATCTTGATATTTTGCAACCAGAGGACTGAATGGTAAGTTTGATTGCCACAGAAGCACTCTATTTGTAAAAGAAGGAGGGGAGGCGAAGACACAGGATGGTGGTAGATAGCAGAATATAGAAGCCTAATATCATTTTTTTTAGTAGGATGAGTTACATTACAAGCTAGGATTCAGTTCCAGGGTGTGTGAATTGCCCTATAAGAAGAAATTCTTTTCATCTTGACCCGGTCCATTAGGACACAGAGACCCAGATAGGGTGTCAAGAAGACGAGGTCCCAGCCCTAGCTCTGTCACTATATTAATTCTTGACAAGTCTCTTCATTGATGGAGGGCATTTTGTTCAGTTCTCAAACAAGAGTTATGAGATATTAAGGTCATCTGAAACTTGATAGACCTGTAGTTCGAAGATAGCTATGACTCAAAACTATCAATGTACTGTTGGTATAGATGTGAGGACTATTACTGGTCTCCCCTGACAAAGAGTCTCTGCTTAGCCAAACTTTAATCAGGCTTCGAACCTTCTCCTAGGTCCATCTGTGTACTCCTAGGTCTAGTTTTAGCAAATAATCTCCCATTCTTCATACCTGATCACCCTTCATTTCTGATAAGGTTCCTCATCCTCCACTGTGTTGTAACCAAAAAGCAGGTCGGTTGCTCACCACATGCAGAATCCAAAAAACAAGAGTGAGGCTTGGTACAAAAATAGTTAATTTATTCTGCAGTGAGCTTGGGGAAGGTGCACAAAACTCCTTGACTTTAAATGTGCTGCTTCACCTCTGGAGACACTTTTACAAGGTAAGCGGGAAACTGAGCGAGGGCAGGAGTTCCTCCTGCAAGCTTGGTGTCTTATCCACCAGACAGTTGAGTCGATACCTTCCTGGGCAGAAATAAGTTGGAAAAGGAGTCAAGCTGGCATGCTTTTGATATGCCCTTCCGGTGGACAAAAGTCTTGAGGCAATTCCCAGAGGATGGAAGTTCCAGGCCACGTGCTGGAGGTGACAGTTCCCTGGCGGGTATGCTTTGGCCTGCAAATCCGCTGTCAGCTCTGGAGAAGAGATCTATCTGGGAGCACACAGTTAGAAGAACTTGCCCTGCAGGGAATGTCTGGTGAGGGGGAAGTGAAAGGTTATATTTGCATTCCTAAAGGGCTAGGTAGGAAACAGGGAAAGGAGAGAGAAGAGAAAATAATAAAAAATAATAATAACTCATTCTCTTTTTCCTAGGAAAAAAATGGGGGCACTCAGTTCAAATGTCCCTGGTGATGTATGTTCACCCTGGCCTATCTTCAGCAAGAGACCTTGAGGTCAGTTTAGCCAGGATGCCCCTTACCTCGATGTTCCTTTTAGTAATTTTCCATCCACTGACCCCCACCCTGTTCCTTGGCTATATATTTCCACTTGCCCATACTATGTTCAGAGTTGAGCCCAATCTTTCTCCCCAACAGCCAGACCCCTTTGAGGTGGTCTCCATACCTTTCACAGTGGTCTTTAATAAAGTCCTCCTTATCTTGCTTTAACACATATCACCGATTAATTTTTTTTTCCCTTAACATCCCTTAGATTCTTACTCCAAGAAACCTCTCTATTAACGCTGAATGAG
The DNA here is from genome assembly GCF_049350105.2 of Macaca mulatta. NCBI lineage: Eukaryota > Metazoa > Chordata > Mammalia > Primates > Cercopithecidae > Macaca > Macaca mulatta. The sequence continues at coordinate 5,936,446 of NC_133416.1, read as the reverse complement.
TTCATGGTCTGTGCAAAATTTAGTTCTTAGACGTGCATAATGTTTAAAATGTGTAACATTTCACTGGTTTTTAAGAAGGGGTTTTAGACTTACAGTTGGCCACAGTGCTTCGGATGTTCTGGGAGTTCACGTCAAGTCGAAGAATGAGGTTGCCACAGGAAGACCTGATTCAGGGAGATTAGCAACCAGCCCCATTTTCACTTTTTTTTTTTTTTTTCATTTTTGTACAAAATCCTTTCACTCCCACCCTCTGACCAGACTGGCTTTTTTACTTTCCCTAGAGCAGTGGATGTGGCTAGAGGCTTTACTTTGTAAGCGTTTACATGGTCCTTACAATGAAAATCAAGTCTGGTCTTTGTGTCTGGACCCCTAAGACCCAGCTCCGTGCCTAGAAGGCAGCAAACCCCCAATATTTGTGTGTTGAATGCATGAGAGGTCAACAGTGGGGTCAAGTATGCATTCATGTCAATAATGAAGACCTGATTAGCAGATCAAATAAATACTTCAATCATCCTCAGAAAAAAAGAATAACAATCCTAGACTCATCACATTATAACATTAAATTTTTATGAGTAAAAAATAGGCGTTGTAGAAAACAGGAAAATACAAAAAAATTTAAAACATCCATAATTTCGCCATCTAGTGAACATTTCTGTGTTTATATTTTATGTATAATTCTTTTCAAAATAGAGATTTTCTTACATTTTTATTTAGCATTGTATTGTTAAATTATTAAATATTTTCAAGAAGGGTTTGTAGTGACTGTGTTATTATTCCATCAAAGTATATTTATTAGACCAAATGTACCTCCTATCCTGATTCTATACATGAAAAACACACTAAAAAAATGGTGTGAACTGCCCGGCATCCCTCCCACAGCCAGGAAGAGGATAAAGGTAGATTCTGAGCTCAGATATTCTGAGAATCCAGAACTGCCTTCCTCTTGAGTGTGTCTCTAACTTTATAATGGCTCTTATGAATGGCTGATTTAAGTCACTCTTCCCTAATTTTATTCAGATGCTTTTATATACCCTACCCCCACTAAAATACAAGATTCTTGAGACCAGGGTCTTTTATTTCTCGGTGTTCTATTCCCTCCTCTTCCCACCACATATCCCTGTCCAGCATCTAACAGAACACCTAAAGCTTTCACACTGGGTGACCTTAAATCCTGTTTGGCAGGGTTTGAATTTCAAAAGCCCCAATAAAGCTCCCCATTTCCTTTGTAACAAACATTTTGCCCAAAGAGTACTCAGGGACTGAGGACAAAAAGCAAACACTTGCTTCTTTAGAAAGATGTTCCTCCATGTATACAGAGAATTGCAAGAAAAAAAGAAAGGGAGGGTAGGAAAGGAGCAAATCAAATCATCTTTTCTTCTGATTCCTGTCTCCAAGAGGACTGGTCAGGCTGCAGCAGCAGCCTGACCCCAAGAGGGACATGTGGTCAGCTGAGCAGACAGTGGAGTATGTAGGGGGGTGGGTGGGGAGGAGCGGTCCCCACAGAATTTTGAGCCGGAAGAGGACAATGAAGGCCACTGGGAGGTGGTTTTTATCTCTCAATTTGATGTACCCTGATTTATGAAGTGATAGCCAGGAGCCCAAACCATCAGTTGTTGGATGTGCATGGGAGACAGGGGGTGGGGGGCTGCCCCTACTTCTGTCTCTGGGACCTTCCCACCCAGTACTGTGGGCCTCCTTGTCTCTGAGCAGCAGCCCAGCCCTGCTATGTTATAAACTGAAATGTCTACCACCACCTTTCCTTGTCATTATGTTAAACAGTTCATAGAGATGAACGTCTACAATGTTAGTTAAGAATTTTGGTATTTTTGCTAAATATAAACAACTTTGGTTTATAATATTCATACAATCAGCCTACGCTGATGAAGAATACTTACAACGCACTCTTATATCAGAGGTGGAGTTGTTACATAGTAGTACAGGATAGAAAAATGAAGGGCCTTCAGTCCATTGAGAATTTCCCCCAAACTCTCTCTGGGACTCTGCCTAACACAGGCTCTCCATGGCGAAAGTCTCATTCCATTCAGATGTGACCTGGAACGTACCATTTCCCTTTGTGCTGCTTTATCAGGCAGAGGCAGCCACAGAGAACTGGGCAAATATTAGTGCTAAACTGTGAAGTAACTTATTTTTCCCTTACCTTGGCTGCTAAGCAAATGAACAAACCTTATTCCTGTGTTTAAAAAATATATAAAAGTTTGCCTTAAAATAAGCACCGACCCCCCCACCCCCCACCCAAAGGCACTCATCCAGTGCATGGAAAAGTGTGTGGAATGTGCTCACATCCTGCGTAAGTTAGAGGGAATTTTCTCTGAGTATTCTGTCCACAGGATGTAGCCTTGCCTGGCCTTGGGTTGATTAACTAAAAGGCCAGATGGAGACACAGTCCCCAAATAGCACTGCATAAACTTCAACAATTCTTTAATGTTCTTGACTGTTAGGCATGGCAAAATAAGAACTTACCTAGTGATCAAAAACAGCTGAAGAGCAATTATAAAGGAGAAAAATCATCATACTGGAGGCATAGAGACAGCTCCTAGGCAAACTGCTTTCGAGAAACCCATCCTATTCTGGGTTTGAACAGCTCACCCAATATTTTCTTCTGCCATAGTATCTTAGTCATAAGATAGGAGCCCTTTGCTGGTCCTCAGTTTCCCTCCTGTGAAGAAGATGGATGTGCCCCATTTCTTCTTTTGTCCTATTTATTTTTGGAAGCTCTTGGGGAACATGTATTCCGAGATTTCTCAGTGGGCTTCCATGTCTTCCATCAGGACAGGAGAATTATTGATCCCAGTGGCTTTTATTTGCCAATGTGGGACTTTCAGAGACTTACAGAAGAGACAGGCAAACAACACAAATGGAGAGAAACCCAAATGGAAACATGCATTATATATGAAAACAAGTATTCAGACATGTGCACCTGGCCCTCTGCCACTCCCCATGCACATACACAGAATCACACAACTCTACAAATACACACACAGGCAGTTGTGAACAGACAAAAATATATGCAGGGCTATTTACACAGCCACACCTGAAATCCAACAGACCCACACCCACTCTTGAATATTCTCCATCACAATTTCCCACTATAAGATTAGAGATCAAGCCAACCTTGACCTCTTTCCTACTCCCAGCCCTCTTCTTCACCAAGGTTATGAGTGCAGTCATGGGATCCAAGGATCCAAACACACATGTTTGTTGAGATGTTTATTAAAATTCCAGGTGTGGGGAACATGGAGAATAAGAGAGTCCCTCCAGTGGGGGGTTCAGGTCTAGCAGGGGAAGGAGATGCACACAAAGCTACAAAGTCACATGGGAAGTGCTCTAACTGAAGTGAGCACAGGAAGTTGGACCTATTTCTTTGATCCTGAGATCTGGACAGAAGACAATCCTCCTCCTTGCTTCAGAGGATACAATGGAAACCCAGAGGAATCTGCTTGGCACCAGTAAGCTGGAAGCCACGCTGCCTTCCACCCAGTTCTCTGTGGGGACGCTGTGCTGGTTTCAGTCCCTGGGTCCTGCCCTTACTTCAGCCTGTCTTGCTTGCCCCTCAGGTGTGTCTGGTGGTAGAAGTTGAGGAAGAGAATGAGGAAGCTGAGGGCTTACAGGAGCACAGACGTGTTGAACCCATCAGGGAAGGGGCACTCGGTGAGGAGACTGTAACAAGAGGGGGCAGCAGTGGCCACAAACTGACCCTGGGCAAAAGAAAGCATGAGAAGAAAGAGAGGGGAGAGCAGTCAGTTCTTTCCACCCCATGATCCCAAGAATCTTCTTGACCATTATCCTGGTCCTGGTTGCCCCAATTCCCCCATCCAGCCATGTCATGGTGGTCCTGATGATAAACTCAGTATATCCAGAGCCCCATCTGGGACACTTTAGGCTGTCATCACCATCTGGGGGGCAGTGGTGTTCCCAAAACTGCAAGACATCAGGCACCTGGAGGGTGAAATCAGTGATCACAGACTCACAGGATATTAATGTTTAGAGGTCGGTCATCTGGCCGAGGCCCTCATTTTATAGATAATGACATTGAGACCTGAGCATGGAAGCCACTTGCTCAAAGTCCCACACTGTGCCAGTGAGTTAGGGTTGGTTCCGGGATCATAAGATGGCTACTGAGGTCCTTGCAAGTTGGGAAGCTAAGGAAGATCTAAGGATGAGAGAGCTTGTTTATGGGCAGATGCCAAGTCACTGGTATAGAGTGACAAGTCAAGAATAGAACCAAGGGTTCAGCCAAGGCCCCTGGAGCCAATAGGATCTCCTTACCAGCTGTAGGGTGGTAAGATATCGTTTCCACCAGAAGTAGGGCCACATAGGAGTCCACAACCTGGCCAGTCCATAATACAGATACATGAAGACATGGATCAAAGAATTAAGCATCCCTATGAAGAAGGCTGCAGAGTGGGGTGTGGGGAGATAAAGGAAAATAAGTGGAGCTGGGCTCAGCTGTGGTGTGGGAGTTCTCTTTGATGTTTCAATCCTCCAAGCTGCAGAGAGCACCTCTGCAATCTCTACAGAAAATCCCTGGAGAGACCTTATCCTGCAGAGGTCCGGCATGAGCCATCTGAAGTCGTGATGATGGAGGGCTGGAGTTATTGAGATGCTAAATGAGAATATTTCTACTCCCTTTGTGTTCTGTGGGCTGATGGCTATGATGAGCATCTCCCAGCAGCCACCTCCCCATCCCAGAGATGGGTAGCCCAGGAGCTCTAAGGAGCCACACGGACAAATGGGAGCAGAGGTCTGGTCTCATGGCCTCAGGGAAGGGAAAAGTTAGAGACCAGCCATAATATTCCAGGGATGCAGGTCTCCTGAGCTGGGACTCAGCCCAGCAGACCTGCCTTACAAGGGCCTGGGGCAGGGCTGTCCACAGCATGCATCACTTACCTGGCTGCCTGCTACGTATTTGACTCCAGCCCACCCATCAGAGGGCATGGTGCCATGATGGTAGAGATGCAGGAAGGTGGGCTGCTCTGGCTTCATTCATAAAATAAAGAACACCTGGAGAGGAGGAAGAGATGGAGTCATCTCTGGAGGTCTCCTTCCTCTAGACTTCTCTCGGGGCCTCAACTACCCCTTAGAGTGGGACGGGCTAATTCTACCTGTTTTACTGAAGGAGCGACTAAAACTAAAGGGAAATAACAATAGTCAAACACCAATCTATGCCCTACCGTGTGCTTTAATTGAGGCCTTTGAAATTCAAACCCTCGCAGGATCTAAGGTCTCATAGTGTGAAAGCTTCAGGTGGTCTTCTAGATGCTGGGCAGGGATGTGTGGTGGGAAGAGGAGGGAAGAGAACACTATTCTACTTTGTGTGTATAAAATAATCACTGAAATACCACATAATTGTATGCAGTTTATACTTCTACTACTTCCATTTTTCAGGATAAAAAAGGCACAGAAAGGCTAAGTAACTTGCCCAAAGGCACACAACTTATAGGTGGCCAAACTGGGATCAGAACAGTCTGGCTTCAGAGACTGGGTTCTTTCCAATGTCCGATCCTTGCCCCCGCCCAGGGCACTGGGGTAAGAATTCAGGTGTTGAACCGTCAGCCCAAGATCCAGACACCCACACCACACATTCCCACGTGATCTCTGCTCAGCTCATTTTGGCAAGAGACTGAGAAGAAAGAGTCCCCTCTTTTCATCACCAACCACACCAACATTATGCTCTTGCCCCACCCTGCTTAATCCCACAAGCCCCCTGGCCTCACCAGCAAGGTTTCTTCTCATTAACATGGAAGGATGGCTTTTGTTGTCTGATGACCCTTGCTATATCATGTCAGTTTTAAAGTTTGTTTAATTTTCCATTTTAATTGTACCTGGAACCTGGCTACTCATGGAGCAAATGCTTACTCCTACTTCTGCAGATAGAAAGCAGGGACCATGGGAGCCAGTGGAGGGGGACACTACCTCAGTGGCTGGGCGTCCTCCCTCAGCCAGGTACCGGACCAAGGCTTTACTCTGAAATTAGTCTCTGGCATGGCTGCCTGGGCAAACCCAGAGAGCATTCTTGCTGGGAGAGTCAGACACCGCCCCAGATTTGGCTGACGGATATACAGGAGCCCATGTATCCGGGATCTTACCTGTCAAGCAATTCAACGGCCTTTGGAAAGAGGCACCAGCAGCACACGCTCGCCATCTGCTGGGCAGGACGGGGAAGTTCCATCAGATTGCAGTCCGGCTGGTGCCACAGCTTGTCCCACCTGGGCTGAGTTCAGCCCCAAATCCTCACTGTTCTATGCACCGCTGATTCCACAGTGCCTACCTGTCTGCAGAAAGATGCCTGTTCGCACAGGCAAAAAGGGGAGAAGCTATTGGCGTGACCACAGAAGGACTCCCCAAATGTGCCCCAGCCCAGAACCCTGGAATCTAATGAGCATGTGGGCATCTTGTTTGTTGAAAGAAGATTCTTCATCAGTGTGCCTGGGGTGGAGTACAGATTCTGCATTTCCAACCAGCTCCCAGATGATGCTGATGCTGCCGGCCCAAGGATCATACTTTGAGTCACAGGACTTGAGCCCATCACCAACATCCAATGACTCAACATCCATATCACCCGGTGACAAGCCTCAGCTACCTGGTGACAGGTTTCAGCTGGAGTCTTCTGTTACAGGAAGCCTTTTGTTCTGCTTCTAGTTGAAACAGAGAACAGCTAACAGTGATGAAATCACTACCACTTAGCTACCACTCAGTGTGTGCTGGCCCCTGTGCTAAACATTTCCATATATGTCTATCATATATTATCTGATTCCATCTTCTTTCAATCATTTCCCTTTATCAAATAGGTGTTATTATCTCAATTTTATAAATAAGAAAATTGAGTCCTAGAAGAGTTAGGTGTGCCACCGAGTCGCACAGCAAGTAACTGGCAGAGCTGAGATTCAAACCGAGGTCCGAGATTATCTGACTCTAAAGCCTGCACGTAACCAGCCAGTCCCCTGTCTCTCATCAAAAGGCTCAGGTGATACCTCCTTGACCTCTGATTGTTATGAAGTTGTCCCTCCTAACCCTCTCCAGGCTTGCTTCCTGCTCCCTGCCATACCCTCATTCCATGCTCACTCCATCTGTAGTCCACTGGCTGGCAGAAGTAGCTGCAGTTAGCCAGCAGCAGGGTGGCCATGACCTGAGAGGAAGAAGAAAGAGGAAAAGACCGAGTCACAAAGCCTGTTCCCACCATGGTGAACCCCGACTGGCTCGGGCTCCTGAACACCACCACCCCAATGCAACCTCTGCTGACACTTGGTGAACAACTGCTAATAAACTCCATGGGGTGGTGAGATCAGAGGCGCAACTTGTACGCATCTTGCTGGTCTCTAATTTTTTAATGTGGGCAAATATAGGCTACAACGCCACCCTGGGTGCCTACTATGCATGAAAGCCTGAGATAGGTGCTGAGGACACCAAGGCGGTCCACACGTCTGCCCTGCCCCAAGGAGCTCAAAGCCTGGCTGAGGATGTGGAAAAAAATTCTAACCTTTCAGGTTGGTGCTAGAGGAAGAGTAGGAAGTAGCAGGTGTTCCAGGAGTCGGATCAAAGAATGAGGAGGCTTTGGGCAGACAGAGGAGAGGGAGTGGGAGTTTCATGCCGGGACAAGTGTATGTGGTACCTGGACCTGGGGGCCTAACTAGGAGATTAGCGGGACTGGTGTGGAGGCTCTGACCAAAGGAGAAGCAGGCCACAGAATTGGAGAGACCGAATTGTGAATAAAGGGTCTTGAAGGCTGTTGTAAGAAGCCTGAATTTTATCATGTATTGATTTATTTGACAATAACGTGTTGAATGGTACTAAGCACTTCTCCATGCTGGGAGCTGTTCTGAGCACTGGATCACGTTGATAAAACCAAACAGATAGAAATCTCTACCTTGGGGGACTTGGCATTCTGGCCACATATGCAAAAGGACCTACTGAGGTTTCTGAGCAGGAAGCTGACTGTGAGCGTGGCAGAGTTTTCAAGGGATTGGGGTGGCAGGAGAGTGCCTAGTTGCCATAATTAAATGACAAATTCTCTAGGGCGTGCCTCACGTCTCATGAGTTATTGGTAGCCCTCATGTGCTACCAGATAGTATGCTGGGTCTGTCTTTAAACAGATAAATAAGACAGGGTTCCTGCTTTTGAAGCACTTGCTGTTTGGGAGGGAAGAAAGGCACATATGAAAGTGGTGACACAGCTGGAGAAAGACCACAGTGGGTGGGGGGTCAGTATATCCTTAATAGGCTCCTAACGTGGGGGAGGTGTCTGCACGGTTTGCCAATTCCTGTGGTGTAAATACTCCCACCATGGTGGAGGGACTTCAAGTTATTTCACACAAAGTCACTGAACATGAAGTTGCGGGGAGACCCACACCTGGTGCTCACCCGTGGGTGGAGTGGCTCCAGCCCATCTCAGAGAGTCCAGGACTGTACCAAGAGCTGGGAATGGCCAAGCAAGGAAACAAATAACCTGGCCTTAGAGGAGTCAGGGAAGGCTTCCTGTGAGGCGACAACTGACCTGAATCTAAAGGATGTGCAGGAATTTGTCAGGAGACTAGGGGACAAGAGCAATTCTGGCAGAAAATCAGTGATGTGCCCAGGCCTGAGGACTTGCTGAGCATGGCTGTGTGGGCTGGCGAGCAGGCCTGTGCTGGATGAGGGTGGTGTGCAGGGCTGCTGAGAGCCTGTAGAGGGAGACGAGGTGGAGAGGAAGACAGGGCCAGAGAGGACTCCAGAGGGCTTCGTGTGCCCATGAAGGGGTTTAGCCTCAGCCTCTGCGGGATGGGAAGCATCAGAGGCTCCCAGCAGGCCATGGCACCACCCTCCCTGTGCTTATGGTGGCTGAGAAAGGAAGAGACGAAGAGGAGTTGGAAGAGGTGTGGCTGTCCGGACCTGCTTCTTCCATCTCCTCCCCGCTAGCTCACCAAAAGGCGGAAGAGATGGAGGAGGAGGCTGTAAGCGGTGCAGTCAGGGGGCCTGGTTTGCACTCTGCCTCTGTGCCTTGCCACCTGCTAAGCTACTTAACCCCTCTGCGTCTGAAACAGTGCTATCATGAGGATTAGATGAGCAGATCCTCATAAAGTGCCTGCACCAATGCCTCTCCTGTACTCGGCATGGGAACACATCTGTGATGATCATTACCACCTCTGAAAAGCTTTTCCTGACATCCTAACCCCTGGCCCAGACACTGGGTTTCTGCCCCACCCTCCCTGCCCCTGGTGCATGATGCATCCTCTCTGTTGCCCACCCAACACACACTGCATTGCAACCGCCTGTGCCTACACCTGTCTCCACTCTAGACTGTGAGCCTCGGGAGGGCAGGGAGGCCTTATCCAACAGGGATGCTGCAGGCCACAGCACAGCCTGGTATGAAGCATATATTGGATATACACCTGCTGAATGGCTGTTTGCAAGGTTTGGAAGGAATACCAGATTTGGGGATCAGAAAACCAGGCAGAGATGAACAGAGCCCGGGTAGAAACGGGAGATGGGGGATCCACATGAGGTGGGAGGGATAAGGAATTCCACTCTGGTTTGCCATGACCTGTGCTCTCTCATGTAAGGAAATGAAGGGTGGAAGTTTGTAACAAGGATTGAGCAGCCAAAGAGGGCACAGAATCCCAGCTCCTGCGTGTGACCCCATCAAGAAGGCTTTTCAATTTTCTACGTAGGAATATTATGCTTCTATTTATCCCTTGGTCACCCCTCCAAAAAAGATCCTAGAACTCTCCAGGAACCCCCGCCCACCAGCCTTACCTCCCAGAGGCACCCTAGGAGAACCACCAGGCCCAGGTTGTAGGCAGCGAGTGCTGTGCCAGCCCCAGAGGCTCCTGTTGGGACATGAAGCAAGGCCTGGCACCACCAGGAGAAGATAGAAGACATGGAGGAGGGTGGCAGGGAGTGGCAATGCACCAGGAGCCAGGAATCCATCCTCAAGCCTGGATAAGCAGAGGAGAAGTGACCGCCGGCCCAGCCACACTGCCCATTCACCCCCAGTCCCTCCCCACAGGAACTCCCAAGGCCTTGTTCATCCAGCCCTTGTTCCCAGAAAGCCTGACACAGAGGCTGGCTGAGGAAACAAATGAACGCTCCCACTGGATGGCGTTATCCTCCCCCTCTGCTTTCTAAGGCCCAGGTGTATTTATTCCCGAGCTTTTCCAGGGCACTGGCCATTGTGAGCACCAGTATGTAGAAGCAGGATTTGGGTCTTGTCCAGACAACCGCCTCATCTACTTCCCCTTCCCCTCCTCGGCAACACGGTTGACTGAGAGTCCACAAACTAAAGTTCCTCAGTCTCTCCCATATGACCCCCAGCTATGGGGTTACCCCAGCACTCCTGCCTTTGGACACTGGACCACCACCTACCAAGCACTTTGGGGAGCCTCCATTGGCCATTAACTTTGTGCTACTCCTCATACCTTTTGCTGCTCTACTTGGGATTTTCAGCTTCTGGCGGTGGCTTCCAGATTGCAGAGTGCAAGAGACATGGATGCGGCTACTATGCAGCAAGAGGGGGACAGAGGGGCAGAGAGGCCCGAACGCTTCCCCTTTCCCTCCTCTCTCGCTGCACGGTGCCTGCCCCTCCTAAGCATCCCTGGCTCCTCCCACTTCTCACGGGGCTCAGCCTCACCCAGTCCTCTACAGCTTGACTTACACCTCCGGCTTCTCCCAGGCTCCTCTGGGCAGCGAAGAAAGTGGCTCTGGCTGCTCCCGTGTTGTCAGCTGGCGGTGGGTTTGAGTGAAGGGTCCTCTGGGCTCCAGGGTGCAGGGCGTGACCCATGGGTGACCCCATCCTCCCAGAAGCTCTCTACTCCTGTGCTGTGATCTGTTGTTGACCCCAACCCCAGCCTCTACACACATGCGCACACACACAGGCACTCACACATACACACGCACACATGCACACATGCATACACACACAGTTATTGAGAACAGGGAGCTGAGGCCGCCGTCCAGGCCCTGGCTGGGCTCCCTGCCATTCTCATGGCCCAAGGGAGAAACAGAACAAGAGGCAGTGGGGGTGGGAGGAGAGCACTCCAAGGGCAAAGACAATGGTAGCAGCTCTGGAGAGGGGATCGGGAGCACCCACAACCTCAGAGCCTCCCCATGGCCTGTGGCCCACACTCTTCCTTCAGAGCAAGGACCACCCTATCAGAGACTTGGATGGGCATGTAGAGGACACTTGTCTCTCCTGCCTCCACCAGGATAGGCCACTCCTCGTGCCTCAGATTTCGATCTTCCTCTTCCATCCCTCTTTCCTACTGTTAAGGAGTAAGCGTTTATCTTTCTTAATCTGCTAAGTCTGCACCCCTCCTCTAGCTCCCCCTCAACAACAGGCCAAGGAGTATGGGGGATTGAGAACCCCAGATCCAGGCAGCCCTCTTCCCCACACCTGCCTCTATCCACCTGTGTTGATAGGAGGCAGTTACAATGGCCATTCGCCCAAATAACCTATCTTAGGCACATCCTTTCCCTCTTTATGAGATAAAGGAAAAGAACTAACTTTAGAAGCCAGATCCCTGAAGGAAGGGGCCTGGCAGTAAGACTCTGGGTCTTACTCCACAGTGGAGTAAGAAGTCCTAGAACCAGCCTCTTTAGAATAGAGTGCCCCAGTTTCTCCTTCTGACAAGACGGCACACTGTGGTCTTGTCTGTGTAAGCCCCGGATTGTCCATGCTCACAGACAACAGGGTTAAGAGATCTGAAGAACTAGAAGAGGTAAAGGTAGGTTAGAAGCATGGCGGGCCACACACACTAGCTACACGTGTGTACATTTGCACATGCTACCAAAGGCCCTCGCTCTGCCCTGCCCTTGACTCTATCGGGAAAAATTCCCAGCTGGTTTCAGTTAGAAGATAAGCTCTCCTACACTGTCATATCTAATTTTCCATAGAATCCAGTTGAAATTATTCCACTAGGGCTTCAAGGCTGCCCGTACTGTAGCCAGACCACCCCCCCGGTATCCCCTCTGATCTTCTGTCAGAAGCAGAGATCAATGTGCTGCCTCTGCCACCTCCATGAACCCGGTCTCCCTGCCCTCTCTGACATGCACACATCCATGTCTACTTCTCTGGCTTTTCCACACTTCCTTCTCCACTGACTGTTCAAACCCAGTCATCATCCTTGCTGCCCTGAAGCCCCTCCTCAGCCACAAAGCCTCCCAGTCCTCTTTCCCAACTCCCCACAGGACTAGCACGGTCTGTACCCAGAGTGTAGCCCGTAAGTTTGGTCTTCCAGAGTAAATGGTAAACTCCCTGTGGGACATGACCACTCACTGCACTTCACAAATTGATGGAAACATCGGGAAAACCCTAGGGCGATGTGTCAGGAAAATGAAAACTATCTAGCTCAAAGCTTTGGCCGTCACTCTGCTGGTAACTCTCCCCTGTGTCTTCATAAAACCATCCCTCATGTGCAGACAGCACCTTACAACCGATATGGGAAACTCTTGGGAAGTACCCTATATAGCACCTGAGACGCTGGGTGCCACCTTATTCCCCGGAAGCAGCTCAGATCAAGAGAATGGGGCTGTGAATTTTAGGCCAGTTGCACCACAGCCAAGTGCTCTTTCTCTGAGCTCAGCCACCTCACACAGCTGCTGGGAAGGAGAAGGCCACTGACCCCCTGCGACCGCCTCCTATTATAGGCCCTTTGGGCTTATAGATCAGATAGATTAGGGAGAAGTTTGTCTACCAACATCCTGCAGCTGTAAAATAAGATCATGACTGCATGCTACCATAGATTCCTTCTGACCCAAGCAAAACAACAAAAGGACTCCAAACCTCATTCCTTTCCCTCCTCAGCCCACCACGCTCACAGAACCCTGGCTGCAGCTCAGTCATCTGCTCCCACTGCTGGGTGAGCTAAGCCATCGTGAGGCCCTGAGATGAGACAGGCTGGCTCACCTGAGGGCAGAGGGCTGGCAATTGTGTGGGCAAAAACTGACATTGCAAGGAGTAGTGTATCTATATACCCACAACATAATGACAGCTGACATTTATTCCCAGACCGTGTGCCAAACACCATTCTAAACACCGTACGCATGCTAACACATTTTCTCCTCGCAACAATCCCATGAGGTAGGTACTATTAGCACCTATTTCTGCAGATGGGAAAACAGGCACAGAGAAGTTAAGTAACTTATCCAGTATCACAGCAATAAGTAGCAGGGCCAGGATTCAAACCCAGACAGTTTGGTTTGGAGCCCAGACACTTAAAAGTGCATTGTACTGTCTCTTCAGTCTCTTAGTGTATTGTGGTTTTTTTTATTGGAATGAAAAGAGCCAAAAGAGTGGTCTCGATGAACAAGAAGAGGAAGCCCCAATTTATCCGATTCAAAACAACTTCCCTACTGGCTTCCACAAGAATCCTGCGCAAGTCGCAGTAAAAACCAACATTCTTTCCTGCCTCCCTTCATTCCTCTATTTCTTCCCTCCCTCCCTCCTTCCTTTCTGATGTCCATCCTTTCGCCTAGATCGGACAAGGGATTTTCAGACGTTTGAGATTCCGAGCAAAGGTGCCTCATCAGGCCTCACCAGTATCTGCGTGGGGAAAGAGAAGCCCTAAGAAAATGGCCAGCCGTTCCCCCTCTGAAACAATGACCCAGCGCCCTGCTTTCTGTGTGCTTGTGCAAGATTTAATTGGACTAGAAGAGTACCACTGCTTTTTATAAGTCATTGAACATGACTGGTATAGATAGTGAAGATGAAGCTGGATAATTTGGGCTGTGACACTTTGTCGTGTACTGGCAGGAGTGCTGGCCTCCTCTGCCATCTTCCGAGAGGGACGTAGCGGTCATAATGGGATCTTTCCTTTCTCCACTGGAGGGGCGTTATCCAGGGTACTGCCCTCTGCCCCCACAGGTCCTTTATATCAGGACCGCGGACAATATATTTCTCACTGTCAAAATTAGGAAGGGCCCTACCTCTCAGGGCCAAATTAGTAGGCTTTCGAGTCATAATAGAGAGATTTTCAGGTGCTAATCTCATCTTTAATTTTATTATATTTTTTACATATTATGTTCCTCTGACATAATTTAGTTTATCCTTCTGTTTCATTATTATTGGAAGTAGCCTGGAAATTTTTACTGAGTGACATGCAGAGGTTGTCAACATAAATAAATACGCATGTATTAAAGCAGTTTTCAAGCATCTATCTTTTGCTGTGGATTAAATGACTTATGCAGAGTCACAACCAGTTAAAGGAGTGAAGCCAGGTTAAAGCACAGACCACCCACCCTGTTACACAGCCTCTAAAACCTGCCTTTGTGCACAGTCATTGCACACTTGGTACTGCTCATTTCGCAGGAGTCCCTTAACCACATGTTACTCTAGTCTCTTTAAGCTGAAACACATTTCTCAGTCACAACTCTGGGCAGCTATTTCCCAAACTGAAGAGCTTATTCCTGAATGTCATCGTCCGGAAGACAAGATGAAATGTGTATGTGCAAGTGTGTGTGTGCGTACACATTCCTGTGTGTGTTAACACAATGTCCTTCAAATTACTTTCTCTATTTATGTCTCTATTTACCTTGATCAGTTCTACTTGCCCCAGTTACGCCCATTTCTGTCTACTTTTCTTGCTCGTGTTCTCCCTTTCTTTGAACATCACACACTGGGTCCTATTGTGGGGAGGGGGTATCGGGGAGGGATAGCATTAGGAGATACACCTAATGTAAATGATGAGTTAATGGGTGCAGCACAGCAACATGGCACATGTATACATATGTAACAAACCTGCACGTTGTGCACGTGTACCCTAGAACTTAAAGTATAATAATAAAAAAAAAATCGGCCTGGTGCGGTGGCTCAAGCCTGTAATCCCAGCACTTTGGGAGGCCGAGACGGGCGAATCACAAGATCAGGAGATCGAGACCATCCTGGCTAACACGGTGAAACCCAGTCTCTACTAAAAATACAAAAAAAAAAAAAAAAAAAAAAACCAGCCAGGTGAGGTGGCAGGCGCCTGTAGTCCCAGCTACTCAGGAGGCTGAGGCAGGAGAATGGCCTGAACCTGGGAGGCGGAGCTTGCAGTGAGCTGAGATCAGGCCACTGCACTCTAGCCTGGGTGACAGAGCGAGACTCGGTCTCAAAAAAAAGTAAAAATAAAATAAAATAAAATAAAATAAAATAAAATAAAAAGAAAAAGAAAAGAAAAGAAAAAGAAAGAAAGAAAAGCGGCAGGAATGAGAACTAGAGGAAGATCAGGCCTAACAGGAAACGAAGGAGCAGTACTGTACAGCCGCTACTGCGATTGAGGAGGGAGGGGAGCAAAAACCCAGTATTACCAGCAAAGGAAAGATGTTCTCTTTGGTAGAGGAGTTGAGGGAGCAGGGGGAGCTGTGCAATGGTGTGTGATGGGGAGAGATATTTTATTAATAGGATACCCCAATATGCTTCAAGGTATCTCATCTGCCAGTCAGCCGAGCTGCTCCCTGAACCCAAGGAAACCTGACATGATGCATGTCCCCACAGTCCTTCAGGCTGTCCTTCCTCTGTGCTAGGGGGAGCAGCCCCAGGCTTTGCAGGTCAAAATTGGCAAACAAAGAGCTCAGTCCTGGCCTCATTTCTTATTTTGCCCCGAGATGCTCCCAGCTCTTGATGCATCGTGGGGACCATGCAGAGGACAGGCTGCACCCCTGTGGCCACTGGCAGCCTTCTCCTCTCCAATCAAGCTGATAAGAGAGCTAATTGTAAGAATGGCTCACAGGTGCCTTGGCCGGCACTCCTGCCAGCCTCATGGATGCAATAATGGGTCTTTGTGCAGCGTGGGCCATTACTAACAAGGATAACTAAATCATTCATTTCGTTAACAACGGGCTTTGGCAGATAATTGTGCAAGAGGCAATTATCAGCAATGCATGTTCCAGGAAGGAGCGTGGTCGCTGATTTTCCACAGAGCCGCCAGGAGAAATATGAGACAAGGTTGAAACCACCACTGGGTCCTCAACCCCAGGATAGCCACTCTTTAAAGCCTGTGGCTTTATGGCTTTATGGTCAGAACTGGAGATAGAGAGAGAGAGACAGAGAGAGAGAGAGAGACAGAGAGAGAACGAGTTTGCTTCTTGCACAAAGATTCCCTAGGAGACCTTGACTTTTCTCTCCTATTTAATGGAATGAGGCTCCAAATTTCATCATCCTCCATCTCTACCTCACCATAGATTTGGTCTTCATGGCCCCACCACAGCAATCTTCCTAAAACACTAATTTTTACCATGTTAGGAGATGGAAAAAAAAAATTCATTGTCTATAGTTTTCAAGTTCAGCTCAGGCTAGTGCCAAGATCCTTCTGAAAGCATGGACAGATGAAGAGGTAAACAAAAGGTGCTATATGCATACAATGGACTATTAGTTGTAGAAAAGAATGAAGTACTGATATAGGCTACAACATGGAGGAACTGTAAGACATTAAATGAAAGAAGTCACACGCACAAGACAACATATTGCATGACTCCATTTCCATGAAATGTCCAGAATGGGAAAATCTATAGACACAAAAAGATGGGTAGTTGCCAGGGCCCAGAGGGCAGAAGGAAGGGAATTAGGAGTGATTGCCAATGGGTATGAGGTTTTCTTGAGGTGATAAAAATGTTCTGGAATGAGATAATGATGATAGTCATATAACTCTGTTAATATACTAAAACCACTGAATTGTACAATTTAAACAGGTGAATTTTACAGTATGTGAATTTAAAAAAAATCTTTTCTGAACTCAAGGCAGAGGGTCAGGTGGTGCCTGCCAAGTACGGGACTTGTGGGGACAGGGGCAGTTTTCGCTGGCACTAGACCGTTGGCACGGCCCTGGGAACAGGGCTAAATAGTCTCCACTGAGGTTTGTGCCATGCTCCCTTCAAGGAGTTCTTTGGGCCCGTTCACAAAACCAGTGCAAGATGCAAGTTAGCATGAAAAAAAAGTGCCTGATCTTTCTAACATTCCTCCTATTGGTTAGATGATCTAATTAGCTCCAAATTCTGAACAACCCTTCCCTCTATCCCTGTTCTAATTTGCAAAGGAAGGTTCTGAGGCATTCCAGAGTATTGCACTGTGGAATAGCAGCTTTTCTCTAAGAGCAGGACCTCCAACATGCCCAATGAGCTGTTTGTTCATTTATGAGCAATACTCACTCCCTCATTTCCAAATCCTGTCTTCCTACCTGACTAATCACTTGCCCAGAATTAATATTTTTTCAAGCATGAATTCCTATGCTCAACTTTGTAAATTGTACAGTATTGCATAAATGTTATTTGGTATTTCTGAAACTACTACTATTATTATTCTCAAGGTATATTGGATGGAAGAAGAAAGACATATGCCATCAGGAACTGTTGCTTTGAGTTACAAGGAAGAGACATTTACAAAGGAGTAAAATCTGGTTTAGTGACTGCTGTGAGTTACTGTAGATATATTTGCTATATCATTGGTCATATTTCTCCTGAGTGCCTCTTTGATTCTGCTTCTCCATCTAGAAAGTAGGGGAAAACACCTACTGGTAGAATTCTTTTTTGCTTGTTTTTTGTTTTTTTGAGACAGAGTCTCCCCGTGTCACCCGGGCTGGAGGTGCAGTGGTGTGATCTCAGCTCACTGCGGCCTTGACCTCCCAGGCTCAGGTGACCCTCCCACCTCAGCCTCCCTAATAACTGAGGCTAATTTTTTTTTTTTTTTTTTTGGAAACAGAGTTTTGCCCTGTTGCTCAGGCTGGTCTTGAACTCCTGCATTCAAGCAATATGCTGGACTCTGTCTCCCAAAGTTCTGGGATCATAGGTGTGAGCAGCCACTGTGCCTGGCCAGTAGAATTCTTAAGTGATCTTATTTCCTTATTTCATTACTGCCTTTTCACAGTCAAGAAATAGTTCTGATTAGTGTTGTCTTCTCTTCCCTATTTATTTTATTTATTCTTGTTTCAGTTTCCTGTTTCCTGAACTGAATTGGGAAGGGAAGGAAAGTCATCAATAAAGCCAATTTCCTATTTCTGAATATTTCACGAGACCAGTCTGGGAAAGGAAGAAGTTCAATGTCTTGGGGCAAAGCTTAGGCTCGTCTGTGGAGCTGGGGATCCCTGCAGCATCACCTGATGGGAAGGAAACGGGGGCAGGGATAGGAAAGGAGGATGGGCCAGAGCAATGGGGCTCCTGGACTCTGGCACCAGCTTGACGTCTCATTACACAACAAGGAAGATCATTTTTCTGGGTCTCAGTGTCTTTACCTGTGAAATGAAGTATCTAGCACAGGGTCCTGGTCTAGGTTCTCTAGGTTGCATGAGCTCCAGGCTGTCACTGTGCCATTTCATCACAGTAACGTTGTTTACTCCACATCTACTACCCAAGAGGTGGGCTTTTCAGAGCCACTGTGAATGGTAAACAAAGCAGTTAGTTACCAATAAGTGCACTCTCTCCGGAGTTAGCACAGGGGCTCGACGCTGAGATATGTTGGGGAACTGTGGGGGAGGTAAAATGATCTCATCTTCATTGAGCTCCTCTCTGAGTAGCTCCCAGCTCCCAGTTGCTCTGGCACATTCGCCATGACACATGTCTGCTGGCCACATCCAAGGAAGGCAGGGTGGCTGGGACAGAATGCCAAAGCAGGTGGATGTGGCCTGGGGCTGCCAGGGCTTGGTCAGACTGCCTGGGGCGAAGCCAGAAAACCCAAGTCCACAGAGGTTAGGGGTTCGAGGTGGAATAATGTCACAGGATCCTTGCAATCAGGGCCTGCGTCTTCATCTTCTTGTAGTTAATGCCAGGGCTGGGCTGGGAAGAGAAGGTCTGTCCTTTGGCATTGCTGCTGAGGGCAGAGACCAGGGCATCCAATCAGAAAAGCTCTCTGGCACCACCTACTCACATTTGTGACCCACAACCTCTGCACACTCATTCTGCTTCTGCTCATAGAATCCAGATAAATTCTCTCGAGGTCTGCTGAGGATGGTCCGAGAAGTGGCATTGGTGGGACAGGGAGGGGAGGCTCTGCAGTGGGAGAATGGCCAGGTAACGTGGCAGAATGGAGAACAGCATTGTGGGGGGAGATGGGGGGCGTACACCATGAAGCAACAAACTTGGAGAATACAGAGTGATGTAGATGGGCCTAAAATCCACAGTTGGAAAGGAAAAGGTAAAAAAAAAAAAAAAAGTTAAATTGATAGGCTTATCAATTTAATTTTAGCATAACTTTCGCAATTGATTATGCCATATATGAAAATTAAATGTGCATGCATACAAAAGCATAATACACAGTTTGGAAGAATGCATACCATAAAAGAGATATATTAAGCACAGCAGAATGTTTACCTATGGGGTGAGGCATGGAAATGGGAATCAAAGAGAATACCTACATGCATACATATATGCATGCGTACACACATACATACACATATGAAACAAGACAAGGTCAGTTTAGCAACTTGAGGAGTGTGATTAAACCCAAACCTCTGCACTGGAGATAAAAATAGAGAGAACACTAGACTTGTGGCTGAAAATTATTTTTTGGAGTATGTGTCTAGAGTCAAATGACCTGAAAATCGAATGTGCTCACCATCACAGAGTCCTAGTGCCAACGTGTCTCACCCCTATGATGCTGCCTTTCTCCACTGATTACTTATAGGAAAGGAGAAATGCAAGAGGAATTTTGTGGTGTTCCTTTTGCGTGCAGCCTCCCTGCTGGGATGGCTCCCACTTAGAGTGGTCAAGTAGTGAACTGCTGAGGGGGTGTCTCCCGGCAACTGGGTGGGAAGGAATGTTTGACCAGCTCTTAGAGCTTGTACTCAGGACCAAGAAAGACTCCTCTGACCTCTTGGCTTATTATTCCTTGTTAGACCAGATTATGGGAACATTAAGATATCCCAATTAAAACTAATTTTTTGGTAAAGACCAGATTATAGGAACATTAAGATATCCCAATTAAAACTAATTTTTTGGTAAAGACCAGATTATAGGAACATTAAGATATCCCAATTAAAACTAATTTTTTGGTAAAGACCAGATTATAGGAACATTAAGATATCCCAATTAAAACTAATTTTTTGGTAAGACAGCAGCAGCAAAATGAATCCTGACTGCCATATCTACAGGGACACAACCACACTGCTTTACAAAGGGCCCCTCACATCAGCACCCTGACTGGCCACTGTAGGCTGTCACCCTACTGTCCGCCAAGGGGCATGCTTCCCAGTATTCTTACTCTCATATGTTTCCTGCGCACGTTGGCCATGGGCTCAGCCCTGTGACTTCCTTTGGTAAATGTGACATTAGCAAGCATAATGCAATCAGAGTTTTGATAAGCACTTGCATGTAGTAGCTTAGCCTCTCGTGGAGCTCTTGAAGCCGAGAGCCATCCTATTAAAAGTTCAGTTACCCTGCTGGAGACACCACAAAGAGAGAATGATGCCTGGTCAGGCCCCAGCTGGTCCAGCCATCCTAGCAGAGATGCCAGGCATCGGAGCGAAGAAACTATTCTGGCCATCCAAGCCTTAACAGAAATCTTGCAGCAGAAAACCTGCCCTGTCCAATCCAGTCAACACACAAAAATCATGAGAAATAATAAGATGCTGTCGCTTGAAGTTGCCAAGTTTTGGGGCGGTTTGTTACGCAGCAACAGATAATGGAAACACTGGCATACGGTAAAACAGAATAAATTAGATCAAATTATTTTTATGAGCTTATTTCCTTCTTTTTATAATAGAGCGAAAAGACTCTGACCCTTTTTTCCCAATGCCAAGTGAAAGGCATGTCAACATCCACAGTTGTGGTTCAGGGAGATGTTACTGTCCCACATTTTGAGTGGGGAGGAACCACAGTGTCTGGTCCCTCACTGATCCATGAGGTCCTGGCACAGTGCTAGAAGGGAACAGGCCAAATACGGACTTTCAATGATATGCCCAAGGTCACCTGGCTAGCAAATGGAGGAACAGGATTTCAAACCCAATCTAACCTACTGTCTGTTCAGGGCTCCTCTTGTTATATTAGGCCACTTTAATTGTTGGGGCCATTTCAGAAAAGTCCAGACATGAAAGGTCGCAGATTAAATGATTGGCTAGTGTTGTTAATTCCCCACCTGTGTCAGGAAATACGCGCTAGAATGAAAATCCCATGACTGGATCAACTTACCTAGGTGTAATTTTTATGGGAGAGAGGAGGCTTTATGAGCTTTTTTCCAGCTTTATTGAGGGATAATTGACAAATAAAAATTGTATATATTTAAAGTATACAATGTAATGTTTTGATATACGTATACATTGTGAGATGATTACCACAATGAAACTAATTAACATAGTCATCACCTCGCATAGTTACTTTTGTGTGTGTGTGGTGAGAACGTTTAAATTTTAGTAAATTTCAAGTATACAATGCAGTATTATTACTATAGTAATTATGCTATACATTAGATCTCCAAAATTTATTAATCCTGCATAACTAAAATTAAAACATTATACTCACTAAAATATAATTCCTTATATCCTCCTTTCTTCAGCCCTTTAGTATTCTGTTTTCTGTCTCTATGAATTTGACTAGGCTAGGTACTTTATGTAAATGGAATCACACAATATTTGTCTTTTTGCGACTGGCTTATTTCACTTAGCATAATGACCTCAAGTTTGATTCATGTTGTAGCATGTCCTTCCTTTTTAAGGCTGAAATATATTTCAGTGCGTGAGTGACATATACACACACACACACGTTTACCCTCGCACACATACATATGCGTACAGTATTTTCTTTATCCATTCATCTGTTGTTGGACACTTAGGTTCCATATCTTAGC
This sequence comes from Macaca mulatta, assembly GCF_049350105.2. Classification (NCBI taxonomy): domain Eukaryota; kingdom Metazoa; phylum Chordata; class Mammalia; order Primates; family Cercopithecidae; genus Macaca; species Macaca mulatta. The sequence continues at coordinate 5,914,708 of NC_133416.1, read as the reverse complement.
TATTGTGAGCAATGCAATGAATACACGAATACAGATAGCTCTTTGATATACTGGTTTCATTTCCTTTGGATATATACCCAGAAGAGGGTTTTCTGGAGTATATGGTAGTCCTCTTTTTATTTGTGGAGGAAATTTCATATTGTCTTTCATAATGATTGTACTAATTTGCATGCTCACCAACAGTGTACAAGGGTTTCCTTTTTTCCACATCTCAGGCAATACTTAGTTTTCTTTGTTGTTGTTGTTTTTGTTTTTGACATGGAGTCTCACTCTGTCGCCCAGGCTGGAGTGCAGTGGTGCGATCTCAGCTCACTGCAACCTCCACCTCCCGGGTTCAAGCAGTTCTCCTGCCTCAGCCTCCCGGGTAGCTGGGATTACAAGCACGTGCCACCAAGCCACCAGGCTAATAAAAATTAGCCACCAGGCTAATTTTTATATTTTTAGTAGAGATGAGGTTTCACCATGTTGACCAGGGTGGTTTGTCTTTTTTATCATAGCCATTCTAAGGTGTGAGGTGTAAGGTAATATCCCACTGTAATTTTGATTTGCATTTCTCTCATGATAAGTGATAGTGAGCATTTTTTTTGTATATCTCTTGGTCATTTGTGTGTCTTCTTTTGAGAGATATCTATTCAAGTGCTTTACCTGTTTTCTTCATCAGGTCATTTGTTTTCTTGCTATTGAGTTGAGTTGTTTCTTTTGGAGGGGTTGCAGGTTTTTTTTTTGGTTTTCTTTTGTTTTGTGTTGTTTTGTTTTGACAGTCTTACTCTGTCACCCAGGCTGGAGTGCAGTGGCTTGATCTTGGCTCACTGTAGCCTCTGCCTCCTGGACTCAAGTGATCCTCCCACCTCAGCCTCTCAAATAGCTGGGACTACAGGCATGCACCACCACGTCCAGCTAATTTTTGTATTTTTTGTAGAGATGGGGTTTCACCATGTTCCCCAGGCTGGTCTCAGACACCTGGACTCAAGGAATCCACCTTCCTCAGCCTCCAGAAGTATTGGGTTTACAGGCATGAGCCACTGCAGCCAGCCTTAAGTTGAGTTTCTGATATAGCCTGAATATTAACGTCTTATCAGATGTACAGTTTGAAAATATTTTCTCCCACTTTATAGGTGTCTCTTTCAATCTGTCAATTATTTCTTTGCTATACAGAAGATTTTTTTTTTTTTTTGACGGAGTTTCGATCTTGTCACCCAGGCTGGAGTGCAATGGCGCAATCTCAGCTCACTGCAACCTTTGTCTCCTGGGTTCAAGCTATTCTCCTGCCTCAGCCTCCCAAGTAGCTGGGGTTACAGGTGCCCACCACCAGGCCCAGCTAATTTTTGTATTTTTAGTTGAGACGGTGTTTCACCATGTTGGCCAGGCTGGTCTCGAACTCCTAACCTTAGGTGATTCACCCACCTCAGTCTCCCAAAGTGCTGGGATTACAGGCATGAGCCACTGTGCCCAGCCCAGAAGCTTTTTAGTTTTATGCAATTCCATTTATTTTTGGTTTTGTTGCCTGTGCTTTTCTGGTCACATCCAAAAAATCATTGCCCAGATGAATGTCAAAAAGCTTTGTCTCTATGTTTTCTTCTAGTAGTTTCACATCTTACTTTTATGTTCTTAATGCATTTTGAGTTGATTTTTGTATATAGTATGAGAAAATGGTTCAATTTTTTTCTTCTGCATATGAATATCCAGTTTTTCACACACTCTTTATTGAAAAGAATATCTTTCCCCCCTTGTATATTCTTGGCAACTTTGTCAAAGAGCAATTGACTGAAAACGAGTGGATTTGTTTCTGGGTTCTCTATTCTGTTCCATTGGTCTATATGTCTATTTTCACACCAGTATTATACTGTCATGAGTACTATTGCTTTGTAGAATATTTTGAAATCAGGTAGTGTGATGTCTCCATCTATTCTGCATAATGCTCTGTGTGTGCATAATTCTGCTGCTTTTGGATGGAATGCTCTGTATATGCCTGTCAGGTCTATTTGGTCTACATTGTTGTCCAAGTTCACTGTTTCCCTACTGACTTTCAATCTGTAAGATCTATTCATTGTTGAAAGTTAAGTATGGAAGTCTCCTACTGTTATTGTATTCCTGTGTATTTCTCTCTTTAATTTTTAAAATATTTTCTTCATATACTTAGGTGCTCTGATGTTAGGTGCATATATATTTATCCTTGTTACATGCTTTTGATGAGTTTATCCCTTTATCATTATATATAGGATAAAACTTTTTTGTTTCTTGTGACAGTTTTTGACTTAAAGTCTAATTTATCTGATTTTAGTATAGCCACCCCTGTTCCTCTTTTCGGTTACCATTTGCATGGAATATCTTTTTCCATCTCTTTACTTTCGACCTATGTGTATCTTTAAAGCTGAAGTGACTCTCTTGTAGGCAGCATATAGTTGGATCTTTTGTTTTTCCCCGAATATGCTTAACCACTCTATTGTTAAATTAAATTAAATTTGGTCTGAGAATGCCTCTGTACTTTGAGTCCCTCTTTAATTAATTTCAACCTAAGTTAGTATGGAAACTAACTGCAAGCCTAACTTAGGAGGATAATTTTTTTTTTTTTTTTTTGAGATGGAATCTCATTGTGTCACCCAGGCTGGAATGCAGTGTTGTGATCTTGGCTCACTGTAACCTCCACCTTTTGAGTTTAAGCAATTCTCCTGCCTCAGACTCCCGAGTAGCTGGGACTACAGGTGCACACCACCACGCTCAGCTAATTTTTTGTATTTTAGTAAAGATGGGGTTTCACTGTGTTGAACAGGCTGGTCTCAAACTCCTGAGCTCAGGCTGAGTATAATTTTGTAACAGATAACTGAGTCTCAGCCAGTCTCAGCAGCTGAACTTCAATCAGTTGCCGGAGGCCAGCTGATAAGAACATGCTCAAATAAGACAAATGAAGCCATAGCCCATCAAGTTGTCTCTGCATCTCCCTTCCATTTTCTGTCCATAAATGCTACCTGACCATGTTGCAGCCTAGAGTTTTCTGAACCTATTTGGTCTGAGGACTGACCGATTCATGAATTTTTGTTCTTTACTCCGTCAAACTCTATCACATTTAATGTGTTTAATGTTTTTCTGTTAACATTATTAGACCCCAGGATCCTGGATTCATAAGGGCCAGCCCGGCACTAGGGTCCACAGTGAAATTGGTGGTCACTTCGCTCTCCTTCTTTCATGTAGAAGATCTCTGTGATGCTCTGCATAGGCTTGAGGGTGTGAGGACACAGGTAATGTGAAGCTGTCCTTCCTACTGCCTTCAGTGTGTCTTTTCTAACCAGGTACTGTCATCTATCGCCCAGATTTCTGAGCTCTTCCGAAGGTATTTTCATGCACAGAGGGTTGTTCAAATTCATGTTTCAGCAAAGGGGCAAGTGCTGAAAAGTCCTTTTCCGCTATCTTGCCAATGACGTCACTCCCTCATTGCCTGTTTTGATCACTGTCTTGATCTACTTCCTAGAGTCACGCCCACACATAGCAGACACTCCATAAATATTTGTTGAATGAAGGAATAAATGAATGAACAAATAAACAGGTGAGTGAAACCCTCCATCCAGGCCTGGAATGTGTCCGGTGATGACTTCTGTGTGTTGGCCTTGCTTGGGTTTGTGCTGCCTGGTGCTGCTAGGTTTCCAGGTGACCAAATATACACCATCACTCAAAGGCAATTGAATCTGGCTGGCAAGCCTGGCCCAGAGTGGCCAATGCCTTTCCCTCTCTCGCCACTAGAGGACAGAGGCGACCCATGGATTCAGCCAACGACAGTCAGTTTTACCACCCGAGCTCCAAAGGCACCTTGGACTTCCTGCTGAACAGAAACTGACTGGCTCTGTTGTGATACCTCTAACTCAGAGGTCACCACTGAGGTCCCAAGTAGAGAAAAGGCATAAAATGCAAGTTCCGTATCCTTACCCTGGGTGTGAAGATTGAAAGAGGAGCTGGCCTCACTTCCTTGGCTGCCCCTGCAGTGGGGAGGCCCAAACTAAGGGCTTCCAGCCCTCTCCGTGTTCTGACCCAGGCAATGTCACCTTTCGGACAGACAGTCTTGCACCTCGCTCTGCAAAATGAAGAAGGCAAATGTTCCTAACCTAAACACTGCCTGAAGAAACAGGTCTGAATAGTTGAAATAGAAGAGGAGGGCCTCAGTGCATGCCCAGGAGTGTATGTGAGGTACAGTCAGTCCAGCCAACCTGTTCTGGGTGCTTGTCTACATGTCTCTGCTCAGATAGACCTCCAGGCACTTCTGCAAAGTGAGTATGAAGATTGCAAGTTAACATGTTAACTTGTAATGAGTGGTAAACTTGCCCACAGTGACATAGCTGGTGTGTGACCAAACCAGGGTTCTGGCACTGGGTGGACTGGCTTCATAGTTCCTGCAGTTCCCCCCATGGGACCACCAATTATACGGACACCAGGGCTTTGGAAAATGAGCAAACCCTGGCAGTGTGGAAAAGGTAGTGAAGCTCCAGGATGGATCAACACATGTAAAGAACTTCGTTGACTATCAAAACCTCACATTGCATTCTCGCAACAAATCTACAAAGAGTGGTGGCTTATTCCCCATTCTGGAGCTGAGGAAAAAAGGCAGAGCCAGATGAAGTGTCTGCCCCATGCTGACCACAGGCTACTGCATCCCATTACCAGAGGATAAGTGGAGGGGCCACACTGTTCATCCATCTCCTGATTCCCCTAAAGACCAGCACATGGTCAGGCTCTTCTATTTCTGTTACTTCCGTTGCTCTGGTTCCTGCCCTGCATAGGGGATGGCCATGACTTCCACTACCCTTCACCCAGCCCTCCAAGATACCCATTAGCCTGATCCTCTTAGGCCTGATGGGAAAATATCTGAGATGTAAAAAAAAAAAAAAAAAGACTGAAACCCTTAAGAAATGTGCACACTCTCCTTCTCTTTCTCAAAGATTTTGGCAAGAATAACATGAGTTTCCATGGGACAAATCTCAAGCCTTTTTCTTTTTTTATTTTTCTCTTCAGCCCCTAACTCATTTCATTTCAACGCAACAAAAATGGACTTGGCTGGGCACCAGCACTGCCCTAGGCCCTAGCAGGGAGCTGCGAGGAGAGTGTCCATGAACCTGGACAGCTCAGCCCCCGATGATGCGAAGAGCAGCCATGCACAGAATGCAAATGCTGGGTGTTAACGCTGCTTGCATTGGGGTACACTTTCACTTGGTAGCTTGGAGATGACCTCAATGTTAGGATGAGGCTCTATGAGGCAAGGGCTCCCAGGCCGACTGTGGGCTCCTCAGAGGGCAGAGTCACAGGGCACCTGCAGCCACAGAGTTCTCCCTTCTCTGTTGCTGCTTCTTGTTAGGAGCCAGGTTTGTGTTCCCAGGAGACACAGTGACCGTGGGGCTCCACGCCTCTGAATTACCCAGCCTCCCTATCGGCCTACACTGCACAGAGCCAAGTTGCAGCAGGCCTGTATTCTCCTGACCAGCTGAGGGATAGGCTTCTCTCTCCCTGAGAAGACAGCCTCCCATTTCTTTATCTGAGATGTCTGCTCTGAACTGGGCTCAAGCCACCATAGTTGCTTTTCCTGCTGCAATTGCAGGAAACACTTTGTAGGTGGGTGCTTCTTTCTCTACAGCACTCGGAGTCCCCCAAACTTCTCTTGTTGACAGCTGTGAGTAGGTCACGGCACTATTCTCCCTAATTAACTGGGGCAGAGGAGGAAGGCCAGGAGATTGCTGCTGTGGGTTTTGCCATGCACTATCAGCCAGATTGACAGGAGCACGTGGGTACGCACCTCCCGGGGGTTGGGTCTCATTCATGAGTTGGCAAAATACACAGAGGCCTCCTGCAGCGACCAAGGTGCATTTTCAGCGTAGGGAATTGGCTGGCACATAGTAGGTGCTCAAAAAATGTTGCCGGATGAAGGAACTGGTGGCATGCTTGCTCAGTTTTGACAAAATAGCTCTCCAGAGCCTCCAGACATACAGGTCACTCTTGCTCCAGAGCGTGAAAACGCTGTGATCCTCTTTCTCTTGCCTCTGCAAGGGGAGCCAGAGGACTCTCTGACCCCGATAGAGGCGGCCACAGCCCCTGCTGAGGGGAACAGGGAAGAGCATGCAAATGCAGAGAGGACTGCAGAGCCTGACGCAGCTGTAGCCACTCGCTCGGAGTGGGAAGTCCAGGCCACTCGAGGCCAGCAGCTTGTCCTCCTCTGCCCTCAGAGGCTGTGGTCATTGAATGGGTCTGGATCTTCTCCCTGGGTTGGGGGAAGGAATCAAGGTGACCCCTCAAAGTCTCTTTCAGTGTGTGAGTTGGAGAGCTAAGTTCCAGGTGGCTTCTGCTGGGGCTGCCAGGAGGAGAAAAAGGAAGAATCTAGACACAGATGAAAAGCACTCTGCTTCCTCTGTGCCTCGGACCTCCAGATCACCACCAGGACTCTGTTCTAGGACAGCAAGGTGGACCCTGAAATTCCCTGAGCATCGTTACCAGAGAGGTGAGGGGGGCACACAGCAGAACCACGGAGCCTCCAGACAGAATGCACGCCAGCAGTGCGCCTTGTGGCAGTGGGCACAGCAAGCTGTATGGATCCCTTCACCAATACTGCCACCTGGGAGCCGTGTTCTGGAGAAGCGGGTTCCAGAGGGAAGCACATTTTGCCTAGCCACGGATCTACCAGGATGCATAACGTTTGGGAGGAGAAGGTTACTAGCTCCTCATTCTCCCCATCCCCAAGTCAGAGAGGACGAGGGCCTGCTGAGGAAACCGGGCCGATCCACAGGGTAAAGACCGGCCCAGCTTCACGCAGGGAAGGATGTCATGGTCCTCTGTAGGGCTGGGCCACAAGTTAGCCATGTGACCTGAGCAAACCTCTTCTCAGACACCTCACTGATGGCATCAGGAAATGCTTAGGTGCCAGTCTGCTCTGGTAATTCCGTAACATTTCGTGCAGCATGCCACCCATCCACGAAGACTCCACCTACGACAGGCAACCACTTTGTAAGTTTGAAACTCATTGGCACGAGACAAATACATTTTGAATGAGGCCAAGCGAAGAGTGACTTATTATTTTAGTTATTACAAGTAAAGTGATTCTTATCCTCGGGGACTTTTTAGATTGATCATTTGTGGTAAGCATCACCCAAGGGCTGATTCTCTCTCCTCCACGCCTCAATTGTGTCACCTCATAATTTTATAATGTTTTGCCTAGAGGAGACCCCATTGAAGCCCTCCTGTTCAGTGCGTGTCCAGAGAGGGCAGGCACTGGGTCTAAGGTCACACAGTCACTTAGTGGTTCAGCGGAGACCAGAGCCTAGTCCTGTGGAGTCTAGAAGCACAATTCTGATTTGTCACAGTTCTTCTTCGTCTTTTTCTAACTCCCTGTGCTGCCACTCGTACCTTCTAACCTCCACTGAAATGGTCTTTCCTCTGCCTTTCAAAAAGCCTGAGAATGGAAAAACATAAAGAGGCAGACAAATGAAAAGATGGAGAGGGAATCAAATTCACATTTTACGTGAGATGTGCCGTCCGATTTCAGATCACAGTCCTCGAAAGGTGAGAACTGCATTTTCTCTACGTTCCAAGCTGCAATGACTGCACCATGAATGTGAGAGTGAATGCTTGTCAGGACATCAGTTGGTGTTTTCCCCACATCACACGTGTGCACAGGCACATACATCTGAGGCACATGGTCAGGGAGGTCACCTGTGCTTCTTCCCCAGGGAGAGACCTTCAGACCACCCTCCATGTAAGCAAAGGGTATGTGGTGATTACAGAAAGGGACGAGCTACGCCTCCAAGAGCATTTAGTAAGACTCCATTGCAAACAGATTTTAGGAAGAAGAAGCCCAGAGAGGTGAAGACACTTGTCTAAAGTCACAGAGGAAGTTAGTTCCTGTCTGAGGACTAAAACTCAGCTTTTCAGACTTGAAGTCCCGCAATTGGGTGGCAAGGGGGAAGTGGAGATGGTTAATGGGTACAAAAAATAGTTAGAAAGAATGAGTAAGATCTAGTATTTGATACCACAACAGAGTGACTGTAGTCAATATTAATTCAATTGTACATTTTAAAATAACTAAAAGTACAATTAGATTGTTTGTAACACAAAGGATAAATGCTTGAGGTGATGGATACCCCATTTTACCCTGACCTGTGACCACTACGCGTTGTATACTACATCAAGGGCACTCCATAAACATATACACCGGCTATGTACACACAAAAATAAAAAACAAAATAAAAATAAATCTGTATGTGGTATCACACACACACATGCACGCACGCACAAAGGACCCCTATTCCAAGGCGAACAAAGACTCATGGCAGTCAAGCCCAGCAAGATGCGCTCTCTGTAGTGGGAACTGAATGACCCTCAGGGAGGGCACCTGTCCAAAGGTAGGGCCCACACCTGAAACCCATCAATTCAATCACGCATGGTGAGGCACGCCCAAGGCCTGCAAGATATCAATGTATTTAAAAGACTCATCTTTACATTTGCAGGAGGCTGGGCAGTCTGGGGTCTCCGGAACAAGAAAGGGGACAGAGAGAAGAGAGGGGGAAGTCAGTCCTGAAGATCAATTTTGCTGTCTTGGCAACTCCAAGGAGGGTGGGGGTCACAGTCTTCCCAACCCTACTCCTTCCTTCTAGAGCAACTGGAGAGACAGGGAAATTCCTGCCTTTAGAGATCTGTGGGAGGAGCTGAGGGCAATGAGATGATGCTGCTGTGGCTGCTCCTTGGCATTTGTTTTCTGTTCACGAATAAACTTCTCTCGGTCCCCCGAGGAAGGGTGGATTTGGGGGGAAGGACATGGAGTCTCTCGGAATCTTTTGCATCCAGGGATGTGAGTGGGTTTTTATATTTAGCAGATGACTCACCTCCAAGCACATTAGTCACTCTACCTCCCAGCTCCATCCTGGCAGGCTGGGTGCTGGGGATCGCAGTGGGGTGAGATCAGACAGGAGATTGGGAGAAAGAGCAAGAGAGCTCAAGGGAGGCAAGAGAACGGGAGACTAATGCGAGAGGAAGTAAGATTAGCGCCCCGAAGCAGAAGGCTCGGGGAAACAGGGCGGCCAAGTCATGCTCAGCAGAGAAGTTCCAGGGAAGTTCTGGCTCAGCCTTGCCCCAAGCACCTCACCATGGGGGAAGGAGAGAAGAGAAGGGCCAGATCCAGAGTGCCTGACCCAGCTGCCTATAAACCCTCCAGGGGTCTCCTCTTGGCGATGCAGGTAGCTCACCAGCCTGGACCCCATCCATTGGCCAGCTCTGGCCGTGACAGACAGCCAGGGCAGTGGTTTTCAGCGAGTGCCACCAGAATGTGCTGGGGACAGGAGCCTGGGCAGGGCAGAAAAAGAGAACATCCGTGAAGGATGCTCTGTGCCATGAGAGAGGAAGGACCGCAGAGGAAGGAGGAGCATATGGGGTTTAAGGCAAAGGCTCTCAAGTGTGGACCCTGGGCCCCCTGGGTCAGAAGACCGTGGAGAGGGTGTGAGCAATGAAGACTCTAGCCCCATTCCAGGTCTGCGCCCTCCTCTGGGGGGGTCCAAAGAACCTGCTCTTCACTGCGCCCCAGGGCATTCTCAGACACATTCGGATGCAAAGCCCTCAGGTCTGGAGCGGGAAGCCTGCATCCCAGTGCTTCAATTCCTACGAAGTGTGGGATAAAGGCCATTGGTATTCTTGACTGTACCTCAGTTTACCATTCAAAAGATGAGATGCCCACTTCAAGGACTGTTCTAATTAAAAAAAAAAAAAAAAAAAAAAACAGGAAAGGGATATAAGGTTGGCTTGTATTTTATGCTTCTTAACTGCGTCAGAACTGGTTCAGGTTGTACGTAGTAGAGGAACACCACACCTGGCTGGATCCCACAGCTCTGGAAAGGACAAAGGTCACCCCAAAGCAAGCTCCCTTTCTTTCTCACTGACCTGCAAGGCGGCTGCCATTACCCAGTGGTCAAGGAGAGGAGATGGAGGCCGGCCGAGAGGTAAGTCACTTGTCCATGACTGGATGGCCAACACCTACAGCAGGACTTGAAATCAAGCCCAGAGCCCGTGGTTTTGTCTTGTGTTTTCACTTCTCCAAACCGTCACTTCACTTTGTCACCAGGATCCTCTGGGTCACTTAACAGACCTACCATTGCCAATATAGTCAGAGTGTTGATTTCTCCCTCACAACTTTCCCCTTTTCCTTCTCCCATTTCTCCATTGTGGACCTAATTTTTAAAAGGCTGCATTTGGCTCTCTGTATGGAATTCTTCCCCCCTTGATTTTTGGCCCATTTCCTTCCATTCTAGTGCCCGTGTGGTCCAAGGCTATATGAATTTCAACTCGGAGGAGCTGGGCTCACCCTTTCTCCACTTCCCTGCCACCCGCTGTACACTGCCTTGCCCAGTGGGCCCACAGGTGTTTAAGTCTGTTTTCCCAGAAGCTTGATTAGGGTTCTTGTTGACATCCTTGGCTTTCCTGGGTTCTGGGCTCTCTGAGGACAGGGATTGTGTCTTCTTATTTTTCTGCCTCCCTCATAACTTAGTGTAAAGCTTTGTACCTGGAGAAATCATCCTTGTTGGCAGGTAGCTTAGCCGTGAAAAGGAGCCTCCCGGAAGTGCCCCGGCATAGGCCTGCACCTCTCACCTTGAGAAGCAGAAAGCCAGTTCCGCCCCTTGACTTGCCTGCAAGTCTGCAAGTCTTTGCTGCCTCCTGCTCTCCGTAGAGGTGACTTGGTTGAGCAACTTGCCAAGCCAGAGACCTGGATGCATGCTACAGGCAAGAAGCTCCAATAGAAATTGAAAAGTACAGTCCCTGCCCTCATGCAAGTATGTGCAACATGCAATCCTCTCTCTTCTCTCTCTCTCTCAATGCTCAACTTCCCACCAACTAAACTGCAAGCTCCTTGAGAATAGGGCTATGGGCTTCCTTTTAATCCACTCCTGAGTTCTGAACCCCCATCCCAGCACACACATTCTGCTGGGGCTGAGTACTCCGCTAGCCCCTTTCCATCCCCTCCCACATCTGCTTCATGCTTATTTGCTTACGTCTCTTGAGGGTGAATTTGGCTCTCCGCATGGGATTCTCCTCCCCTTGATTCTTCGTCCATTTGCCTCTATTCTAGTCCCCATGTCATCCAAGGCTACATGAAGCTCATCTTGGAAGGCCTGGGCCCATGCCTTCTCCACTGCCTCACCACCCGCTATACCCTGCCATGCTTGATCAGCCCACAGGCACGAGTCTGTTTTCCCTGAACTTTGGTTAGAGTTCTGGCTGACATTCTTGGTTTTCCTGGACTCTGGGCTCTCTGAGGACAGGGATTGTGTCTTCTCATTTGTGTCATCTCCCTTGAGAAAAGCAAAAAAGCATGAACCAGATGTGGGAGGGAACGGAAAGGGACTAGTGGAGTCCTTGAAGAACCCAGTTTCACATTCCTGGTCTCTAGCCTCAGTTATTCTATCTAGAAAATGGAGAAAATAGCATCGACATCACACAAGCAGTTGGAAGGGTTACATGAGATAACCCCTATTGAAAGTGACTAACAAAGTTCTGGCTCATAAAACACATTCGTAAAATGGCAACATAAGCTAAATTAACTTTGTGCTGGTGCAAGCTATGCACATATCAGAAAATGAAGGGGGTGCATTAAAAATAACAACTCCCCACCATGTGCCAGACACCACACTAGATGCTTTGGCCACGTCACCCTGTAACATTCACATGAATCCTGTTTCACAGAAGAAGAAGTTGAAGCTTAGAGAGGATAAGTTACCCACCGAAAGTCACACAGCTAGCAAGTGGCCAAGCCCTGCTCCAAAAGGATGCTTGTCTTTCCCCAAAGTTGGAGCTCATTCCTTTAAGCAACAGTGCTTCAGACCGTCTGGGAGATGTAGAGGAGATAAGGTTTTTTCGAATAGGATTTTGAAGAAGGCTGTGTGAGGCTAAAGGAGGAAAGACAGACAGCAGAGCTACAATGCAGCTTTGGGCACTCTTTAAGAACAGGTGGCTTCACTGGAGAGAGGAGGCTGAGCTGTACACTGTAGTCACAAGCAAAACAGAAGCCATGTCAAGGCTGAGTGTATCCCGCAGGTGATGAGGAGAGGACTCTAACAGGAACAAGCACCGGTTGTGCCCAGGAAAGCCCGTGGGTGTCAGAGATTCCACTGGCCGGGAGCCTAGGTAGGGTGGGGTCCTGGGGACAGCAAGGGCGGCTGCAGTGGTTCAGCCTGTACCATGTGCGCATGTGAGCGTGAGCTGTGTGCTCCAGATAAGGTAGCTATTTCATGTCATGTGAAGTCCTTGGGACAAAAGGCATCATGACCCTTCTTTCTAACAAACCCAAGTTCCTTGGATCCAAGATTTAACAGGGAAAGAATAATCCCCCCTCCCACCAAATCTCTCCCAACTTCCTTAAAAACTCCTTCCCCAGCCGGGCGCGGTGGCTCACACCTGTAATCCCAGCACTTTGGGAGGCTGAGGCAGGCACATCACCTGAGGTCAGGAGATCAAGACCAGCCTGGCCAACATGGTGAAACCCTGTCTCTACTAAAAAAGATACAATAATTAGTCGAGCGTGGTGGCACATGCCTGTAGTCCCAGCTACTCAGGAGACTGAGGCAGGAGAATCGCTTGAACCCAGGAGGCAGAGGTTGCAGTGAGCCGAGATGGTGCCACTGCACTCCAACCTAGCGACAGAGCAAGACTCCGTCTCAAAAACAAAAACACCAAACAAACAACAACAAAAAAACTCCTTCCCCAGCTTTAAAAATTGTTGCTGCTGGAAGACCTAGCACATGCAATTGGGATTTCTCCTACTGAAATTAATGTCATGAAATACACAAGGAGAAAACAGATTTCCAGCTAACTTCTTTCCTGGTCTATGGCCTCCTGGAGCTTGGCTGGCTGATCACTGGGCACTGGCAGTTACTGCCTGGTAAGAACAGTGATTTTTTTCATGATGCCTCTTGCATTCCCCAACAGACTCTGGGGTCCCCTAGAGGAGCTGGGGACACAGTGCTTCTCTGTGATCTCCAATGTGCCCAGCAGAGCACTTGGCATGTCATAGGCATTTAATTATATTTATTGAGAGTCTGTTATGAGGATTGCCATTTAGTGTTTCCAGATGCAGTGGAAGACAGTGCAACACTTTCCTATCATTCATTGTTATTTACTAATTCGTGATTAATTAATAATTGAAAAGCCAATGGTGAAAGCGGAACAGGCCAGGGAGACTGGGAGCTGGGGATTTCTTAGTTCTCTGTCTTCTGTGTTTTATCCCTCATATAACTTGTTAGTGGAAAATGCCAGAGCCTGCTTTTAGGATGCCCTGAATAAGAGAAAAGGAAGGAAAGGAGTTTCAGCAGTCTCGGTTTTCTTCTATCCAGTAGACTCTGAGGTTTTGGTTGTACATTGTGGCTTGGCAAATACAAAGCCAATCGGATACCATTCTGCTCTTAGAAATGTGGTAGGGCTCCAATTCTTGGGAGCCACTGTCCCTCCTATTGCAAAGACTTTGCCACCCTCATCTCAATATTCCTCTCCTAAGATTCGTCTGAAAGTTAACCAGAAAAAAAAGGATATGTACCTGCCTGAGGTTGAGAAGGTAGCTTCCCAATGACACTTCCTGCCAATGTCTTCGTTCTTCCTTTATTCTTTTCTGAGATGGACTCTCACTCTGCTCCCCAGGCTGGAGTGCCGCGGCATGATCTCAGCTCACTACAGCCTCCACCTCTCAGGTTCGAGCCATTTTCGTGCCTCAGCCTCCCAAATTGCTGGAATTACAGGCGCCTGCCACCACACCCAGCAATTTTTTTGTATTTTTAGTAGAGACAGGGTTTCACCATGTTGGCCAGGCTGGTTAAGTTCGCATCTAGCTATCTTTGAGGCCAAGTACTGCCATCCATATGTTTATGATTTGCTAACCATTCTTCAAAATGTTATTTGCCTTAAAAGCCACAAGAAGCCTAAGATGCACAAGAAACATTTTTTATTTGCTTCTTTAAGTTTCTCTTTATTTAATAACAGGGAATTCTGCCAGGAATAACCAACCCCCACTGTATTGAATGCAGAATGGACCCCATGTGGCTTGAGGACCAGGCAGCCTGCTGCAAGATCTTGGGCAGGGAGTCTAATTCTGCCTCCCATGTTGCTCTCCTGTGTGGTTGGGGCAAAAGTCCCCAATGTTTCAACTCCCACATTCCTTCCATGGTCCAGCAGAGCCTGGGGACAGCCAAAGGGATCCCTCACCCCATGCTGACACCATAGACCTACATATACCACTTATGCCAGTTCTCCATGGAGAAACTTTGCATCGCTACATCAGATGTGGATTGCTCTCACTAGACTCCACGTTATTAATACGGAAATATCAGCTGTGGCATCAGAATTCAGTTTTAAAAAAAGACTGCCCTGAGGAGATTCTACATTTGACTCAGTTTCCATTTCCTGCATCTTTTATCATTATATATTACTCTGGCACTCCTTGCAATAATAGAAGCCAAAACAACACATCTGCCATATACAGGATACCATTAAGCTCCAGATCTTTACCTACAATGCTTATAACTTCCATAATAGCTCTACAAGGTAAACATAGTCATCTCCATTTCTGCAGGCTAGTAAATAAAACCAAGGTTAATAAAAGGTAAGCCAGGTGTCAGAAAACACATGGCCCGTAAGTGCCATTCAAAGCTGAAATCCAATGTCAGATTGTCTCATTCCAAAATCCACATCATTTATGCCTTAATGAGTCTCTACTCTCAGCTACAATGAGCCTTTATCATTCAAAGGCAGATTCGTTTACTTATGGTATTTACCAAGGCTGGAAAAAGGGCTAATGCCTATAGGAAGATTTTCAGTAGCATGGTACAACAGGGAAAAAAAAAAAAAAAAGGATGTTCTGATTAACTTTAAGACATCCAGGAAAGTGCATTAGTCAGAATAGCACAGCGACTGAAGAATTCAAACGCAGCTTCACGAGATGTGACAGCTATGTGGGTTGTCACAAGGGGAATTTCAGAGGGTTAGAGGCTGCTTGTACCTGCTCAAAGCTGTTTTCTTTCTATCTTTTCTTTTTTTCTGAAGTTTTGGGCTCTCAAAGGCATATGCATGTGAGTGAGTGTGTGCACATGACTCGTACACATGTGAGCAAGCGTCCATGCATGAATATGTGTGTATGTGAGCAAGTGTGCATGTGAATGAGTGTGTGCATGTGAGTGTGTGTGCATGGATGTACATGCACGTGAATGAGTCTGTATGCATGTGAATGCGTGTATGTGAGTGGATGTGTGTGGCGGATTTGTGTGCATGTGAATGTGTGCGCATGTGAGTGTGTGCACCCACACAGGAGATGAAGGGTGGTGATGATGAGAGCAGAATCTCAGGCATAATCTAGTCATGTGATTGCTTTAACCAAGGACCAAAAAAATGGATCACATTGCAAAGGACTAACAGAGTGGATTAGGTAAACCATTAAGCAAGTAATGTGTTTCTTGGCAACTGAATAGCATGGCGCTAAAAACAAACATAAATTGACTTATACTTATATCATTGGCTGTGCAAACAGGCGTGGCTGCAATTATACATACATAACTAAGAATGGAATGAGAGATGGGTTGTTTTTCTTTCAGGAAAGGGACACCACAGACCTTTTGTTTGCAGCATGGCTCTCAACTGGTGAACCCATTTAATTAGTTAAACACTCTCGGGATGGCCTTTCAGATTGCTTTCCTACAGCTTGGCCTGTCCACATAACGCCAGTTTCTCTGCTAAACAACCAGGCCTGTTAATCTCAGCTTTGTCCCATGTGCCTTTACTACTCCAAGTGAGGACTCAGTCACGTACGGGGGTTGGAGGATGGAAGCCCCCATGTCACAGCCACTGAAGCTCATCTCAAAAAGTTACACGGCAACTACTACGTCCTTTTGTTCTGTTTCCCAAAATCAGGTGCGGGTCAGACAGACAGATGGGTGTATGAATGAACAAATGGAAAAAACGAACCAATAACAGAAAGATGTGCACAGGGTGCCTCCTCTATACCAGGAACAGGGATGGGCATTTCTATATAAGTGATCTATCTGCTTATGACCTAGAAGTCCAGCACTCAGGTCTCTGCAAGGAAGTAACACCCTATTATCTGTACACAATTCCTGGTTTAAAAAAAAAAAAAAAACCCAGCTGGAAATATTATATTTCGGGAAGAAAGCATAAGGAATGGTGAGGTATCTACTCTTTTGGGCATTCGAAGTTCATCCATATCAGATTAAACGCTGAAAGCACTAGCCTCTCAGGAGCTTTGTGGAGCCGCCGTCACTAAACTGCAGTTTAATGCTATGCACTCGGCTTTCATCAAGATTTGTTGTGAAATCCACTTCTGCGTTTGTTGTGAGATTGTAGTTGAAATTATCCGCTTTGTTCTTCAAAGCCACACATAAAAAAATTGTGTTATGTAATTTTCTTCTCTTTCTCTTTTTACCTTGGCTGGCAAGAAGCTCAGAGACAAACGCGATGATCAATTATAGTGACAAGATTGGCCTGCAGCATTAGCATAACTTTCAGTCTTGATATACAAATATATAGAAATAGATTTACACTTATACCTATAACTTTATTCATGTATCATCTATATCCTTAGTTGTGAACTATCTCAGATCCTTGTTGGGGAAAGAGGCAGTAGATAAGTAAAAATAAATGAAAAAAAAAAGCATCGTATTTATATAATGTTAGCATGTCTACTTCTAATAGAGGCTGAGAAGAACAAAACACTTCAAACAAGACTAATCTTTAATGCATTTGCATGTGGTCTGGGAATCAAATTCATTTGTCTACACACTGTCTTGCACACCCAGCCACAGATACGCTCATCCATCCTGGCACCCATAATGACCCACAGAGGCACACTCACAGTGGCACTACTCTCTAATTTGTACGGCTACCCACATCTTCAATACTCTCTGGTTCAGCCCTAAAGTTTGGCAAAACCAAGACTTAGCATGCAGATAGATGAGCAGATCATTGACTTGCATATAGTCAAGATTTAACTGGTTTTGTTTAGCCTGAATCTTGAATATGTGCCTGTGGTGGTTGCTGTCTTCGGTGTGTTTACTACTAGACTTCCGGGACCTGACTTCTCTTCCTGGTCATCCAGGGTTAGGTGGAAAAAAACAAGCATTTCATAAAAATTTGGGATGCTGGTTAATATTTTCTGAATACCCACTATGTTCTAATCCTTGTATGGTTAAAGGCTTGGTTACATGCATCTTCCAAGAGGGAAAACTGAGGACAGAGAGGTTAGCTCACTTCCAAAGGTTGCATAGCCAAAACCCAGGATCTTCTGATTCCACAACCTGTGCCCTTTCTCCTGCCTGACTCTAACTCTGCGGTGATGTCAAAGATGTCCAGTAGGGAATGAAAATGAAGACGACCCTGGCTTTTTCTCTCCTTCACCTGCTGTATCACCACCACTTACTAAAACCACCTTGATGCCGGGGGTAGAAAGACTTGATGACAGCATCACAGGCAGGTGACAAAGCTGCAGGTAGGTGAAACAAACAGCAAGTTACAGGGAGTCCTCTTCTTAAGGGGAGAAATTTAAGCCCTAGTACTTTGCTCTAAGGCATGTAATTCTGGTAAAGTCTCAGCCTGGTTACCTGTGTTTCTGGCTCTCCCAAGTCCCTCCCAGACCCCTAGGCACTTGTCTACATTTCTGAATCTCAGCATGATTAACATTTTGAGCTGGATAATTCTTGCTTGCGGGGACTGTCCTGTACATTGTAGGAGATTTAACAGCTTTCCTGGCCTCTACCCACAGATGCCAGTAGCACCTGCCCCAGCTGTGACAAAATGTCTTCAGACATTGCCAAATATGCTCTAGGAACAAAATCCCACCAGGTTGAGAGCCACAGACTAGGGGAACTCTTGTAGAGTGGGGCTGCAGATAGGCAGAGGCAGAAAGGGGCAGCCTGAGGAGGCTGGACTACTTTGGTCACTCAGGTGGCCAAGAGAGGCCTCTGGACTGGAAGGGGGTTCAAGGAGCCATGTCACTGACCACTGCCAGCCTCTCAGCCTGTCTGTCTGGGATCACCCTCCACCAGTCCCTGCTCTGAGGCTGGAGAAATGGGATGGGAATCAATGGTCAGGGCCTTCCCATGTCCTAGGTGTTTTGCAGTTTGGGTCTCTGTGATTTTGAATTTATGACAAATAGGCCAACCTGCACTAACGTGTTCTTTTTTCCTTAGCTGTGTGGAGGACTGGCTGAGCTGATGAGTGGTAAAAATCAACAAGGTGGCAAAGCAGTGAGTTCTGCTGCTCCTTTGCCCCCAAGGAGCCACTTGTTAAAGCTCCTGAGCAGCGTCCACGTCCCTGCAGCACTTGTCATGCAGGCTGCGGGTGAGCACGACCTCACGCTGAGCACAGACCCCATGGAACTCCAGATCACGCTTTTCAGATGCCTCCCAAAGACAGCGCGTAAGAATCTCTGTCATCTGCTTTCTCATGAATTCAGAATACCTTGCTCTCCCCAGACCCTGTTGGCCTTAATAAATGCAGCTGGAAGGTGGGGTTAAGGCTAGAACCATGTGCCCCACCTTCCCAGTGAGGCCATGCCCCTGGGGAGTGAGGCTGACCTGATCCCAGGAAACCTGGCCCCTGCACGGCAGGGTCTGCTGGGGATTAGGTCCTGGGCTCATCAGCTGAACCCGGCCCTCCAGTCGCCCTCAACTCCCCTGGCACAAATAAAATACACTCTTCTTCCATGCCTGGTCTTTACCTGTTCCACTCCCAGACGGATGCATCAGGATTTTTCTCTTTAAAGAAATTCAATTTTGAAAAGTCACACCTGAGTCTTAAACCTCCTTGCTTTGGAGAGAACCCGACGGTCTTGAGTGTGACAGTCAAGAGAAGCCCTTGCTCTCCACATGTGAGCTGTACTGCCGCAGCAGCTTCCCCAGGGCTGGCTAGAAATGCACAACCTCAGGCCCCACCCAGACCATTGGAATCAGTCTGCCTTTTAACAAGACCCCCAAGTGATTTGGTGGATAGTCACATCTGAGAAACACTGTGTTCCCCCAGAAGCGGACAGCACTCTCCCCAAGGCCCCTGATAGTGGTGAATAACCTCTTCAGGATTTCCTCCCCCTCCTCTGGTCACCTGACCTGTGTGTCCTAATGGTAGATGTCCACGGAAGAGGTTACCTTCACCACCCTTACCCCTGTTCAAACAGTGTCTCGATCCCGGCAGCCGGAAAGACCTTTCTTTTGCCAGCCGTCCATCTCTCCTGTCGTAATCGTGGCTGGATTATGCTTGCTGTAACCTCAGCACGTCACTATTTCAAGAACACTTCATTTGCTTAATGACAGTGAGTCCCTGGCTGTTTTATGGCTCATTTCTGGTTGTTTTCAGAGAAGAAACCTGAGGTTCTTAATCGTAGGGGCAGCGATGTGTACCGATCCCCGGACACACAGCTGGAGACAGAGCAGGCAAGAAACGAACGTCAACTGGTGGAGGGGCTTGAGGCCCTTGTCTCTTCACCTTTCGACCCGTAGCCTCTGCCTCCAAAGAAAAGGCCTGGAAATCTCCAGGAACAATGGCTCAAGCTGTGCCTGAGATTACAATACACAGGCTCCATTTTGTTGCCTGGGGAAGCCAAGAGCTCAGGGAAGGATGGAAGGTGGACGGCTGCCAGGCAGGCAGGAGGAGGCTCTGTGGTCTGTTCCTGGATGCCTGCCTCCTCCTCCCACCTTAGGGTTGAGTGGGCCACAGGCTGCTCGAGGGGGTTCCAGCTTTCCGCAGGCAGCGTTCCCCAAGGCCAGGTAGCAAAGCACTCCTGTAGGCCCTGTCCTCTGAGCCTTAGTTATTCCCAACAGAGCTTAATGATCCCCAACGGCAAAATGGGTGGGAACAACCCAGATCTTTACAATAATGTAAATATCTTTCAAATATTCCCACTTGAGAGAGCTGGAACGATAAGTGAGGAAAAATACGAATCCGCTCCTTACAGCACTCAGGTGGGCTCCTCACGGCCCTGTCTCAGGCGGAACTTCCAGCTTCCTGACATGCTGTTCACTGGAGTGCCTCCCTGTTAAATCTGCCTTCGGGAGCCCTGCCAATGTTTTAACGACCAGCTCAAATTCAAACTCATTGAGGCCACCTTCCCAGGCTCTCCTGTGAGAATTAATTAAACTTTCCCCTGCCCCGGGCACTTGATTTGTAAGCCTGGTGGAGCCCTTTTGTGGTTCTTGCTGCTATTTGCATTGTATGATGGAGTCAGTGTCGCGATGCTGGAGTCAGCCAGATGTGGGTTAAATACTAGCTCTCTATCAGCCAGCCGCAGTGGCTCATGCCTATAATCCCAGCACTTTGGGAGGCCAAGGTGGGTGGATCATGAGGTCAGGAAATTGAGACCATCCTGAACGACATGGGGAAACCCCATCTCTAGTAAAAATACAAAAAATTAGCCAGGCATGGTGACACACACCTGTAGTCTCAGCTACTTGGGAGGCTGAGGCAGGAGAATCGTTTGAACCTGGGAACCAGAGGTTGCAGTGAGCTGAGATCACGCCCTTGCACTCCAGCCTGGGCAACAGAGCAAGATTCTTTCTCAAAACAAACAAACAAACAAAACCCCAGCTCTATTACACACTAGCTCGATGCCTGGGGCAGGTAACTCAACCTCTCTAAGACTCAGGTTACCCAACCACCAAAATGGGTATAGTGGTAAGAGTGCCTGTCTCCTAGAAGTGAGGGGGAATAAACAAGGTGTGCCTGCCAAGGGCTTTGTGCACTCACTGCCTGACACAAAATGTGAGCTCACTCAGGAACTGTGGACCATGCTGCTGATTCTGGAGCCTGGCTGTATCGCCACTTTGATGGCGATTAACCACCATGGCCACTAGACTGAGCTTCTGGAAGGACAGAGTCATTTAAAAACCATCTTTGACCCTGCAGTGTCTAATCAAGTGTCTCTCACACAAGAACTGACCACATCTTTTTTTTTCAGAAACTGTTTCTCACAGTACCTCTTTAAATGAGACGATATCGTTAAATGAGATAATAACGTAAATAAGAGCGATTAGCACAGAGCCTCTCAACAAGAAGCTCAAGAAATTTGAATATACCTTTTCTAAACAGAAAAAGAAAGTTTATTCTATGGAAGCTTCAACAGCTTGAATTAAGGTGGCTAATCCGAAAGGTTTAAAGGTTATGGGATGGGGAGTCCAGGAACTGAAAAGTAATTTCTGAAGAGACCATAACTTTGTAACTATGAGGAATGAATTAACTGATTGAGGCAACTGATTGAACTGGAATGGATTCAAATCAAGTCTTCCGTGTCCTGGTCTTGCCCTCATAATGCCTGCAGAAATGACAAATGGAGATAAATCAGGAACCTGACATGCTGTTGGGAGGGTTGCAACAGCAGTGGTATGAAAGCGCCTGGAGAGTGTATGAACCCAGAAAGGGCCAAGCCTAACCCCAGAGAAGGGGCTTTAAGGGCTCTGGAGGAATCAAGTTATGTCAAGGACCCCAGGAGATGAGCATGGGGGAGAAACTGATTACTCATGTCTCTTTCCAAATCAATGCCTTCCCCACAAATAACCTTTCCCCTGTTATGAGATCTGTGGTGCCTAGAGGAGGAAAGAAACACTGGTTTCTGCTCCATGCCATGAGGAAAGCTAAGCTGAAATCAAAGCAGCAGCTGACTGCACGAGCCGGCATGCACACATCCCCACGCACAGCCAGGCTCCAGAATCAGTCCCGGCTGCTCTCTCCTCGCAGACAAATATTCCAAGCTGCGGTGCTTGCTGTCAATAAAAATAAACAGTTTCATGACAGCATAAGAGGAAAGCGTAGCTGGCAGATAGGGGAACAACAGCTTGGAGAGAAGACAGGTGTGTTGCTCTCTCCTTTCCCCTCTCCCTCCCCAGGGGCCTCACTGCCTGCCATCATCTGCCACTGCAAACAACGTGTTCAGCAGCGTGCAGCTGTGAGCACATCCTCCAAGAGAAGGCATCTGCTATCCGAAGATACCTTCAGGTATGCCTGAGGAGAGGAAGATGCTTTCTGAAATCTAGACCTCTTGGGTCAAAGTTCTAGATCTGTTTGGTTGAACATGACCCTGGATAGGTCACTGAATTCTCTGGGTCACAGTTTCCACCTGTGGAATAGAACATGGGGAGAGGCACAGGAGATAGAAGCGATAGCTCTGGGACAGAGAACAGATAACCACTCAGTCAACAGCCATTGCTTTGCAAGCATTAGAGATAACAGTCATGATGTGGACTTTCCACATTATAACTGTGCATATGTTGACTGGATGCTCACTGAAACCATCTCCTATTCCTGGCACACAGCTGAACTACACTTCTCAGCCTCCCTGCATCTAGACGTGATCTGGGATTGTTCTCACCAATGGGATATGAGCAGAAATGATGTGCGTCACTCCCTGGCTGAGGCACTTAAGAGTGGGTGTGTTTTCTCCATTCTTTCTGCCACGAGATGGACCCCCCTACACTCCCGTGTAACTGCAGAGAGAGTCACCCAACTCGTATTAGGTTGTGATGAGACTGAGACATGAACTTTTCTTGTATTAGACTACTGAGATCCAGAGGTTGCCTATCAGAGCAGCTGGGGTTACTTACCCTGATGGGTTATAAGCACAACCCTCCACTCTATGAAGGATAAATAAATGGCACTCCATGACAGTGACGTTTGGTGAAAATATTACCGAGATACAAGGTAAGAGACCGAACTTCTAGCTTAAGATCAAAAACTATCAAACTCTTGGTTTTGAGCAAGTCACTTTCTCCTTCTGGCCCTCAGTTTCTGATTTCCACAAGGAGAGAGTAGAACTACATGGCCACCATGATCCCCCACTGCTCTGAGACATCCGCAATGTGAAGCCAAGGGGGCTCATGCCCACCGATGAATCCATCCCCCGTCACTGAAGTGCATCTAATGATGTGTGCCAGGTCTGAAGTGTGCTGGCCTTTGCTGGACAGCACTGCTCATTATTACCAGACAGCCCTTAATAGCCCCTGCTCGTGCAGTATATGAGAATGGCAGAGATACGGTAAACCCCAAGTACTCAGTGGTTGCTCAGCCAATGTCTGCTGAGCAGTTGCTCATTGATAGCCGAGGCAGCAGATGAAATGAAAGTGAAATTTCTCAAGATTCTTCACTACACCTCCCCCATCTCTCCCGAGTCCCCTCTGTCAGGCTACCATACTGCATGATTCCAGGCTGCGCCATTCATACCACGGTCGGGATTGCGCACCTCTCCTGGAGTTGTGCAGTACACAGCTGGTGCGGCATTGGATGGTGGCCTTGGCTCCTCTGTGTCCTCAGTGAACACACCATGCATTCCCACACCTCCTTGCTTTTGTCTGTGTCGCTCCTGTTGCCTAGAATAACTTCTCTCTCTTCTCCAACTGCGAAGCTCCAGTGTTCTTTCAAGGCCTGCTTGAAACATTTCCTTCTCTGGGAACCTTTCCCTGGTTGTCACTACTTGCCGAAAAATTGTTTATTCCCCCTTGGTAGTATCACCCATTTTGCCACTTGGTTAGTCATTTACACGTTTGCCTCCCCTACTGGACAGTGGGCTTCTCAAGCACTATGACCTTGTCTTTTCTACTTAAGTTCCCGGCACCCCAACAGTGCCAGGTTTATGAAAAATTTTCAGTGAATATCAACACATTGAATGAACCAAGTTTTCTTTTTCTTACTGCCCTGGGTCATATACAGAGATACACACACACACACAAAATGTGTTTTGAAAAGAAAAAGCATGAAATGTAAAAACCTAAAACTATTCAGAACCCCTCCCCCTGACCAAAAAAAAAAAAAAAAAAGAAAGGCAAAGGTGGCTGCTGATATTGGTGCTTTGAGATGAGAGCAGGAGTCTGCTGCTTTTCTTGAACAAATAAAGGATTGGGGTCAGAAAGGTGTTGCCCAGCTCCCCTAAAAGAGGCCTCATGGTGGGATTAAGTCAGGTGGTGAAACTTCCTAGGGCATCAAACCATGGGCCCCCAAGGCAGGGGTCCACATTGAAACGTGGTCTTTATAGTTCCCCATTGACACATGGAGGCTATGTCTCTACAAGTTGACAGGTGTAGCCATCCCTCTGAATTATTTTGGTGGAGTTGCCCATCCTCAGGGACCCAGAGAGTGAATGTGAGGGCCAGTAATAGACCATGAAATGCATATGAGTGGAGGAGAAAAGGATGGTTAGCTTAGGTCTCCATCAAAGTGTTGCTGGTGAGGTCAATGGCAGAATAGGCAAGTTCTTGGGAATGGTGAAAGATGGGAATGAGGGTGATGGAGACCATGCACTGTCTAAGCAGGCAAATAATGCCAAAGAGCATCCAAGAGTTCTATTCCCCCTGCTCCAGAGGGACCCAGGCAACTTCCAAAAAGCAGGCAAGGGGAGAATGCCCATGCCCTCTCACGGATCCTGTGCGGCAGCTGTAATCATCAAGAGAACAGTTTCTGAGTGAGGGCTGCAATGGTGGGTGGTTTGTGGACAGATCTCTGATAGTGTGCATAATCGTGTCTATACACTTTGGTCCCCAATCACTGATTTACTTTTGCTCAGCCTCACTGCTGCCTCAACCATTACTGAGATATTGAGCTTCCCAATTTTTCCAGGAGGCTTAATTGCCACCCACGCACCCACCCAAACCCCAAAGTCAGTGAGTAAGTGAGGTAAGCTGGATTTGGAGATCCTCTGGGCCAGCGGAGTTGATAAGCATGTCAACAGTCAAGAACTTCTCTTCTAGAAATGTTACGTGAGTCTCACTTTATGACACAAACTTTGCTAATTAGGCCAACCCCATTCCCACGTCACCAAACTATCCCTGTAGACCTCACAGGCTGCACCTGCTCTTTCAAGAACCTCGCTGCAGCGCCCTCTGGTGGTCATAGCCAATTGCGCAGCTACACACTGGCTGACTTGTATTGGTTACCTAACTTGCCTCTCCCAGTAGACTATGAGCTCCCTGGGATGGGAGCTCGTAGTCACTGACTATCTCAGTGCCCCCAGAGTCTACACAAGGCCTGTGTAGTAAACAAACTAACCTTTCCCAAAAAGAGGTTTGGTTCTGTCCTCCACTTCTTGGAGGTGATCTCTAAGCCCTTGGACTATCATGACTGATAGGACTATCTTCGTTTGCTTGAGGCCTTGGGCCAGGCAGAGTAGCAATGTGATTTATGGTGCAGGTTCTGAACCACAGCAGCAATGTGCTGGAAGGTGGACACTTTGAATCATGTGGTATCAGCTTGCCTTCCTGAGGGACTGGAGACAGAGGTGAGCCACACGGGAAGTCAACCACTTAGGCGATGGAGCTCCAGTAAAAACTCTGGACCTCAAGGCCCAAGTGAGATTCCCTATCAGGCAATACTCATGTGTATTGTCACACATTGGTGGCATGAGAGTGACTCCATGGAGAGAACAACTGGGATCTTCACATTTTTTTTTTTTTTTAATTTAAGACTGAGTCTTGCTCTGTTGCTCAGGCTAGAGTGCAGTGCTGTGGTCTCGGCTCACTGCAACCTCCGCCTCCCGGGTTCAAGCAATTCTCCTGCCTCAGCCTCCCGAGTAGCAGGGACTACAGGTGTGTGCCACCACATCCAGCTAGTTTTTGTATTTTGTTAGTAGAGATGGGGTTGGCCAGGCTGGTCTCGAACTCCTGACCTCAGATGATCTGCTCGCCTCTGCCTCCCAAAGTGCTGGGATTACAGGCGTGAGCCACTGTGCCCAGCTGTATCTCCACATTTTGAATTGTTCCTAGACTCCACCCTATGTGCTTCTTCCCTTGGCTGATTTCAACATTTATTTTCCCTGTAACAAATTATATTCAGGAGTATAGCATCTTTCAGCAAGTTCTGTGAATCATTTTAGCAAATGATTAAACCTAAGGATAGTCTTGGGGACTCCTGAACTTGCAACTGGTATCAGAAGCGAGAGCAGTCCTGTGTGGGCTGTGCTCCCTTTAAAGTTGTACAGCCCTTCATATAATCAGAGATAAGGAAGGTCTATCCACTGAGTTTCCCCTTCCATGAGCAATTTTACTGGGAAGTCTCACTTAACCCAGGGAAGTTGGACAATAGATGTTTTGGGTGGCTAATTATGGGGGCTTTCAACCCCCAGATTCTTACCAGGGTCTCAAGACCTCATCAGAGAGCATAGTTTCCCTAGAAATTTCTAAATCTGCTTTCTGACTGTGAAGCATTTGCAGACGCACTCCTCATCTCAGGCCTATCGTCAGTAGTCCTAAACTTTGGAGACCACAGATGACAGCATTCTCAAAAGCTGAGAACCTAACACTGAGGGTTGTAGGCAGAAGACTATTCCATCCTGAGCAAAGATTACTCTAATGCTCCCTCTCATTTGAGGAATAAGAATATTAATAATACTATCATAATAATAGTAGCAGCGAAATTGACTGTGCACGTTTTACATGCCAAGAACAATTCCAAGTCCTTGGCATTCATTATCTTACTGAATCTTCACAGCTCTATGAAGTGGGCATATTGTTATTCTTGTTCCACTGATGAGAAAACTAAGTGGCTGAGAAATGATTAAATTGCTCAAGGTCACAGATCAAGTAAATGGCGGAACTAAGATTCCAGCCAAGGCATTTTGACTCTGGGGCCGTGGTCATAACACTATCCACGTCCAAGCACTAGACTCTGGAATGCCTGACATCTTTTCTAGACGGACATGTCTGAATGGTCTCTGTCAAACTATAAGCCTCTTGAGGGCAACTATTAGCCCCTTTCAGCATTGAAGTCAGAGCTTGTGCCAATTCAAATAAAGCTAATTTAGAGATAATCTCATGGCACTAAACCAGGTATGCTCTTTTAGACATGATATCTCACTGATCCCCTAACAATGCCATGAGTTGGTATTCACTCCATGACATAGATTGAGGAAGCTGAGTCTGCTTTGAAAATTTGAACTCCCAAATGTTCTAGTTCCTCTCAAATTAAATAACACACGTGTATTTAGTATCTTTGATATATTAGGTCAAACCCTAAAATACTTTCAATATGTGACTATTTTTGACCACCCAAAATGACACTTTCATATGGTTTAACCTAAAATAATATGCCAGGCTAAGTACAACTGGCAACAGCTGATGAACAGGAGTAACTGGAAATGTTTGGTCAATGAGCGGTCCATCATGGTCAACTGTAGGTACTCCCCAGTGTTTAGTCACCTACATATTATCTCTTTGAAAGCACTGATGGCTCCTGAGGCTGCAATGGTTATTTGAGTTCGCCCTGTGAGCAAGTGACATTCCAAGGAAGGGTTAACATAAGGTGAATGCTAATGTTTAAGAGTCCAGGAGAAGGGGCACAGTGTACGGTGTGGTTCATTTAAACTCTTATAAATAACCCAGAGACCCAGGTTAGGGTTTTCATCTCTGCCTGTGAATATCTATGTGACATTTAGCAAGTGGCTTAACATCTCTGAACTTCAAACTAAAAAAAATAGAAATGCCACTTTGCTCACAGGACAGCTGTAAGAAATAACTGACATTGAGGATGCGGAAAGATCTTGTAAGCTGTAAAGTGCTGTACAAACCTTCTGTGGCTTAAGTCCTCTCTGTGCTGAACAATCTTAGGGCATGTCATTACTTGGAGGAAGTCACCGCCGATGCTCCATCTGCATGTGTCCACCTGACCCAGTTTTTGACGGTAACTTTTCAGGAAACCCTTGCATTCAAGTACCACATTGCCTGGTCATTTGTCCAGCACACCTGGTGTCCCATTGTGTATGTGCTAAGCAGGACTCGGGGCAGCCCAGAGGAATCACAGGGAATGAACCCAGAGCCCAGCACTGCAGCCTCCACTTCCTCCCCTCGCACCCCTGTGCTGGGAGAAGAGAACAGGGTGGAAACACAGAAATCCGCACCCCTCCTCTCTGGCTCAGTCCTAGGGGAGAAAGAAGTAAAGAACCAGCCCAGTCTCCAGGAGCCAAAGGAACAGCTTGCACTGCCTGAGCAGGCTGGTGCCAGGAGGGGATCTGAGTCACTCTGACAGCAGCAGGGGCGCAGTGCCAGCTCATCCAAGGGGCCTCCTGCCCCTCCCCTCGGGCACTCCGCTAGGGCACTGACACTGTGGCAGAGAAACACAGCTCCCAAGCAGAGGGCTCCAGCCTGGCTTTTAGGGACTCACAGAGGCAAAGACCTCCTTTTCTTGGGTCACCAACTTGTGATGCAGAGGTCCCTGGCTGCTCTCTCAATCTCAAGCACCTGTATGCTGAGGCCAAATGGCCAGGCACCTCCCCACCTCACTCACCTTCAGTGGATCCCACCGTCCGCAGGACAGAAGTGGCACCTCTTAGCCTGGCACTCGCAGCCCCTGTAAACAAGCTCAGATCTGCCTTCCCAGCCCTGTCTGCCACTGCTCCCTTTAGAGAATCCCTTGAGTCAGCCAATCTGATTTACACATGGGCTCCCACCCCACCACAAACACGCTCACACACATGACTTCTTTATTCCCTATGGCCCATTTTGCTCACGTTCTCCCCCTTCCTTTGAAGTCTTACCCATGCTTGAAGACCTCGCTCGTATGTCACCTTCACCGAAAGCTTACTTCCCTGACTATCCATCTACTCAACCGATGTTTGTGAAGCACCTACCACGTGACTGGGGCTGTTTGGGATGCTGAATATAATGGGGTCCAAAAAGACTGGATCTTGCTCTTACGGGATTCCCATTCCAATGGGAAATTACAGAAAATAAACAAGTAAGTAAAAAAATGAGACTCAGTCAGAGATAAGTAATATAAGGAGAGTCAGCCAGGGTGACGTGTAGAGAGTGAGTGACAAACAGGGACGCAGCGCTCAGCAGTCTGTTGGACAAGGTGCTACTTGAGCTGAGATCTGGAGGACAAGGACTCTGTTGTCCCAAGAGTGAACAGAAGAGCATTCGAGTTGAGTCTAACAAGGAAGAAGAAACAATCACTAAGCCCTCTGACCTGGCCTGTGACTTGGTCAGGGTGATCCACCGCTTGAGAAACCTAGTTTCTCTGTCTGCAGAATGAAAGGACTTCCACAAAGGCTTAACCTCGGCCACCGTGTAGGTGCCCTCAGCCCCAGGGCCTTGTCTCCCCCATCTGCTGGCCACCCCAGTTGTTGCCAAAGTCTTGCTCGGTGCCAGCCACCCGAGGCAGGCACTCTCCACCACTTCCTTTAAAATGCTTCAGGAGAGAGTCCCATTTACTCTCATTTTCCTCTTTCATTTCAGCTGCGATATAAAGGACCGTCTACCCTGAGGTACTGAAGTCATCCTCCCCCAGTCCATGAAGAGCAGTACTACACTCTCCCTTTCTGCGGG
The DNA here is from genome assembly GCF_049350105.2 of Macaca mulatta. Taxonomy (NCBI): domain Eukaryota; kingdom Metazoa; phylum Chordata; class Mammalia; order Primates; family Cercopithecidae; genus Macaca; species Macaca mulatta. The sequence goes on along the minus strand of NC_133416.1, from coordinate 5,885,417 downwards.
CTGCCTGGGATCCTGCTGCGATCGTGCCTGGAAGCAGAGGCCATCATGAATCACCTGTTTCCAGGCGGTTTTCAAGCTAAGTAAGATGCCAGTGACGCCACGCAGAAGGCTCCCGTGTGTTTTCTTCTACGCCACCACAATCCTGAATGATGGGTCCTCCACCCGTGGAAAGACTCATGCTGAGGGACAGCACGGGAGAACAGGACGGCACCACCACGCCAGGACGCATGCAGGCAAATGGCACATTTTAGGGCGGGAGGCACCAGCCCTCTCCCTTCCCCAGCCTTCAGGGCAGCCTGGGAAGAGCCAGAGCCTCTGTTCCGGGAGCTTGCCTCTGGTACCCCCACTCAATTTCAAACCTCTGCAGAGGGAAGCAACAGCTCCTTTCAGTGGTCACAGCTCAGAGTCCAGACACTCAGCCCGATCAGTCACTCCTTGGGTGACCTTGAATGTGACACTTAACCACGCTGAGCCTCAGGTGCGCCATCTGCGAAATGGGTTGAAATAGTCCTGTCCAGTTCACTTTACTGGAAATGTATGAATGTAATGGAGCCCTTAAATGTTTGAGATGACCACTTACCATCTACCTATGAAATCATAAGAGTTCCTGGGCCACATAAAATCAGGCTGGAAGAAATCGTTGTTAAATAAAAATTAAGCCCCTAACACAGCTCTGGGGCCCCTAGCTTCCCAGAGAATTGTGTATGGTAACAGTGAAAAGAGCATGAGACACACAGGCTCCAGCTCTGCTTCTTCCGTGTGCACTTTTTTTTAGCATCAGCCTCCTTATTAGTATAGTGCCATCATTAATGTCCAGCTCACAGGTGCATCTAGCCAGCAAGGGGACCAGAACAAGGGATGTACCCTGTAAGTGTTAGCTAGTAATACCATTATTTAACTCATCTAAGCCCTGCCATTGACTGGGGGCAAACAGAGCTGGGGATTACCCTAACCTGGTTAAATATTTTCCAGCTTGCCTGATAACAAAACTCTATCTAGTGCAGGGCTCGGTGGCACGCACCTGTAATCCGAAGCTACTCACGAGGCTCAAGCAGGCAGATCACATAAGCCTGGCAACATTGAGACCAGCCTGGGCAACATAGCAAGACCTCATCTCCAAAATTAATTAATAATTAATTAATTAAAAGTTAAAAATTAAAATTTAAAAATTAGCCAGGTGCAGTGGTGCACACCTGTGCTCCCAGCTACTCAGGAGGCTGAGGCGAAAGGATTGCTTGAGTGTGGGGGTTCGGGGTTGCAGTGAGCCATGGTCATGCCACGGCACTCCAGCCTGGGTGATAAAGATTTCATCTCTAAAATAATAAACTGCAACAAAAGCTCTACCTAGGGGCTTGCGTTTTCCTAGAGAATCTCAGACTCCTTTTCATTATGTTATCACTCATCTTCCCCAGCTCTGAGAAGGCAGAGGAAACGGCTTTCACGCCGTGGCACAGAGCAGTTAGGGGACTTCATCAGTTTCAGGGCAAGCTGAGGTAGCAGTAAGAGAACCCATGTTTCCTAATTCTGACCACCATGTGCTGCAGCACTCAAAACAGAGAGACGGCGCTCAGGCCGAGAAGGACTCTGCCCAGCCTGGAGCTGCACTGGCTGCTGGCAGCCGCTTTCTCCAGGAGCAGGACTCAAGGGTCTGGGAGCTCAAGGCACAGAAGTTGTTTCTGGGTCCTGGCGCTGCCAGGCCTCGGCCTCCCTGCCAGCCCTGCAGCACTGCTGTTCCCATCCTGGAGAGGCCAAGCAAGGCAGTTACGAAAGCAAACTCTTCTAGATTTCAAGGTCTCTCAGTTTTAAATCCATGACCTTCCATGCACTTTAAATACTGCTCTCCATTTCACAGGAGCCTTTATGTAAGTGGGTGGAGGGGCTGTGCCTGCCAGCCTGCCAGTCTGTGTGTCTCGCCTTCAGGAGCTCCTGCGAAAGGTCACCTCGCCACAGACGCCTTCAATGGCTAACGCTTGCCATGTGCTAGCGACGCCTTCCTTTTTCTTTTAATTTCATTCATTTTGCTTTTAAAATACCAATATGTCTTGTGAGTTTATTCACCCTCTTAGCTCAACCTTAATATGCTGGATACACAGGGGCTGCATAAAGGTGTAGATCTGGGAGTGACCAGTAATCAGAGGCAGGAGATGAAAGGGGAAAAAGAGTGGTCAGAGAGGCGGGAGAACCAGGAATGGGTTCACCACCAACATCAGGAACGCAGGCTCAAAAGAAAGGGCGTCACCCAACTCAACTCCACTCAGCTCAGCAGCCATGGTTTTAGGCCTACTTTTCCCAGCAATGTTCTAGGCTAGCAATTCCAACACAACCATCATGGGAGCCACATATGTACTTTAAAATGTTCTCATAGTCACATTAAAAAGGTAAAAAGATACAGATGAAATTAATTTTAATAACATATTCTAGTTAACCCAGTATATCCAAAATATAATCATGTTAAGTGTAATTTACTGAAAATTATTCATGAGATATTTTACATTTTTGTACTGAATATTTGAAACTCATGTATATTTCACACTTACGGCACATCTCAATTCAGAATAGCCACGTGTCTGATGTGAATGCCCCTGGTGGATAGTGGTTGTCACACCAGGCAGCCCTAGGTACTGGTTATTCCAGGAACTGGGAATCCAAAGTGAGGGAGGTATCGTCCTGGCCTTTGAGGAGCAAAGAGCAACCACACAGGCAATCTCAGGCAAACATGGCAAGAAGAGTGGGCTGTGGTACCCACAGGGTCTCTGGGACACACATGAAGGGTGATAAAATCAGCCTAACCTGGAGGAAGCTCAGGAAATCTCTTGGTTCAAGCACATCAGAAGAGCAGAGGGGTGGGGACGTGATTGCTGAGAACGGGCCAAGGCATGTGGCAATCAGGAGGACAGGCCAGATCCTGCTGGGGAATGAGGCTGACACCAGATTGCAAGGGGTTAAGAATCAGTGAGTGAGGAGAAAGTGTAAGCAGATGGCTATGAAGTGAGACCAAAGGACAAGATGACAAGATAAGGCAGTGGTTCGCAGGAACGGCAATCGTTATAACCATGATCGTTAACCGAAGTACCTGCTCTGGGCCTGGCTAGAGAAGGTGTCTCATTTTGATTTTAGGAGGGGAAATTGAACACATACGTTTATAGAAATGGAAGAAGGGTCCAGCCACGTAGGAACGTTTGGAAAATGCAGGGGAGAGAAAGATTCTGATGAAGAAACATAACAGAAGAATCCTGAAGGAACAAGCTCAAAGTTTCTTATACGGAGGAGCCATCCTCAGGCTGTGGGGTAGAAAAGCAGGGACACTTGTTCATGGAGGCAGGAGAAAAAAAAAATGGAGGAGAATAGGGAATGAAGAGCCCCTTTAAGATGGGAGAGGAGGGAAGCTGTTTTCAGAGCCTGATCATGTCACTTCAGCCAAAAATGCTTCATGACTCCTTGATAATAAGAAATAACAAGCAAATTCCTTAATAAGACATGTCGGATGTCCACTACCTATCTCCCAGCCTGTTTTCCATGTCTCATGTCAGACTTTAGTCACATGGTGCTACAACCTTATCTCCTCCTCTTTCACCCCCGCTACCCTCACATACCTTCTTCCCTTAACACTCACCTGTATCCACTAGTCCAGAAACTGCATTATTTATCAAAATCTAAAGACTCATGAAACCTTACTTCGTCTACAAAGTCCGCCTTGATCTTTTCCTAGGGGAATAACCTCTCATTCTCTTTGCTGCCACACGCCTCTACTCCGGCAACTACCACTGCATGTCAGGAGTAGGGGTCCCGCCAACAGATGAACAACTTGAGGCCAGGGTCCACATTTTAGCCTTTATTATGTCCTCCAGGCTCTCTTACAGGGCTTAATATGTATTTAATAAATACAACCTCCAGGAGGACTGGGACCCTGTGTTTTTGTGCACCACTGTAAACTGACCTTGGGGTTCCAACCCTGAAGTAGGCACACACGGGATGTTAGACAAATATTTCTTGAATAGGAGGATGGATGAATGGATGGAAGGAGGGAGGGAGGGGTAGACAGATGGATGGATGGACATCTGTCTATGCAGTTAGACCAAATACTTAAATCTTCAACAATAGAGATGATATCATAAAATTATTTTGTTTTCTTCAGCAGCACATAGTATGTGTATCATTTGGATATTTGACCCCTCCAAATCTCATGTTAAAGTTCGATCCCCAGTGTTGGAGGTGGGGTCTAGTGGGAGGTGTTTGGGTGATGGGGCCAGATCCCTCATAAATGGTTTGGTGCCTTCCCCACTGTAATATATAATACATAAGATCTCACTCTATTAGTTCATGTGAGAGCTGGTTATTTAAAAGAGCATCGCACTTCTCCTTTCTCTCTCTCTTGCTCCCTCTCTCACCATGTGACACACCAATTTCCCTTCCCCTTCTGCCACGAATGGAAGCTTCCTGAAGCTCTCACCAGAAGCAGATGCTGGTGCCATATTCCTTGCACAGCCTGCAGAACTGTGAGCCAAATAAATCCCTTTGCTTTATAACTTACCCAGTCTCAGGTACTCCTTTACAGCAGCACAAACCAGTATGGGCCTCTATCCACAGGAGCATTTAAATAATTCTATTGACTGGGTATGTATTGATGATAACAATACCCTGAACTTCTATATTACTTTTTCTCCCAGGAGAAGATCCAACACTTTAGAATAGAGATTGCAAATTGGTGGATTGAATTGTTTTTATTTTGAGTCTCTGTACATGTCCTGAACCCTTCAGTTTACCTCACTATTACCCTGCACCTCAATAACACTTATTCTAATAACATTGCCTATCTGGTCCCAAAGGTATATAAGTATTAGGTTGGTGCAAAAGAAATTGCGGTTTTTCCATTCAAAGTGATGGCCAAAACTGCAACTACTTTTACACCAACCTAAATATTTAGAAACCAGTGTGTCCTGTCTACAGAGGAGGAAACAGAAGGATGTGAGGCTTAAGTAGCTTGATCAAATCTAACAGAAGTCCTTGGAAGAGCGAAGTCCATGTCCAGGTCTCCTTTCCTTCAGCACTACAAAACTGCTCTGTGGGACCCAGCTACAGGTCAATATTTTCCAAAGTTTTAGCATAATTGGTTTCTCCAGATCAGCTTCCCTTACACAGCCTAAGATGCAGGTAAATTCTTAGTACCTGGTAAACCCCAATAACCTCAGTGGTAGCCTTTCCCAAAGAAGAGACACCTTTACAGAACAAATGGCTGCTTTTCCAGATAGACAGCTCCTGTTCACTTTTGGATACTCATAGAGGATGAGGGGCTGACTAAACACGTCCATAAATTGGAGTAAACCATTATGATAGTTCCCAATAACTTTGTAATTTTGCCTTCAGAGAAGCCTGAGCCTTCAGTGATAAGAATCCTGACCCTGCCTAACCAAGTCAAATATCCCCACTCCATCCCCGGGCAGCAGCAGTCGTGGATCCCCAGCCTCACCCACGTCTTTGATTTGAATATAGAGGTTCACATTCCACTCTCTCCCTGATTCTCTGTTCCTACTATGGGGCATCAGTGTCCTTTCTCATCTTGACCAGGTTTCTGAGTGCTCTATTAAGGATACACTCAATACCCACACAAAGTGCCTCTGGTAGAAACAGAAAAAAACACCACATAACCAGTGTAAACCTCAGATGTGGCCTGATGAGTTACCAAGATGCTCTGACCAAAGATTCCAGCTTAATTCCAAGTAGGAACATTTCTATTCGTCAAAGAGCCTGGAGAGCCCAAGAATGGTTAAGTAACATGGGAGAGAGAAAAAGAAGTGCTTTGCAACGGGAAGATTGTGGGTTAATGAAAAGAAGCTCATCGGGTCAGGAGGTGGTTGCTGGAGTCGCTGTCGAGACAGCACTCCTTAGAGTGGAGGGCACTTAGGCCATCACCTACTGTACTCCTGAGAACAAGTCTTTTAAAGAGAAGAGCTTTGTCAGTCTGGGACCTCCATTTGTAAACATTTCTTGAGCACTTTTAACAGATCTTGGAACGTGCTAGGTTCTGTAGAGGATGCAGTGATGAATACATCATGATTCTGTCACTCAGAGAACTTACCATCTCATAAAGAAGATAGAACATGTAGGCACATACCTACAGTCCAAGGCACTGTGTGATATGAATGCTACAGCCTCACTGCAGAGGGGGCATGGAGGAGGGAAAAGCAGGTTTCATCCTATAGGGCTGCAGTTCTGACGATCTGGAATTAAATCATCTTTTCCATGAAGGTTAGGAAAAAAGGAGTGAGGGACAACCTTTGAGGAGATGACTCATGCTGAAAAATGATCTGATGTCGACTCAATGCATAAATACATCTTAAAATTTTCTTTTTAGGAACCAAGGTAAAGGAAATGCATGCATCCAGGAAGTAATTAATATTGAACTGAGGCAAATATTGACCTAGGGCAGGTAACAGAACACCCAGAAGTGTGCAGATAAATAAGCAAGGGTGATAGAGACTGGAGAATTGACCGGAAGACTAATGGGTTCCTAATATTGCTTATTTGGATTTAAATGTTAGTGGAAATCACACCAATTACAGTTTCAAAGAAAGAGCCAATAAGTGACCTGCTCTTTCTTTTATTAGCCCTCTATTCAAGGAACTCAGAGTACTCCACATTTTTATCTTGGGAGCTCCACAACCAAACTCAATGCTAGGAATGTAGTAGGTGATCAATGAACATTGAATGAATGAATGAATGAATGAATGAGTGGAAGCATAAATGAATAGGCTAATGGGTGAACATAAATAAGAACATAAATGTGGGTTCTAGTGGTTCTCAAACTCATTAATTTTTATTGAGCTTTCAGCCAAAATATTTGATGTATCTGAGCCCTAGTTTCCTCATTGGCAACATGGAGTTGATCATAAAGACTTGATTCCAAGGACCCTTGTGAGGATTACATGACATGGGAAAATGCTGTGTAATTTAGGAAGAAAAAATTTCTGCCTAAATTGATACTGCATTTACACAATAAGGAACACACATTATTGAAAAACTAGAGTCACCCTCATGCCATCTCTATCCTGTTTGCTTGTCTGGGAACTGTCTGACCAGATTCTTTACTGGACAAGAATGTGCCACCACTACTACTTCCTACACAGGAGAGTGACAAAATTCCTGCTGAAAATCCATAACCAGAGATGTCAGCATGGCCGCTCTTGTCACGTGGAGCTGAGGAGTTTCTTAACCTGCTACTTACAGGCAGGACATTTCGTTATCCCTGCTCTGGGTTTTCTGAGCCCTAGAATTAAGATGTCAGTTGGAGATCCCGGCTTTGTTCACATGGAAAATCTGCTGATTTATCAACCACTTCCACACACACACACTCAGGCACACACTGCTGACACCTGCCTGCTCCTGCAACATAACTGGGCCATGTGGTGACAATATTAATTAGAAAATTGCTACTGAAGAATGAATCTGCAAAACTCTCCACCTGCTTGCCCATGACATTTTGTTAGCACACAACAAAAAGCCAACAGGGTCTGACAGGTCCAAATAGTATGGTTGTAGTTTTCTTCAGGGCCACGGTTCCAGAAGAAATACCAAGGATACAGAGAGAGACCTGGATAGACTTCTGGGATGGAACCTGGCCTCCAGACCCTTCTTTTCAAGACACGCATTGTCTGCAGCTTGGGCATGAAACCCTAAGCTTGACATTCAGGGCTCGCCAGCAGTTTTACCGGGGAAGGGGTGGTAGGGTGAGTTTTCTGGCATTCAGGCCTGGCATTCACGGGAGCTGGGTACAAACCCCAGGTCTGCCTTGAGCTAGCTCTGCGATCGCGAACTATTTAATTTTCTCCTGAACTTCTTTCCATACCATATGAACAGTATTGCATTCCCTGGAGACCTGTTGTGAGAATTAAATAAAATTACATATACATGTAACCTCTCTACATTAGCTATTGTCCCTTTCCCTGCTTTCATAAGTTCTGACCATGCCAACCAACTCACTACTATCCGTAGAAGAGCTGCTTTCTCACAGTTATGCTCTGCTCCAATATATACCATCACCTGAAATGCCCTCCCCTTTCCCACTTACCCAAATTAGACTCAGCCCAGAAGTCTCAGCCACATCCTCTCTCTCTGCAAAATGCTCCAAGACCTCCCAGCTGAATATGATTGCTCCTTTCTCTGAAATGTCACAGCAATATGGCTAGTGATCTTTCCAATGTGAGTGGCAGAATCCCCTGAGGGTTGCAATTGTTTTTTTGTACATCTTGGTACTGCATTTTAGAGCGAGTTGCATAGCCTATTATTTATTGGACCATGTCCTAAGCCGTTCTTTACAAAACTTAACATATTGCTGGTGATCAAATCTGTTTTCCCAGCAGAGGATCTTCAGAACAATCCCTCTGCCTACTCTAAAAAATAATCTTGTCTATGCCTAGTAGTGGTAGAAAAGTCACTTTAAGAAAAATACATTCTGGCCGGGCGCGGTGGCTCACGCCTGTAATCCCAGCACTTTGGGAGGCCGAGGCGGGCGGATCACAAGGTCAGGAGATCGAGACCATCCTGGCTAACACAGTGAAACCCCGTCTCTACTAAAAATGCAAAAAATTAGCCGGGCGAGGCGACGGGCGCCTGTAGTCCCAGCTACTCGGGAGGCTGAGGCAGGAGAATGGCGTGAACCCGGGAGGCGGAGCTTGCAGTGAGCCGAGATCGCGCCATTGCACTCCAGCCTGGGCGACTAAGCGAGACTCTGTCTCAAAAAAAAAAAAAAAAAAAAGAAAAATACATTCTGAAGTGGACAATATACTCACCTGGTCACAGAGTATGCATTGGGTCCTGCCGTGTGGCAGAATTCATGCCTATCTCTGCAATCATCTAAATTACTGCTCAGCTCGTGAGCTGTTTTCCAAGTTATACCTGCATCAGAATCCTTGAAGGAGCTCATCCAAAATGCATCCTGCGGATATCAACTTCAGAACCCCCAAACCAGAGTCTCAAGAGCTGGTGCCTATAATCTGCATTTTAACAAGGTCCCTTAGCGAGTCTCAGGACCGTTAATGTTTAAGAACCAAGGCTCTAGGCCAGAGATCTTACGATGATTATGTTGCTCTAAAAGTGCACCAGCCCTTGCAAATAACTGACCCAATGTCTGAAGAAGAGAGAAAAAAAATGAGCAAGCAGTTGTGACGTACTTCCTATGAGGATGAGTAGAAGGAAGAGGGATTATGGTGCCTGAGTAGATGGTTACGGAGGTCCCGACTGAACATTCTTATAACCCCAATAAATTTCATAAAGAATTCAGTAGTCACAGTTCTCATCTCTGCAAGGATCATGGCGGGGACTGTGAACATAACATTTAGAACAAGTGGATTGCGTTAGTGTCCCAGGGTCATAAAAAGGAAGAGTCAGTTACAGAGAACTGAGAACTGTTTTTGAACCACTGGCTTCCATCTGAAGGTCACTGAAGGTCAAACTACATATAGACAAGGAGATGGATTTCCATAGGTTCCTTTCTCCTCTGAGATTTAGGAAGTACAATTTTAAGCTAAGGTAAAGAACAGTTGACTTTTTCAGAAAAAAAATGGCTCTAAAGAAATTAAAACTGGAAGTGGAGTGCTGGAAGAAACAATGGACCAAGAACTCAGCTACTCATGACCTTGAGCAAGTAGACTTTTCTACTTGCTCTGAGCATGGTGTCACGGAAAGGCTACTAGATACGGAGTCAAAAGACTGGGGCTTAGGTCCTTGTTTTTCTTTCTGCAAATGTGAAATTCTGGCTACATCCCTTAGCACTTGGAGTTTCAGTCTCCTCATCTATAAAACTGTGATAACACCTACCATGCTCATCTCACAGAATTATTATAAAATGCCAAGTAAGAAAACATGTATGCAAGTACTTTGTAATCAAGAAATTCTTTTGTGAAAGTACTTAATTCAGTGATAAGTGTAGTTCTATGGGCATTCACTTCCTGCTGTATTTGTCAAGTTCCTTCTTGAATTAGATGGAAACAATTAGGGCAGGATTCATGTTATACGAAAATTGTGTTTCTTTCTGAATCCTCATTTACTAAGCCAGTTGATAGGGGTTTGTTTTGGTTTTTGTTTTTTGCTGGAGGAAGTGTGGTAAGGTACAGTACATAGCTTGAACCTGTAGGATTTGGCCCGTGGATTTCCTCCCTCTGCCAGCCATTTATACAAATCAAAGGGCAATGGCTAGTGGAAGAGGGGGCCTCTGAGACTCTAGTGGGGAGTGGACATGCCACCTTGTTTTGTTCCACGTTGATTCCGGAAACCATATGTCTAGTTGGAGAAATCAATACCGTCTGTATTTGTTACAAACTCATTAAGTTCTTCTCATTTACAATTTAGAGAGGTCCAAGTCCTCTGCCTCTTCTGACCGGGGATAAATCCACAGACCTTTCCTTGATTCCCTAGTGATGGGAATGAGCCCAGGCAAGAGAAGGTGAGTCCGTGGAGCTGAGAGTGTGTGTTCCCCACCCAGAACATAGGAGTCTTGTTCTCATTCTTGGAGTCATCTCTGACTTGTGGCCAGAAGTCTTAATTTTCTAAAGTATAAAATGAAACTAACCACTTACGACTTAACTTCAAAGAAAAATGTCTTGTTATGTTTATTACATTATTATGATCATTATTATTATTACCACTATTGTTATTATGAATTGCATTTTAAGCCTGTAATATGTGCCAGGTAGAATAGTTTTATACACATTATTTTATTGCATCTTTACAACACTTAGAGGTAGGCACTCTTATAATCCCCTTATTGTAGATGGATAACTGAGATACGGAGAGATTAAGGAGCGGGAGAGCCTAAAGCAAAGGAACCAGGACTCAAACCCAGGTATTCAGCTTCTATACAATATGTCGCCTCATCTGCAGAAAAAGTGATGAAACCAAGACTGCCTTTACAGTGGGGAGAATGAGCTTTTGCTCTCAAAATAAATGAGCAACCATATATGTTTACATTTCAGCTTTTCCTTCATCAGTGGAGAAATAGTGGGAAGAGGAGAAGATGCCCTCCCTAAGGTTGTCAGGGGTTGGGGGGAAGGATGGACGTGGCTTATTTACGGCCCATACTTCTTTCCCAACAGATGCTTTATCACACACGTTTTAAGAAAAGTCCACTTTTATTCAGTTGAGGAATGACATAAATTAACCAAATCTGGGGAGTTGCTTTTTCCTAGATTATTATATTGTATATCATGTCACCAAAAAAGAAAATATTTTTAAGTGGTTCAATTCAGTTGAGGCAAAACAAACAGCAGCTTGTCACACCTGTGAAGATTAAAACCTGCATTTTTAAGGGGTTTTCTCTCATTAATTCGTTCATCCACGTAACCCTGCTGGTAGACAGTTAAATAAAACAAAGTCTAAAGAGGCATTACGTCCTGTTCAGGTTTTACTCACAGGGTCTACTGCAGCCAAGAAAAAAATCCAAAGTGCCTCCACTGTCACTCCTTTTCTTCTTCTCCTTCTCTTGTATTACATTTCCAGAGCCCCCACTGTTCCTCCCACTGATCGTCACGATGATAACTGTAGGCATCATTGTACCCTTTGGCGGTCTCTGCCTCCAAAGGAGAGGCCATGGGGTGGAGCATGATGGAAAGCAAAGGCTTTGAGCCAAGCTATTCTACTCCAAATTCTGCTGTACCACTTCAGGCTGAGTGACTCTGGGAAAGAAACGTAAACCGTCTGAACTCTAGCTCTCTCAGCTGCAAAATGGGCATCTCATAAGGTTGTGGTGAGGATTAAAAGAGAAGAAAATCTACCAGTACCTGAACCCAAAAGGCAACAGAATGGAGAAGCAAAGAGCATGGAGACATAAAATGGAATTAGGGCTCTGCTACATGCAAACCCCTACAACCTAGAGCAAGCGATTTAATCTAAACCTCGGTTTTCCCATCTGTAAAATGGCACCAGTGATAATGCCCACAGTGCTAAGCAGCCTCTCTGGAGCATCGTGAGAATGAGCTCTCTCCTGTCTTCGTGACACGAGGGAACAGAGGCTGAACTGAGCAGGGAGCCTGGAAGAAGGATCTGAGCAGGTGTCATTCAGCCCCTTCAGGGTTTTCCGTTTCAGACTTTCCTGGAGACAGAAGTGATACACTCAGTGCACATCTGCTGGGCTCCTACCTGATGTCCAGCCCTGTGTTAGGCTCTGGGGAAATAGCAGGAAATCAAAGTTCTAAACAAATATGCATTTACAAATGCATATTATAATGGCAAGCAGTGACAAGTGACATAAGTGAGATAAAGGAAAAGATTGTGATGGAGAGGACAGCTACTTTAGAGAGTGGTCAGGGGAGGTGTCTCCGAGGAGGCAGCAGCTGAGCAGTGACTTGGATACAATGATGTGGCAAAGATCCTGGAGGAGAATGCACCAAAGAGAGAACGGCCTGTGCAAAGGCCCTGAGGCAAGAGTGAGCTTGGAGTGCCCACACAACCCCAAGAAGGGCACAGTGGCTGAAGCAGTGTGCATGAGGGTGGGGTGAGAGGACAGGAGGAGATAAGATCAGGGAAGTGAGCAGTGGCCATCATGAAGAGCCTCCAAGACAAAGGTGAAGGGCTTAGATTTTGCTTCTAATGGCAAACCATGAGCAGTTTGGAGTGGAGGAGTAAAATAAGGTGAAGGGTAGTTTTAAACCATCACTCTGGCTGCTGCGTGGAGGAATTATGGTGGTGAGCGGGGGAGCAAAGAGAGCAGCTGGGAAGGTGTCGAGGTTGGCCAAACAAAAAATGAGGATGGCTAGGATCAGGTCAGAGTAGCAGAGGGCTGAGGAATGGTTTACGTGAGATAGATATGGCAGGACAGAGAGGCTGGAAGGCTGTCAGCTCCAGCAGGTGGGTGCTCAGTTGTGTCACTTCCTTCAGTGGGGACCCTGGGAAGGAGCAGGTTGGGTTCTGGATTTGTTGGTGTGGGCCAAGGGCATAGAGGCCCCACCTCCTCTTCCATGTGACAAGAGACTCCACCCTATTCGAGAGGCCAGCTGTATCCACCCCCACCTCCAACCACATGGCCAAATTGAATTCAGAGCTAAAACCCGCAGAACACCTCATTGTGACCACAGGTCAAATCTTGTTCTCCAGTTTTACTTTATCACTAAAAAATGCTAATAATTTGATCCCCATCTTTCCAACAATGAGATCCTACTTCTCCATTGGTCCAAACTGGAAAGGAAAGATCATTTCGAAGTTCCCTAAGGCCAGAAAACTAGAATCCAAAAATATACATATTGTCCTAAAAACTCTCTGTCAGATAAATAAACCATATGTTTTCACTGTATATAACCCCAGGAGAGGAGATATATTAAAATATTGAGGTTTGCAACCTGTAGCCTGAGTTAATAAATAAGTAACCTGTAAAAATATTTGTATACCAAGTACTTCTGCAAATTAAATTAACAACACGTCCCTTCCAGCTCTGTATTTATCTCTACTCCTTCCAAACGGGCTGGGAATTTCATGGTAAGAAGGAAGACTTGTCATGAGGATGTGCCCTAGAGGCCACAGCCACAGAGAAAGCTTCTCGCCTCCTCTCTTCAGGCTTGGGCCAGCTAATCCAATCACCCACTGACAATTCAGTACCCGAGGAGAATAACATCTATCAGCAGAGAGAGATCTAATCCGAAACAGGAATCTAATCAAAAGGTGGGAAAAAATGGAACACTGATAAGAGTTGACATTTATTGACACAGGCACTGTGCTGAGAGCTGTATAATCATCTTGTATCATCCACACACGCTATGAGGCAGGTACTCTTATCTTGCATCTTACAGATAGGAAAGTCAAAGCTTAGAGAAATTAAGCAACCTGCCCAAGATCGCACGGTTAGTCGGGGACAGTATCTGCAGCTGAACCCAGGCAGTCCCGTTTCAGAGTCTAAGCCCTTAGCCCCCCTCCCTCCCAGCATCGCCTTCTAGAAGGCTCTGCCCCAGCAGTCACTCAGCAGAACGTCGCTGCTGCCTCTGCACTGATACATGTCCACCCCCACCCGACTGTCAGTCTCTATTTTGCACAGAGGCAGGTGGGTCTTGACAAATGAAAAATGATTTTGCAATTAGACAGTGTCAGGACCAATTGCCTGCTGTGAGGAGAGCAGATCGTGTGGCTTAGGCCTGCATTGAGTATGACAAAGCCCTGGTGTGACTCACAGGCACACGAGGAGGGGGGCCTGAAAGCAGAAGCTCGGGGAGGCTGCCTATCAGTGTCCCAGCCAGGATATGCCTCCAAACACTCCTAGCTCTGCAGAGACGGCTGAACTCGAGCCCAGCCCAGCGATCAGACACATGGGTCCTGGCCCTCAAGCCCCAGACTGAAACAGACCCTGCGCAAGCAAGAACCAAATGCAGTTTGAAAAGACACACCAGCAGATCCTGCTCTGTGCTTAGATGATGTAGCCGGTCTCCAGGATGGGTTTGGGAAAGAGAGCAGGTCATGGAAACTTAAAGGGCAGATCATTCCAAGCATATTTCTTTTTGGCATTAGGAAGTATTACATGGTTTTTCCTTATTTTCTTCTTTTAATTGGAGATTAGTTTTGCTTTTCAGATTATACCTCAAAAACGCAAGTCTGGCTGAGTCTTTCCTCTGTTTAAAATTCTTCGAGGGCTCCCCATTGCCACAGGGGAAGCTGTCATTACCCGGCCTCTGCTCTCCAGCTCTACCCAGCAAAATGGACCACTGGAGCTATATTTTTGGTCTTCCCAGAATGCCCTGTCTTCCCCCACTTTTTCAGGGAATAAAAATCCTTTTTTCCTGGGGAGAATCTTCCTTCCGTGGTACAAGAGTGCTGACTCTGTGCCTTCACTTGCCCAAGGATAGGCGTGGGCTCAGAACTTGCCAAAGTATGTCCTTCCTCGCCCCATGGCTAAGAGGACCAGTGACCCCAGCAGCATCATGTTTTCATGAGATTTGTCATCTGGGGACTGGGACAGAAGCACCTGTCTTTCTCTAGATTCACGAGTTAAATGGAACACATGAGCCTAAAACTCCAGGAACGACTCCCCTTCCTCTGCTTCCCCACCTCTGTCACCCCACTTTTCATAACGGAGAAAGCCTGCCTAGGAAGTAGGAGCCTAGGAGGCAGCAAGCTCAGACAGTCAGAGAGACAGAAACCTGAGGGTTACATGTGGGTGCCTGAAGCCAGCCACACCTGCAGCCTCTGGACCTTTTAAATATTGGAGAAAACAAATTTCTTTTTTTCATTTTTCTCCTCTTTAACTCCTTTACGTTTAGTTTCTATTATTTGCAATAAAAAAGAATTTTTAGTTCTTCAACCTTGTCACTCCCATGCTCAGTGGTGCCCCTGCATGCACTGTTCCTGCTGCCTACAGTGTTTGTACTGACTGTGTCCCCCAGATCTAGCCAAGAGTCAAATCAAGGGCCTCTGCCTCTAAGAAGCCTTCTGTCCCTGCCGTTCTGCTGACTGCTGAGAAGCTGTGTCACTGCAGACCTTTCTCACTGAGCAGTCATCCCCAGTAAGTGCAGATATCTCCTCCCCCAGACTCTGTGCTCCCTAAGGGAGACAGCACTGTGTTCATCAGATCCTTAGTCCTAAACGGAACCCGGGAAGGAAGAGCTACCAGCACCCAGAGGGACAGCTACGTGGAAAGAGCGACCCCTCAGGAGCTGTAGCCTCAGGGGAGAAATATGGCCAACCAGCAATGACCAGTGGGCAGGGCCAGGGAATCAGACCCAGTACCAGGCTCCTGCTGCCTGGCTGCAGGCAAGGTGGCCCAGGGCTGCATTCCGTACCACAGCAGACAGGAGCCCGGAGAGTGAATCTAGAGAAGGAAGGGAAGATACCCAGCCCCCGAACCTCCTCTCTAGAAGGGATAAGAAGGCCTCCAAAGGGGAGATAGAGGGACTCTCAGACCATTAGCTACCCCAGGCCCAATCACCTCCTTCGAAGATATTTATTTTATTAAACGCTCCTTAATTACCTCATTTGAGTGTCGTATTTGTTTCCCACCCACACTCTGACTGATACATCTAGATATTACAGGGTTCCCTCCCCAGCCCACCCAGCTGAGGCACCTCACTTGGAAGAGACATGGCTGGTGATGCTCAAGGCGGGGCATAGGAGGCAGAATACCGAGAGCTGATTGAACTAGGAAGAACAAGAAGCCTCAGTGGCCTGCACAACATCACATAGCAACAGAGCTAAGAATAGACCTCCGGCCTCCTGCCACCCACCCAACCGGAGCCTCCCTTCCATTCGTGCATGAGAGCACACAACAGGGGACTCTCACTAAGAGACCCCTTCTTCCATCCCACGGGAAGCTACTACATCTCATTAAGCTAATGAATATTGTTCCTGAACACAGGGTTATTTGGGGGTGCCTTTTAGAGGCAGAAGGAAAATCTAAGCAAAACAAGCAAATCTGCTGTTCCAAAGGAAAGCTGCAATCCCAAGCCTGCCTTGGGCAGCAGTGGGCCTAGGAGGGGCACAAGTTGGCTCAAGGGCCTCTGCCTCTAAGAAGGCAGAATCACGGATACAATCAGCAGCTGCCCAGCAGCCCTGACAGCCGGGGCCTGCAGTCCATGCTCAGTGAGGTGCCCCTGCAGCCGCACCTCCCCGGCTCTCTGCGGCACCAACACTGCAGAAGGCATGCTGGGCTGGGAACCCGAGGGCTGGGCTCCTGTCCAGCTCTGCCACTAGCTAGCTGCGTGACTTTGAGCAGCCCACTTTCCTTTTCTGGGCCAAAATTTTCTCCTCTGTAAAAGGAAGGCTTGGAATTCCGGCCCCTGAGAGCACTTCCATCGCTCCCTCTCTACGGTTTTACGACATCCCAGCCGTGTTTCTCAGCACTGAAGGTGCGACGGTCCTTTCCAATGCAGACTGAAAGCTGCATGGCAGAATGTTTTGTATTCCTGGGCTGGTACTGACGTCACGGTGACATCCCCAAACCTTTCTACTCATTTTCACTTGCTCCCCTCCAGGAGGGCAGCTCTGCCCTAGATAAAGACCTTATCCAGAAGGGGCAGAGAGGTTTGGGAGGCAATGTCACTTTTCTCTACAACTCCTTGGCCCCTCCTTCAAGAAAAGTAAGAATGCCATTACATCACTCCAGGAAAATGCCCAAATAATTCAGTTCTATTGGAACAGGTTGAATGTTTATGTCCCCTAAGAATTTGTGTGTTGAAACCTAATCCCCTGTGTGACGGTATTTGGAGCTCGGGCATCTGGGCAGTGGTTAGGTCATGAGGGTGGAATCCTCATGATGGAGATTAGAGCAGTTATAAAAGAGATCACAGAGAGCTCTCTCACCTCTTCCTCCACGGGAGGACACAGTGGGAAGACGGCCATCTATGAACCAGGAAGCGGGCATGTACCAGAACTCTACCATGCTGGCACCCTGATCTAGGACTTCCTAGCCTCCAAAACTGTGAGAAATAAATTCACAAGTCATCGTATTTTATTATAGCAGCCCGAACAGACTAAGGTACCTACGCAGGCAGGTTATCTCAGGAAGTTGGAGTGAGTGGGGTAGTGAGGTCTATATTTTGGATTTAATCCCCAAGGAAAAAAGAATTTGGTTCCATAGCATCCAAAGACATTACTAACACCAGTCAACAAAATGTGATCTGTGGTTCCCGAGGAGGGTGGATGTAGAACATTACTCATCAATCAATCCAACTGTAAAAACACTAACTCAAAGACCTAAAGACTAGAACTAAAAAGATATTTCCTCCCTAGAGCATTCCATACTTTTTCAAATGACTTCATATGCATTTTCCAAATGGAGCCCTGCTGTGAAGGAGGGAGGGCTGTTCTTGCCAGCCTTGTTTGGAAGTTGGCGTGTGTCCAAGTTCCTACCAGAACCTTAGCCTTGTGAATCCCAGCTTTTGGCTTGCGCATGGTTTGAAGGAGAACCACAAAGGAGAAGAACAGCCAGGTCGTGGTGGGAAACTGGGGAGCAGGCCTTGTAACTTGTAACTGAAATTTGACTCAAATGGAATACCCCTTATAACTCTGGCCTGCAGAGGGACAGACTGGACCGGACAAGGGCAGACTGCAGACAGCCAACCTCATGTCATGTCATAGCACAAGAGGATCAGTGGCTCAGCAAAGTTGGACTTGAAAAGAAGGAGTGGGCATGCGTGGGAGTGGTAATGGAGATGCAAGATTACCTGAGCCTGTTTGAGGAGCTCCCTGGTGAGGTGTGGGACCCTGTACAAAATCAGATCTGCATGAGATAGGATTGGGAAGGAAGAAGGACAGGACTTGAATTGCATTTAGTCATCTCTGGTGTGTCCAGGTAGGAATAGAAGCTACCACTGAGAAGCTCTTACCAGTGGAATTACATTCGGGGGCCATTAGGAAAGAATGAATTCTTAGGAGGAGCCCTAGGTGGAAGCTCCCCCTTCTCGAAGCCCGAACACCATTGCCTCCCCAGCCTACCCCATGCCTCCATAGTTATGGCCACTCAGATCTGAAAGTTTGGGGTTCTAGCCCTGAACCTCTCTCGGACTCCACCTTTAGCCCCAAGATTATTGACTGACCTGCTCTAACCTCATTCTTCCTTTTGACAAAATCTCTGCAGTTCAACATAGACAGATAACACAAAGAAAGAAGACTGATGTCCATGGAGTCAGTGAGCTTGTGATGAAGCCACAGCTAGCATGCATCATCGCTTCAGTCATCAAAAATTCATTAAGTGCCCATCTGCAAAAGGCACTATACTAATTCCCCTAAAAGGAGAATGTCAATATGGCTTCCTTGTGCCCTGCCAAGTTTTTATTAATGTGCTTATTAGGTGAGAAACATCTACTTCCCTGTGTTTAAAGAGGAGACTGAGAAAATACAGGAATCCTAGCTTCCTTCTTGCTCCATAAGGCAAACTTTCAAATAATAAGCAGATCCACAGCAGATGGACTGGTTTTTAGCACTCCTGAGGGGGAGAGGATGGAGCCAGTCTGTCTCTGTCTCTCTCTAAATCTAGAGAGAACGTGAGCCAGCATGAGCGTGAGCATGTCCGCCTGTGCGTGTGTGAGAACTACAGGGAGAAAGAAAAGGGAGAGGGCTGAAGGAAGGAAAGGAGGGGAGAGGAAGGAGGGCCCAGAAAGGAGAAAAAAGAAACAGCAACCACCCAGAATGGAGTAAAAGAATCACGAGGACAAGGAGGCCAAACAAGGGAGAAGTCAGACATGGAATGGGTGGGGAGAGCAAAAGGGGGGGAAAAAGCCAGGAAACAAAGCAAAAAATAAAATAAAATAAAATAAAATAAATTGTTAACACAGGAACTCATTGATTTTGAATCCATAACTAGACACTTAATTGGTTATTTGAATTGAGCACTTTATAAAAGGAGACCGCCAGAAAAGCCAGCTCATTAAAGGCTGCTGGCAAGATTCAGGACACCAGGGACTCACTTCCGTCCCTGCTACCAGCCGGCAAGGTGGCCCAGCTGAGCACCTCTCATTCTGAAACATCTGTAAAATAAAGGAGTCAGACTAGCGGAGGTGGACACTTCTTTACAATTCTCACCATCTAAGAGGCTATGAACAAATGAAACTATCAGACACCTCGGGTCTTTAAAGAAACCACAGACAGTGAGATACCTCTGTGGCCAAGTTTGCCCCGGCTGTCCCTGGCCAGGATGGAACTGGTTCTGACCACAGTCAGGCTCCTACTGTCAGGCGGAGTCCCAAAGACCAGGCTTTGGGGACACTAGGTGGCAGTGCCCCTGTGCCAGTCCTTGCCTTGTGTCCCCCACTGCGCCAACACATGCTGTCCATGGAGAGTTCTCTTCCCAGCAGACAGATGACCTCCACCTCCCCTCCCAGGCTCTCCTGCCCATGCTTTCTCTAGAAGATGCCAGGTCTCCCTGCCTCCAGCAAGGCTGCACTGTGTTGTTTGTGTGTGTTGCTTTGAGAGCTCTTGTTTTGGCTTTTCTCCTTGTGACTTTTCCCTACTACCCTCCTATCCTAAATGCAGTCAAAATGCTCAGATGCTGCCCATGAACAGTTCTGATGAGCATGCACTGTCATTTTCATACTATCTAACTGGTTGCCCTTGCTTACCCAGATCATTCCTAGAGAAGGCACTGTATGATAATTATGAATGACTCTGGAGCCAGACTGCCTGGATTTGAATCCTTGCTCATCAATTCACTAGTTGTGTAACCTTGAGCTAATTACATAAGCTCTGTGTCTCAGCTTTCTTTTTCATCTGTAAAATGGGGATGTTAATAATAAGACCTACCTTTCCCGGCCACTGTGAAGATCAAGGGACTGGCCTGTAAAGCTTAAGGATGGTGCCTGTCATATGCTAAGTGATTAATAAAAGGCTTCCGTGACCACTAAATTCTGACACCTTTTGTGTCCCAAGGCAACACCACCAAAGATACTATTCCCAGCCTCCTCTTTGTGTCATAAGCCAAGACCGCTTACATCACTGTGGATCGTGATAACTGATACCTCAACTTCTCCTCTCTTCTGTGCTCAAATTCCTTGCATTGACCTTAAACCTTAGCCTAACTCCACAAACAAGCTGACATGAATTAAATGCAGATCATTGAAATTCCCCTGTACCTTTCTTGTCAGCAGGCAGCCACCATGCTCTCCTCTGCTTAGTTCCCGGTGGAAAAGTGAGTCATACGTGTCTTCTCTAACAAGGGTTCACATTTTTGCTATAATCCATTGTTACTCTGCATATTTTTCCTCCCTCTGCTCTCTGCCTGAGATTTTCTGGCTGCTTTCTTTCACAAGATCTTTTCACATACCACATAGCTGAAGCTCTGCTTCCTTTTACATTTTGTTAACCCTTCCAGGGATCCATCCTAAAAAAGAGGAGAACGGCAGCCAGCTTCCAGCTATGGGTTCTGAGTGAGCTTGGCTTGGCATCCCAGGTCATTATCAACTATCCTGGTTGACACTGCAGAGTATACATGTTCCTGTGGAAATGGAGGCCCTTGAGTCCTCTTACTAAACAACTTTAGCTACCTTAGGGTGAAGGCTGGCGATGGTAATGGACCTGGCCTTTCTTCCAGCTTCTAATCTCTCCTTCACATGGTGGGCAGAGGAGAATTGTAAAATCACAGAAGACCTCCTACCACCTGCATGTCAAAACCCCTCTGGCCCATGTGGTCCTTCAAGATCTGCCTGTTGATGGCCTCTCTTGACTCATCCCCTTCTGTTTTCCCTCCTCTCTCTTCCAGTCTCGCTTCCCCAACCCTCTACATCTTACCCATGTGGGCGTCTCCAACATAGGCAGCTCTGCAAAAGTAGCAGGGTCTCTTCCACTTCTGGCCTTGATACACGCTCTCCCCTCTTCCCAGGACATCTGCCAGAGGCACTCCGATTGTGTTTTGGCTTTGCACATCCTCTGAGAGGCCGTCTTGGTCCCCTTCGTCCTGCCCACCCACCCTGCCTCACAGCAGCCCAGGTGGGCAGCTCTCCCCTGCTTTCCCCTGGCGCCTGTGTGCACCCCTGTTCTCCATATCACAGTAAATTGGAGCTGTTCTCCTTGTATTCTCTACTCCAGGTAGAACTTTCTGAGGGCAGAGGATGTCTTGTCCATCTGTAAAGTCTCAGGGTCCCCCACAGTCACTGATACACAATGAAGAATTTCCTGAGGTGAGTCAAAATGGAACTGAGTTGAATACAAATAAACAGAGCTGGATTTTTCTGCTGGCCTAAGAACTAGTAGAAGAACATCTTAGGCAAAGCAAACCTCCAAGAAATGGGAGTCAGCAGGCCCTGACAGGAACGTACAACACCTGACTCTCTGCCGTGCCGTTCCGCTTCCTTGCTCCCTGGTGGCTTAAGGAGCTGCAGATGCTGAGACTGAGTAGGCTCTACATTGCTAAGAGCTCCCTGCTTAGGGATAGGCATGAATAAATATAGTGAAGGAGAAAATAAAATGCCAATCTCAACTCATATTTGACGTATCCTAGATATTATTAGCCTGGTGTAAGCTTCTGTGGGCCAGTAGAAGGTCTAGGCTTCTCTGCAAGTCTGAGTTAAGATGAGGAGTTTGGGATGCTAGGCAGCCTTAGAGGGTCTGTGAGTCTGCTGACTCTCTGCAAACTACCCCCCGCCACCCATGGCTCTTTGTTTCTCTATTTCCTCATCTTTATTTGGCTTTTCCTTCCTGGCCAGATGCAATAACTGGTGCTACGGAAGCCTCTAAGTGCTTCCTTCTGTGTCCTACTTATTCATTTGGGTCCCTGATACGCCAAAATCCCCCTACCAAAAAGGATGACCAGATGCCAGTGGATGTCAGTCAAACGAGTATGTTAGGATATCAAGGACCTCACATAGACAAAATCAGGCACACACGCACACACACACACACACCCCTAAACATTTCAGAAACAAAAAACACGCAGTAAATGTTCCCAAGGTATGCAAATTTCCCTAGATATGTGACTGTGAGAGTCCCATCCCATAAATCATCTAGACAGGAAAAGGGCTTGGGAAGTAAAAAAGGTGCTAAAGCCTCAGAAAACCTGCACAGTGAAATTCTAAGAAACTGCTGATGCTGCTTCTAGTGCTGGCTCCCGAGGACCCAGCAAATGTTAGACTGCAGCATCCTAAAGCCAAGGGAAGCCGCGGGGCAAAAGTCTCCATTCCCTTGCCTTACAGGAGGCTGATATCAAGAGAGGTGGGTTTCTCCTAAAGTGTGAGAGGCCACTGCCTTGGTCTAAAAGAGGATGAATAGAGCATCTGAAGCCGGAGCTCACTAAAATGGACTTGATAAATCAGTTGTGACTTGGAGGAAAGAATGTCAGGCAGGCAGAAAACCGGCCATGGTCGCTAGCAAGCAGCGACAAGTGAGGCAAAGAATGGTAAGGAACGTCACACAGAGCGAACAGGCAGAGCACATTTCTCCCTGCGGCAGGCCCTAGCCCCGGAATCCAGGGTCTCCTCCAGGGTTCACGATGGGCTCCACTTAAGATCACGATCGGCCTGTTAGGATGGAGAAATGCGTGAGAGGCTGAGATCTCAGCTCTGCTGCAGTAACAACACCTGAGAATGCTGGAGGTTTCATGGCACCTCCACTTCCAACGTGTCTTTCCTTGCTCCAAGCCTCATTGGGTAACTATTGTGCATAGTTAACATTTATCAAGTGATTACTTGTGCCAAACACTGTGTTAAGTAATTTATCTTTATCTCACGTGTTCCTCATGAGAACCCTAAGGTCACATAACAAGTGTTAGAGCAAAGATTAGAACCCAATTTGGACCGACTTCAAAGCCTGCACTCTTAACCAGTAGGGACGAGAAAAAAAAAAAAAAAGTAGCCCATCAGCAAAGGTGATACTAATGAGCTACCAGCAGGAAGACGTGCACTCCAGGAGGAAGTGTGTACAAAATTCGCCAAATTTTCTAACTTTTGCCAACTAAAAACGTTTACAGAAAGGATGGCCTGGGGAAGGGCACAGACTGTGGTCATGGAACAGAATTTTTCCCCAAATGAAGAAAACTGGCCCACCACACAGGATGCAAGTAGTGTGGCCAGGATGTTTGGAAATAAACCCTTGGCTGGAAGTAGAAGACATAAGGTTGGAGAGAAGGTGGATAGGAAAGAGAAAAATGTCTTTGTCCTTCTTTCTTTTTCATTAACACTGCAGAAAAAGTATATCCAATCATTTCCTCCCTTCCTTGTCACAAACATGGGGCAGAGACCACAAAAAAATCAAACCCTTCTGGAAGATCTTTTCCAAGGGAAATAATCTCAGTCACAGAACTTTGGCAGGCAGGAGAGATCTGGAGGAACATCAAGAAAGATCTAAGGATAATGATATTGGTCAGCAAATTAAACACAGCATCACAATCCAACAAGGCAGCAAAATTCACTGCTAACGTGACTTGCAGAGTTTCCTCAGCCAAGGTACCAATCACACCGGAGGTTAGACAAGTGTTGAACTGCTTGCTCAGAACTCTGACGGGTCATAGTCACAGTGCAGCATGCAATGTGAGTCTTGGCTTTGGAAAGCTCTTAACCAACAATGATCCCGGGAGGAAAAGAGATGGGACTGGGGCTGAAGAGAGATGTACGTGGGAGGGTCAGTAACCATTTAAATGGCTACTAACAGATATGGGTAGATAGTGGGTGAGGTGAGCAAGAAAAACAGAGGCTGAATGTTGAAGAAAAAAGAGCAGTAGTGAAAATGCTTATCCAGAGGGATACATAAAGACTAAGGCAAGAGAGCCTCAGGCTGCCAAGACTCACTAGAGTCTTGAGATGCCATTCACTCATTGCCTGTTTTGGGCTCAAGGTCATAGCCAGGCATCCCCGACAGGTAAGTACTGTTTTACTTCCTTAAAGCTTTTCCATGAAAGTGATTTAAACCTCTTCTCGGAACCTTAGGCTAATTTATTATCATTCATATACACACAGAAATGTCTTCTTGGATTGAACCCAAATCCTTCCTCCTCAACTTAAACCATTTCTTTTTCTACTGCTTCTAAAAAGGATAATAATTTCTTAGAATCCTTCATGTAAGACACAGTTTCACTCTTGAAGGCTAACAAATGACCATTCAGTGTTCACTTTCTCAAACTCAACTATCCTCATTTCTCAGCGTTCTTTCATAATTTTCATCTTCTGGCTGTCTACTCATTTTTTTGTTTTTTGGCGGAAAAAAATCAAAGAGCTAGGAAGGAACTTTAAAATCATTTACTTCATACCTCTGCCATTAAGGAACAAGCCATGTGACCAACAAATGAGCCATCACATCCTTGTAAGCCAAGGTTTCTCAACCTCTGCACTACTGGCATTTTGAACCAGATCATTCTTTGGGGATAGGGGTGCTTGACATAGTAGAATGTTTAGCAGCATCTCTGGTCTCTACTCACCAGATGGCAGGAGTACCACCCCAGTTATTATAACCAAAAAATATCTCCATATAATGTCAGATATCCCCTGGAGGGTAAAATCAGACCAGCTGAGGCTGTATCTAGTCCAATCTCTGTATTTCCCGTGATTGTGGATCTTCTAGGTACACCACAGGGTCAGAGCTACCAGGGCGAATCCACCCAGAGCACGTCCTGCAATTCCAGCGCAGTGCACTCCTGAAAGTACTTGGCTGCCACACGGGATCCTTGCCTTCCTCCAACAAGACCGGCTGGAGACAAACCAGACAGGCTAGCATGGTGCTAAGTGCTAATAAGAGAACCAAATGGAGATTTTTTTTTTTTCACCTCAGCAGGAGTGCAGAGCCAGAATAATCATTCTCTTTCAGGGAGCTCATGTTCTCTAGAAACAAGAGAAAAGGAACACAAACTCACTTGAGAAGAATGTATGTGTCAAAGGCAGGGGCCAAGCTCTTCCCAGCTTTGCCTGCTGCTTGGCTCAGCCTGGAGCTCCATGCCACAAATGCTACCTTAGTGTAGCTTTTAGCTGTAAAGGTGCTTCATGTCCAGCATTTACTAGAATCAAATTGTTCATCAGAGTCTTTGTGAGCATTTTCAGTGCCATCAGTTGGCTTCCATCAGTCTCCATGAGCTGCACAGTATAAAACTACAAAAGCTTGGGTGCAGGTGGCTTTGAAGAGCAGTCAAAGGACCAAGTCCCTGCCCTGGAGATGTTTGCAGTCTTAGTAGATGGCACCCCAAGAAAAACAACAACAAATCAGTGTGCACTGTACAAAAACCATACCATGGCTGGGATCACTGCACTCTCCGTCGATGACAGGAGTGGAGAGACAGGAATTCTGACTTTCACATCTCACCCACTCGGTTACCTACAAAATTGCCAGTTAAGAGCATTGTATCTCAGAAGAAACCCAAGACTTAAAGATCAGATGGAGCCCAGTCCTATTCCTCCATCTGATGCTAAGATAATACACATGTTATTGTTACTATTAGCAAATGTTAATTCTGATTAGTAAAGTGCTTTTTTTCCTAAATATTATAATAACCATTAAGAATTTCCCACTTGGGTCATTCATCTAAATAGAGTAGGGAAGAGCTGGGTTAATTACCATTTTGCAATTTAAGGCTCTCAGGAACAAGGGTGATTCCCTCTTCAGGATGAGTGAATCGGTGGTCTAGATGTCTCACATTTTGCTTCTTAACCTAAAAGATTTTGCTCCCTCCATGTGGATATCTCACTTGACGCACGTGTTCGTGGACTGTAAATTAACATACTTTTGTTATTACCAGGGGGTAATAATTGCCAAGTCTGAGCAAGTGGCTAGTCCCAGTGCAAACCCCAGTTTCATGTGAATTTCTTCCAGCCTTAGATCCTTCAGCATTGGTTTGAGGAAGCCTTTTAAAATATATCTAAAATAATGTTTACAAATATATTTTATATTTTCATTAAAATATAAAATGAATTTGCAATCACTTCCCTAGTGGGAAAATTAATCCATGTTTTTGCTTCATTTACAATTTAATCACCAAACAGTGTTTTGCAAACTATCATTTGGTGATGATGAGCCTGCTTAGCCTTAATGAGCTTTGGGAAATCTTAAGTTTTTTTTTTTTAAATATAGTAACTTTACTTTAAAGTAGTACACCAACAGTACATAAGGTTTAGAAAAGAGAGAAAAGCACCTCTAGTCCCACCACCCCAATGAAACACCCCTTCTGTAGTGAATGACCGTTTTTAAATGATGGATGCTCAGCCACTGAGAGACGCTTATCCAATCAGAATTTCAGCAGGAAGGCTGGGTACTTAGGTCACCTGAGAGAATCAAAGCATGCAATAGCCCAATTTGGAAGATGCATTTTGAAGGAGTTTAGGAAAAATTCGTGGCCGTCCCATCTGTTTAGCCTATATAGCACAGTAAGGAAGTTTCTCCCACCTCTGCTCCAGACCCCAGCTGCCTCTGCCTCCTCTCTCTTCCTCCATCCAATCTTTCCTCCATTCTCTCCCCCAGGTCCCTTTAATGCTATCTCCTGCCACTGCACCCAGGGTTGGTATTGGGGCGCACCCAGGAGCCAGCCTTCACCTCTGCCTGCTGCTGTTGCCATCATCATGGCTGAGAGAGCACAAACCGCGGCGGAGAGCACAGAGTCCCCAGGCCACTTTGCAGGACAGCCCTTCTGTTATTGTTTTGTAAAATAATGCCTTGCGAAATAATACCTTGCAAAAGTCCCTTCTATACAGCACAGAATGGAGATGTGGCCACCATTTAGCTACCTAGTGCATTAAAAACAACTCTTAGGGATAATGGAATCATCTGTAGTTAGAGCACAGGATACAGGGAAGAGTTGAGAGGCCTGTGGTCCACTAAATCCACAAAGATAACCAGATCTGATGCTTTAATCCAAAAACATCCTTCCCCACAGTATCAAGACTGGTGTTTTCCAAGTCTTTTTTCAGTCCCGCACACATATGTGAATTGGCTGAGTTGAAGTTAGATAAATGGAGGCAAAGAAATACCCTGGCATCCACCCAGGTCTCCATCCTCAGTCGTAGCGAAAAACCCCATCTTGAACGTACGAATTTTGTTCCTCCTTCCCTTGTCTTTCTTCCCAGGGTCCTCTGTCCACCGTGCTTCATTCCACAAATTCAAAAAGATAATATTCACGGTTTTGCCTCATTTACAATTTAATCACCAAGCAGTGTTTTGTAAACTATCATTTGGTGATGATGAGCCTGCTTAGCCTTAATGAGCTTTGGGAAAACTTAAATTTGGGTTTTTTAAAAAACGTAGTTATTTCTTTTTAAATTAATATACCAACAGTACATAAGGTTTAGGAAAAAGAGGAAAACACCCACAGTCCCACCACCGTAACACCATAGCTGGATGGATGAGCATTTTTTAATGAGAGATATTCAGTAGCTGAGGAATGCTTATCCCATCAGAATTTCAGGAAGAGGGCTGATAATCAGATTCACAGAGGATGTCTTTTAGAATCACGGGTGTTTCATTCCACACACAAGCAGAGACCCCATGCTCCCACCACTGCTATGGAACAAAGTCAGTAACCCCAAAATGGGTTTGGGATGATTGTTTCAGGCTGGTTGCCCACATAGAGCCAATATATTTCTCTCTCTCTCTCTAACCAAAATACCATCTGACTTTTTTACTCTGAAAACAGTGGGAATCCCAACGTGTAAATACAATGTATGCCTAAAAATACTTGTGGATTTAAAGGAGCAAATCATCTGATATTTTAATAAATGAAATATTATCATTCAGCTCCCTTAATTTCATCTGAGGATGAAAAAAGATATCACGTTTGATTGAGGTTTCCATGGTTTTATTTCTTCAAAAAATGTTCTCAGATATAGCCCCCCTTGTCGCCAACTGGCATCTCTGAGTATATTTTCCAAACCCTCCTAGCTGTATGCTCCTTCTCTGAAAATATCACAGACCCTGTGTTCTCGGAGATCTCCAAAAGTTGCCTCTGCTGGTTCCTGACTAATCACTCAATCACGGTATTTTTCACATAGGCAGGAAAAAAAGGAAGGAGGGAAGGGAAGGGGAGGGGAGGGGAGGGGAAGGGAGGGGAGGAGAGGGGGAAGGGAGAGAGGAAAGGATAAGAACCCCTCCTTCCTCTCCTCTCCCTCCACCTGAAAACCTTCTAGACTTTTATACCATCTTTTTTTTAAATTAATTAATTAATTAATTTTGAGGTGGAGTCTTACTCTGTCGCCCAGGGTAGAGTGCAGTGGCACGATCTAGGCTCACTGCAACCTCTGCCTCCTGGGTTCAGGCAATTCTCCTGCCTCAGCCTCCCGAGTAGCTAGGATTACAAGCCTGCACCACCACACCCAGCTAATTTTTGTATTTTCAGAAGAGATGGGTTTTTACTATGTTGGCCAGGCTGGTCTCAAACTCCCGACCTCAGGTGATCTACCCGACTTGGCCTCCGAAAGTGCCGGGATTACAGGCATGGGCCACCACGCCAGCCTATACTACTTTTTTTTATCCATCGTTTTAGTCTTGCGGCTACTCAAGGCAGCAGGCACAGATTTAGGGACTGGAAGCTCTAGTCTAACATCCTACTTTTCAGATGAGGAAACACTTTTCAGAGCAGCCCTCTACCCACCCATGGTCTCCGTCAACACCTCCTGTTTCTGGACTCCACTATTCTTGCTGTTTCACCCTTCTAACTCACATTCTCCCCACAGTCTCAATGTACCCTCACTTGGTTTAATTAATCCAAACTCAACAGACAGAATGCTGAGCTTGCTAGACTGTACTTGCAGCAAGTCCCTCCCCCGGCACTAGCAAGGAGGCTTCTCCAGCCTGGCGAGCTCAGTAAGTCTGTTTATCCCAGGGCCCCAGCCGGAAAGAGTCCAATGAGTGACAACTGGGGCAGATTTGCAAAGCCTGTCACTTGAGCCCAGGGCTCACAGTAAATAGGAAGCCTGGGTTAATCTACTTTAAAAGTCTCGTAGCAGGCACATTTGGTGTTATTTTTTTATCTGGAATCGGAATCAGCAGGCTGCGGGGGAGCGTAGGTCAAATGGAAGTAATGTGTCCCATCACTCTGCCTGCTCAGAGCCCCGGGAAGCCCAGGGTCCTGTGGGAAGGGAGCATCATTTCTCAGGCCGGTCTTCAGTGTTATTGATCTCTAATAAAAAAAAAAAAAAGGCGACTCTGCAGTCCAAAAGAATGACAGCAGAGCTGCAAAGGGTCGCATCACCGCCTTTCCTCTTGCTGCCTTTGCATTAAGCATGGCCAGGTGCTTTTCCCAAAGGCCCAATTGGAAGGAATGAAGGGGAGAAGCAGCTCTGATTATAAAGAGAGGAGGAGAAACTAGGAGCTGAGTAACTCGGCCTGGCAGAGAGATACTGAAAAGAATCAGTTGATGACAAAACCTCCTCTCAGCTTGCTAAGTGTTCCCACACCCATGAAGCCCCTGAGACGGGGACAGCCAAAGCCCCCTGCTTTTATTGGGGTTTCACAGCTACATGGAAGGCCTGTGTGGCACCCAGTCTGTGATATGACACGAAGCACTCCCCAGGCAGGGGCAGAGCACGTTTGACCCTGCACCAGTGATGGGAAGAAGGGTTCCGGAGAGACCTTCCAGGCCTTCTTGGCCTTCTCCAACCGCTGTGTTCCCCAGCCCCCACAGGTGACCTCCATGGGCAACTGCTCCCTCTGAAGGAGCCACCACCAAACCAAGTCCTGAGTCAAACAATCCTCATCTTCACTCTCTATGGGAATCCCAGGATGCGTAGGAAAAGTTCATCAGAAGCCATGGAATCGTGACTCCCATCCTCTGAATACTGGCCATGGGCCTGCAGCATGTTCGGTGCTTCATATCTGATATGGCTTGGAGGTGTGTCCCCTCCAAATCTCATGTTGAAATGTGATCTCCAGTGTTGAAGATGGGGCCTAGTGGGAGGTGTTTGGGTCATGGGGTGGATCCCTCATGATCATATTGGTGCCCTCCCTGCGGTCATAGGTGACTTCTTACTGTTAGCTTATGCAAGAGTTGGTTGTTTAAAGGAGCCCGGCACCTCTTCCTCTCTCTCGCTCCCTTTCTCACCCTGTGACACATCTACTCCCCCTTCACCTTCTGCCTTGACTAAAAGCTTCCTGAGGTCTCCCCAGAAGCCAAGCAGATCCAAGTGCCATGCTTATATAGCCTGCAGAACTGGGAGCCAAATAAACCCCTTTTCTTTGTAAATTACCCAGCCTCAGGTATTTCTTTACAGCCACACAAAATGGACTAATACAATATCCTTCACATTGTTCTATCCCACAGTGTCCTGTGAGGTAGAAGTTAACAGCCCTAGTGAATTAAAAAAGGTACCACTGGGTGTGATGGCTCACCCCCGTAATCCCAGCACTTTGGGACGCCAAGGCGGGCAGATTACGAGGTCAGGAGTTTGAGACCAGCCTGACCAACATGGTGAAACCACTCTCTACTAAAAATACAAAAATTAGCCAGGCGTGGTGGCGGGTGCCTCTAATCCCAGCTACTCGGGAGGCTGAGGAAGGAGAATTGCTTGAACGGGGAGGTGGAGGTTGCAGTGAGCCAAGATCGCACCACTGCACTCCAGCCTGGGTGACACAGCGAGACTCCATCTCAAAATAAATAAATAAGTAAATAAATAAATAAATAAATAAATAAATAAATAAATAAATTTTTAAAAGGTAACAAAAATTAAGTAATGTGCTCATGGTCAAATGCAAAAACAAACAAACAAAAAACCACCAAATTCCTTTTCCATAGAGGAGCACTATAAGAAATAACGCCATGACCCACTAGGATAGCTTAATTTTTTTTAACTAAAAAAATGAAAATACGCATGGGTGAAGGTGGGCTGAAATTTGAACTGTTGTATATCACCAATGAGGCAGCCACTTGGGAGTCAGTTTGGCAGTTCCCCAACATACTAGGCATAGAGAGTTATCATATGACCCAGCAATTCCACTCCTAAGAACATAAAGACAACTAAAAACATGAAGGCAAATGAAAACGTATGCACACACACTCACAGCATTATTATTCATGTAACCAAAAGGTAGAGGCAACCCAAATGTGCAGTCGTCAAGTGATGAATGGATAAACGAAATGAAGTAAAAAGGAATCAAATACTAATACATGCTACAAGGATGAACCTTGAGACAAAGTGCCACATATGATACAATTCTATTTACACAAAATGTCCAGAATAGGCAAATCCCCAAAGACAAACAGTAGATTAGTTGTTGCTGAGGTCTGAGGACAGGGGTAGACTGGTGACTGCTAGTGGGTACAGGGTTTTCACAGAAGGTGATGAAAATGTGGAATGAGGTAGTGGGGATGGTTGTACAACCTTGTTACTATACTAACAACCACAGATTGCACACTTTAAAAGGTGAATTTTATGGCATGTGAAATATATATATATAAAAAAAACATTTTAATAGAAGAGTGAGAAAAAAAGTGCTCAGATTTGAGTTATCTCTAGGGTCCCTTCTAATCTAAAAAAGCAACGTCACACAGCACTATAGGATGCTATGAGAGCACTCTTGTATTCATTTCAATGAGTGCCACTAGGTATCCAGCCAGCAGCTGGAAATACTAAGCGATCAAGGTAAATGTGGCCCCAAAACTTTCAGCCCTCATAGTCTAGGAATAAAGGCAAAATAAACTATACAAAAGTGCAATAATAAGAGATACATGAGGTGCCATAAAAATGCAAACACAGGCATCTAATCCCCATAGGGAAGGAGATCAAGAAAGGTCTCAAGAGGAAGTTATGTTTTACCTGAGTCTTGAAAGATGAATAGCAACTAGCTGGGCATTCCTTGCAGAAGGAATAGCTGTCATGCACCTAGCATCAAGCAGGCACTTATCTTTATGTATTGAGGGACTGAATGCACAGCTTCGGCAAACACCCTAAAGGCCCCATCTTCAACACTGGAGATCACATTTCAACATGAGATTTGGAGGGGACACACCTCCAAGCCATATCAGATATGAAACACCCTAAAGGAAGAGCAGAACACATGAGAGGAGCAATAAACTCTCAGTGACTGAATCCTAAAATGTTAAGGCCTCAGGTGAGTGGAGAGAGAGGAGGCTATTCAGGTGAAATGAGGACGTAACTGTGTTGGGAGGAGTGTGGGCTTCATCCCAAGGACTATAGGCAGCCATGGAAGAGTTTCAGCTACTAACTCTGGTAAGGGCTTTCTGTGAGACTAGATATAATCAAAGAAGAGAAAGCAAAACCCCTTTGGAAAGTCTATGTGGGCTTGGAAGTAATCCCAGACTGGCTGGATAAAATGAGGCAGACAAAATTAAGGCCTCCAAGAGGACCAGGCCAACCCTTCACTAGAGCAAGAAGAAGGACACGGAAGCCCAGAATATCAGGCTGCAGAAAAGCCAGGTCATTTCCCAGGAAGCTGGGAACATCCGCACTGCTTTACCCACCCTGAGTTGTCAGGCTGCAGAAGACTGACATTGCAAGGTGGCTCTTCTGGGACACCCTGTGTCCTCTCAACAGTCTTATACTGTGTGGTGAGCAGCAGTGCCCACGGAGGGCAATGGTCTCAGGGTAGCAACTGGTAAAGTCATGATGTCTCAGCCAATGGGAGAGATTTGGGGGGCGAAACCCGTGGACAGCAGAAAGGGACCTGACATTTAGTACTCATCTACTAAGTGCCAAGCAAGATGCTTCCCTTTTCGCAGTCAATACTAACCACATTCTCTCTAGGAAGATATTTGTTATTTTCATTTTACAGATGAGAAGGCTGAGAACGAAGAGCTAATTGCAGGGTGAGGAACCAGGCTCACATGGAAACTGGAAACCTCTGACTCCAATTCCCATGCCTTCACTTTTTTTGTTGTTTTGTTTTCAGATCTCAGGGCCTGAGAGTGGAGTACAACACACCCCTCAGTTCACAGTATGCTTCAGTCAAGAAGCATTGCAAGGCACTTCTTTTGTGCTGTTATTTTTTATTTTTTCCCCTTGCTCCCCAATCCTGACCCCTATTTCCCTCGTCTCAGCCTCCCGATAGAACCCATTCTAATGTGATAGGCATGTGTTCTTGGATAAATAGGAATTCTCGAAGAAGAGACAGTGTTCCAATGGTGGTCTGTGCATTTTCACTTTCCACTAGTAAATGTGTATTATAGAGCTCACGCTTAACTCAGGCCAATGCCTTTACAGAACCATCCATTGCTTCATGGGCAGTATTCTGCAATGCTCATGAACCAGAGGTGGCTTGTCCATTCCCACAGCAATGACACTTAAGTTGCGTCCAGCTGCCAACTTCCACAAACAATGCTGTGATGGGCATCCTCGTCCTGTCTCCAGACAGACCTGTGCAAGAGCTGTTCTGAGGTCGGCCCATAGAGGTGGGGCTGTGGGGTCATGAGTGTATGCTGAAGCCAATTACTGCTCAAATGGCCTACACTGATCTTCAGTTCCACCAAGTGAGCTTCTGTTTTCCTACATCCTCACAAATAAAAAATATTGTCCCATTTTAAAATGGTTTCTAATAATGATCAGACCAAAGCAACCTCTCGTTTTAAAAAAAAGCATATATTTGATTAATTATACAATGCATTTCTCCAAACATTTACTAGACATTAACTTGTTTTATACATTCCACTTCTTTCTTTCTTTTTTCTTTCTCTCTCTTTCTTTCTTTCTTTTTTCTTTCTTTTCTTTCTTTCTCTTTCTCTCTCTCTCCCCTTCTCTCTTTCTCTCTTTCTTTCTTTCAGATGGAGTCTGACTCTGTCCCCCAGGCTGGAGTGCAATGGTACAATCTCGGCTCACTGCAATCTCCGCCTCCTGGGTTCAAGCGATTCTCCTGCCTCAGTCTCACGAGTAGCTGGGATTACAGGCACCCGCCACCACACCCAGCTAGTTTTTGTATTTTTTGTA
Organism: Macaca mulatta; assembly: GCF_049350105.2. Lineage (NCBI taxonomy): Eukaryota > Metazoa > Chordata > Mammalia > Primates > Cercopithecidae > Macaca > Macaca mulatta. The sequence continues at coordinate 5,851,182 of NC_133416.1, read as the reverse complement.
GAGACGGGGTTTTACCATGTTGGTCGGGCTGGTCTAGAACTCCTGACCTCAGGTGATCCACCCACCTCAGCCTCCCAAAGTGCTGGGATTACAGGCATGAGCCACTGCACCTGACCTCATTCCACTTCTTTCTACTGACTTCTTAATGCTCTCTGGACGAATTCCCTCAGTGATTTTAGATGCTGCAAATAGCATCCTTATGTCTTGTCAGTGGTCTGTTAGTCTTTTAACTCAGCATAAGATCATTTTCACCCTATGCTTTCCCCATAACCCAGCCTGCCTGTTGTTACTTATACAGTAATGAAAGCAATACAGGTTCAGAAGCCAGTTGCCATAGGTTTTGATCCTTTGGATTTTGAGAATAAAGTGTAATATTTGCCAAGTGTGACTTACTGGCTCTTCTGAGGTCCTTCAGATGACTTTTGCAAGTCCATGTCAATATCCTGTCTGCCTTTATGTTTCTGCTCAGCCTATCAGTAGAGAACCAGAGCATGAGAGGCAAGTATAGACAAACAGCATCTAACATTCTCCCCAAAACTACCTATCTTTAGAAAAGTTTTTAAGTGCCTTTATTGTTAGAAAAGCCTTAAGTTCCTCCAAAGTCATCCATTAGTATTATTTGGGGGAAATACACCTGTGGTTGCTCCATAGGTGGGTGTCTGCACTGCATAGGTAGGTGTGTCTGTGGGGATGCTTTGGTTGCGTGTGTGTGGGCAAAGAAGAACTAGGAAAGCACTAGACTAGGAGTTCAAGATCTAGTCCTGGCTGGGGCCTGCTGACTGTGTGTCCTTGAAAAAGCCATCTCTGAGCTTCAGTTTTCACATCTGCAAAATCATGATCCAATGTAGATGGCCAGCTAAGAACATCGGATTAAAAAAATACTTGCCAAATCTGAACATGTTATTTAATCCTTTTAAAGGAAAAGTATTAATTCTCCACTGTATGTAGTGTCCGAAGTGGGTCAGAAACCTTCTCCGGGTTGCATTCATCTAGAAAGACAGGAATAAAGTTAGCCTGATTTTGGTGAGGCAAGAGGGGAGGAAGCACCCAAGGAAGCTTGTCTTCTTACTCCCTCAGTAATGAAGCAGCAAATACATCTTTTCTGGACCCGAAGGCGAGGCCTTCCGGGTCACATCTGGATGATGCAGCCACCACAGCAACCTCACAAAGACAAGACTCAGAACTGGGAGCAGTAGCAGCAAATCAGAACCAGCCCTTTCTACCCTAGGTTCCAAAGACACAGCAGTCTTCTGGCTTTCGATGGGCAGCTCTGAGCTCCTACTCAGTTTGGCCATCACCTGCAGCATCCCTTGGATCCCCTCCTGGGCCCTTATCACTTGCCTCTCTCCTCAGTGATCACATCCACCCTTAAGGCTTTGCGTGTCACCTACGTGCTGAGGATTTCCAAATCCGATGTCCAGTGTGCACCGTTCTCACTTCCTATCCACCTTCGTAACTGCTAGTCACACATTTCTCATGGGTACACCACAACTTCCAAAAGCCAGCTCGGCTTCTCCTCATCAGACGTGTTCATCCTCCTGTGTGCTATCTGTCAGAATTTAGCACTATTTCTTTGCAGCCACCCAAGCCAGGAGCCTGGGAGCTATCCATGATGTTTCCCACTCCCCTGCCCCACACCTTAATCAATCCATCACCAACTCCCGTTCATTTCACCTCCTAATAGGCCCAGATCTGTCCATTTCTCTTCATGCCCCTGCCACAAGGCTAACCAAAATCCCCACCACTCCTGTCTGACGGCACAATAATGTCCTTCTAGTCTCCACCTCACAATCCGTCCACCACACTGCAGCAGAACGAATGATCTTTCCAAAACATAAATTTCCTCATGGTATTATCCTGTAGCCTCTTCTTGCCCTTAGAATAAATCCCTCCAGAGCCCTTCATGATGCGGTACCCACCTTCCTCTCCAGCTTCCATGCACACCACATGCCCATCCCTCAAACCCCTGGCTCTTTTTACCCAGGCCATACCAGCTGCTCAGCATGTGTTAGGGTGGAGAAAGTGTAGTGCTTGCCTTGGCCCCAGAACCTCCACACCTGCAGCTTCTTCAGCCTGAAATACTCTCCTACGTTGCCTCGCCCGACTGTCTCTAGTAGGCCATCAGATTCCAGCTTAGATGCCCTTTCCCCTGGAGAGATGCCTTTGTGCTCCCAGAAGAAGTTAAGTACACCTATTGTGTGCTCCTAGTGTATTCTCCTATATACAACACAATGGCCTTATCTACATTTGTTTCATGTCAGTTTTTCCCATTATACTGCAAGTTCAGAAAAAGCAAGAACACCATCCCTCTTGCTCATCACTGTATCCTCAGTGACTGGCACAAAAAAGGCTCTCAGTAAAGACTTGCTGAATGAATGAAAAGGGGAAGGTAGTGCCCCAGTACACTAGCAGGAGGAGTAACATAGAATCCCAGCTACCTACTGTGTCTTGCTGAGTCTTGTCCTCATCTAGGAAATCTAATTATTTCAAGGTTACCAAATAGAATAGGTCCATTCTATCTTTGTAAAACAAAGTCAAATGCTACTCCTTGACTCATCGTTTTCCAATGGTTTCCTGTCTTAAAGTAAAAGCCACCAATGGTTTCCTGTCTTAAAGTAAAAGCCAAAGTCCTTAAAATGACCTTCAGATCCAACCTAACCTATCCCCCTCCTATTAGACTGTTGTTGGAACAGGCTAGGCCCATGGCTATCTCAGCTCCCTTGCACTTGCTGTGCCCTCTGCCTGGAACGTGCACCTCCATGTATCTGCAGGGCTCGCTGCCTTACTATTGTTGGTCTTCATCTAAATATCACCGTCTTAGTGTTGCTTTTCCTGGAGTCTCTATTTAAAATTAGAATCCCCTGATATTCCTTTTTGTCCTTCTCTGCCTTATTGTGCTTCATGGCACTGTCTAAAACCCTATATGTTTTACTTATTTACTCTTCATTGTCTACCTCTTCCCACAAGAATAGAAGCTCCTTAATAGTAGAGATTGCTTGGCCTGTATCATTCACTGCAGTATCCCTGACATGTAGAACAGCCAGAGTAAGAAAATATTGGGGGAGTGAATGAACGAATGCCCTCTCGTGTGCATGCCTGACCACTGCACGTCACGTTTGGCTGTGTTTTGCCTTTGGCTTCCACAGCCTCCTGTGCATCCTTCCTAGGAGTCCCTTTCGAACGTTTCACCATCTGCCGTGTCTGCAACAGATTATGCGAGTGATTGAGAGTTTGAGCTGAATATAATCTATCAGTCTTATTTCCCACCCCCACACCTGCTCTAACTGCTCCCGATTTAGCAAGTGCCATTATATAGAGAGGCTAATTATAGGGGAGTGTAACAAAAGCAGCTTCATGTTGAAATAGCATTCACGTGTGCCCTCCTGAGAGGCAGTCAAACGTATATGGCAGACTGGGAATGTCACAGGATATGCACGAGACAGTTGGGTTTCAACTGAGCATCACTAAATGGAACTGAGGAGCCAATCAAACCGCGTCAGTCTAGAGAAGGGCATGGAGAACGTCTTCTTAAAATACAGAGACGTTTTCCAGGGACCCACCAGGAACCCGGTCCTCCTTAGTCATGTAGTCATGTCTTCATCCTATAGATGTGAGTCTATACAAAAATAGCTCATGATTTAGAAGAGACAGGCTTGTAAACTGACAAATTACCTGACAACATGAAAGTGTTACTGGAGAAACATGTGAAGCAACTCAGTCTGCCTGTGTGAGTCAAAAAGCTTCCATCAAGGAAGTGACATGTGAGCAGCGTCTTGAAGGAGAGCTAAGAATTATCTAGGAAGAGATGGGCGTCAAGGCAAAGGCGTGTGGCATAAGAAGGCCTGCGTGATGCCAGAGGCAGTGTCTCAGCAAGTATGAGAAGCTCAGTATGGCAAGAGCTCACAGCTGCAAAGATGCAGCAATTGAGAGTTGCTGAGGACCACAGGGAAGTTTTAGTTGAGGAGTTTGATTAACCGTCCGCCACTTCGGAAATGGAAGAGGAGCCGGTTTGAGGGCAATATGGTGAGCGGCACTGTACATTCCTCCCCGTGGAAACAGGGGCCTGAGGAGAGGGGTGGATAGAAACGTCCCCTTCCCACCTCCACATCCAGTTCTGGGAAAACTGAAGAGACTGGGCTGAGTGGGCAAGAGTGACTAAAAAGAAATCATAAATGCTTCCACTCTCCAAATAGCTTTTCTCCTCACATTCTCAAATTAGATTCATTTGAGTTAACAAATGCCTCTTTAATGTGAAAGTACTAAAAGTCATTCTCATCTAATTGTGACTTAATCAATCAATCACTCCACAAAGACTGGTAAATATCTACTCTGAATAAAATTGAGAGTGGAGGAAATTAACTCTTTGTCAAAGGAGGCCCGAGGAAGGAGAGAATGCTCTCGAGCCCAGGTCTGGTGTGTGGGGGGAACACTATGGGTGGCTGCTACAAGTAATTTAAATGTCGCAGCCTGGGACTAGGACATCAAGTAGTCCGCAGGAGGACAGGAAGAGCATCCTAAGCCAGTAGGAAAAGAACAAAGGCGCTTTCAAGGGGGTGGCGAGGGCAGACGCCTTCCTCCAACCTCATGTGACCTTCACTCTTTCTCTATCCCTCCTGCTCTACCAAGATTCTTCTAAACACTGTCAACACCTCCTCGCTTCCTATTCAATCCTCAACTCAATGCAATTGGTCCTCTCAACCATTCTCCCAATACTGCTCCCAACAACGTCACTATTAATCTTCCAGGTGAAAAATCCATGGGAAGGAATGTAGTCTTTTCTTTCTCCTTCTTCTTCTTCTTCCTCCTCCTCCTCCTCCTCTTCTTCTTCTTCTTCTTCTTCTTCTTCTTCTTCTTCTTCTTCTTCTTCTTCTTCTTCTTCTTCTTTTTTCTTTTGAGACAGAGTCTTGCTCTCTCACCCAGGATGCAGTGCAATGGCACAATCTTGGCTCACAGCAACCTCTGACTCCCGGGTTCAAGCGATTCTCCTGCCTCAGCCTCCCGAGTAGCTGGGATTACAGGCACATGCCACCATGCCTAGCTAATCTTTGTATTTTTTTTAGTAGAGATGGGGTTTCACCATGTTGGCCATGCTGGTCTTGAACTCCTGACCTCATGATCCACCTGCCTGTAATCCCACCCAAAGTGCTGGGATTACAGGCATGAGCCACCAGTCCGGCCAGGAATGGAGTCTTAATCTTGCAAGATGCCCCCTTGCCTGCTGTATTTCCATATTTCAGTACCCTGGAGAGTATTTTTTTACCTTTAGTCTTGGCCCTCTGCAGTCTGTTTTCCAAATAGCAATCAGAGGAATTATAAAATGTGAAGCTGAAGTTGTTACTCCCCTGTTTAAAATCTTCCCTCTTCCATTGCTGTGGAGTCAAGTCTAACATCTAAAGTGTGGCCAGCAAATCTCCACACAGTTGACCACAGTCTGCTTCCTGCCCCCTTTGCTGGTCTCTGTGCTCCATGCTCACGGGCCTCCTGTGGCACTGGAACTCCCCAGCACTCTGTCTGTCTGCTGGACCCCACCACATGCTGTTCCCACTGCTTGCAATGTCCTTCCTGATCTTTGCCCGGCTAAGGCTCATTTATCCTTCAGATCTCAGTCTGGAAGTCATTTCTTGCAGTTTAGAAGACTTCTTGGACCTTGACTCCTGGCTAGGTTCCCCCGTTATGTACTGTCAGGAGACCTTGTATTTGTCCTACCATAGCTTTTACCCTACAATACTGAAATCCAGGATGACTTCTCTGGGTCTTCGTCCAGTCTATGATCTCCTTAGGTGCAAGGAGCTCCAAGCTAAGGGTATAGCACAGTAGAGATCTCAGTGTTTCTGAATAAATTAGTTAATTATTTTCATGCCTCCATTAACCAATCACCATAGTCTCCCACTGCCTAATATCCTGTTTATACATGAAGCAAGGGTCCCGCATGTGGAAACCTTGAGCTCAACACATAAAGAGACAATAGAGGAAAGTACCTGAGTGGAAGATCTAGGCCAGTCCACCTGGCTAACTAGCTATGTGATCTTTGGCCAGTTACTTAAGTTTTGTTTGTCTGCACTTCCTCCTAACAAAATGGGGAAGACTATAGTGCCATGGTTAGGAATGGACTAGTAGTGCTGCTAAGTGTTTAACAACTAACTCTTGAAGAAATAAAAAAGGGTCTGGAGTGGTAGCCAATTTCCCATGGTGTAAACACTCCCACCATAGTCAATTTTAAGCTACCAGCTTGACATCACTGATCATGGAGTTTTTCTACCATATGGATAAAATAGATGTAAAGAATCTCAAGACTATAGATAATGATAAAATGGAATAAATAATTGGGAGCTGAGGAGCTATAAATATTGCCTTATTTTTAATATAATTTCTTTTATTTGAAGTTTATTAAATTTATTTTTTTATAATGGCTATGTTTTACAACAGGCTTGCAAAATTCCTGAAAATTTAACAATTGAATCTCTCAAGTTGAGAATATTAGGCTCCAGCACAGCACTGGGTGGGGTGTGTGTGGTGAAGAAGAGACATTGATCAAAATTCTGCTCCTCAACCCATGCCTGAGTGGGCAGGTTCAGCTCGCGGAGATGAAGAGGAAGAGGATGGTCCACTTGGGTTTTAAGTCTAAGTCATGTTCTATAGTAACATTTGGCAAGGCCTTGGGTAATAAGCTGTTATTGTCACCCGTATTTGGCCCAGTGCTCTTTGTTTATGCCTTACCTTCCGCAAGCACTCTGGAGAAGCAAAGGGGTGACGAAACTCAAACCTTGGCCTTAACAATTGCAAACTAGCATCAAATAGTACATCATCTCTTTGAAGACTGCTGGTCTATGTTATGTATCATGTCTTATTTTAGCATATCTTTATGATATTAGTCAATGTTTATTATATATTAAACATATGAATCAAGTTTTGATCATTTCTTACAATGATTTATGCATCTGTGATACCACATTTTTCAGCATGAATAATATTTCAGAAGCTTCTATTGAAGGTCTATCAATACACTGTAAGTAAAAGAGAGTTTCTTAGTTCAATGGGTTTGGGAAATGCTGCATCATAGTTATCTATGATGATAACATCGCTACATCATAGTTATCTCCATGGACTGTAAGAATTATCTTTTCTGGCTGGGCACGGTGACTCATGCCTGTAATCCCAGCACTTTGGGAGGCCGAGGCAGGTGAATCACAAGGTCAGGAGTTCAAGACCAGCCTGGCCAAGATGGTGAAACCCTGTCTCTACTAAAAATACAAAAAAAAAAAAAAAAAAAAAAAAATTAGCCAGGTGTGGTGGCGGGCGCCTGTAATCCCAGCTACTCAGAAGGCTGAGGAAGAGAATTTCTTGAACTCAGGAGGTGGAGGTTGCAGGGAGCCAAGATCGCGCCACTGCCCAGCCTGGGGCACAGAGCTAGACTGTCAAAAAATAAAAAATAAAAAAATATCTTTTCTACTCAAGGCTGCCTCCCCAAACGAGAAAGCTATGCCATATTGGGTGTTTTCCACCTTTCTTTTTGACCTTACTCTAAATACTGAAACCTAACCCTGTCTGAAATATTCAGCAGCCCACTTCCCTCTCACACAGAATGGATTTCAATAGGGTGAGAATCCAAGAGAAACTTTTTAATTGTACAGCAAAATGTTTACTCTGCCACCAACCTGCCCTGTAGCTTAAGTGTATGGCTACCTTTTCTATCAACAGCTGGGCTTCTATGTGTTCGGTACTCAATATACCATCCCAGTACAGTCAAAAACCTGCAGGTGACCATTAATCTTTGAGACAGACAATGTAGGGGACATGATAACAATTTGATCTAATTTTCTAAGCTCTATCACTGCATGCACTTAAATTATCAAAATCACGAAACAAAAACAAACACCTATGTACCTGAACTGCTTTATTTTACCCAAGTAGAAATGCTTTGCGTAATTACAATTTAATATGCCATCAGCCTTATTTGAACATTAATATAAAATATAGTTGTGTGAGGTAAAAATTCTACGTCTGTTGTAAAAGCACTATTAAAATATGAAAAGAAATTATACTGTCATAAAAATCATATATTAAATTGCTCTTAGAGCTTGGTATAAGAAAAAATATTACATCGTCTCACCTAAATGCATAGCATGCTTATTTTACTAGATGATGAGAGCTGTGTGACTCATGTTTCCTCTCTCTCCTGGGCTGCCAGTAATCTCAAAGGTAAAGCATGTGCGCAACTGAAAGAAAGACCTTTAACTCTGGCTTTCTTGTATAATGATCTCTGCTCCCATCATGACATGGTCATTTCATCTTCGGTTTTAAAGTTCTATTGAACAAGTAGCTTTTATTGTATACTCCTCCATATTATGTTTGGAAGGAGTCCAAAACTGAATAATTAATAAATGAATAAATGTGGCTCAAAAGGTTTGGCTTAGTCAGCTTGTACTACGTCATCACTACGTCTATGTAAGTGCCAGCAAACATCATTCTATGAGCACACGAAATGTCCATATCATTACCATCAAAAGAAGCTGTCCATTTTGACACATTCAGACACATGGAAAAACGAGCGAAAAACCTTACAATCAAATTCACAAAGAATTGAAAAGGTTTGGCTAAGAAACAAATTTCAGTCTTCCTCCCTCAAACACTGCAAGAAGTGCCTAGAAGTAACATTTGATTCAATCTCCCCACTTTCCTCCCCCTCACCCAATCATAAAAAAGCATGGCGGAATATCAGAAGCATGGGGTCTGAATAATTCTTCACAAAGTGAAGAATTGGATTGGCCATGATAAGCAATACAAATTCAACTATGCTTCGGAATTGTAAGACTGAGCTGAAAAATGCAAATGGCGATCCTCCACAAGAATTCTCTTGGTCTACTTTGTCTTGAGAGCTGGAAGGATACCAAGAAATTGGGACTGGGAATAAAAGGGAAACTGAGACCCAGAGAGAGGAAGTAACTTTTCCAGGAGCATATTGCCTATTAGTGAAAAAAACAGTAGTAGAACCCTGGTATGCAGAGTCCCACCAGACTTTGTTCTACTGAACCTACTCACACCACCAATATCATACTTATGAACTTAATTTTCTACCTTTCCCCTAATATCTTCATTCCCAAGCAAAAAGAAGGGATGGAATGATAATCACATGTATATGCCTGTCAACCATCACTCTCAGTTGAGAACACCAAAATGGGATTGAAACAATGTGTATATCACATATAAGTGATGTAAATGTCCTAGATGTCAGAGTGACTGAAAGGAATGGAGAGAATTCATGGACACGGTGATCTGAAGAAAGATTATAAAGTTTACATACACTTACACTTTCCTTTCAAGCTTTAGATGAGTGGTTTAAGCACTGTGTAAGTCTAGAGGAAAAATTACACCAAAGCCCCATTCTAACTCTGGCAACCCTCCCATCAGAGGCACAGGAGCTGCCAGCCCACAGGAGTGCTGAGGGTTATGAAAGGAAGTATGCAGAGGTCAGATAAACAAAGTCAAGGCGAAGTGAGGACAAAACATATTCTATTTTGTCAATGACAATCATTGACACTTTTTAAAACCATTACCTTTGATTAAATTTATCTGCTACAATTTTAAAGTAGAAAAGTGGGACAGAAAGATTTCAGAAGGAGAAATCGTTTGATATTTAGTTCAGAAAATATTAGGATAACCACTCGTTCATTCATTGGTTCATTCATGTGTTCCCTGATTCATTCATTCATGCAGCATCAAGCCGTTTGCAGGGGGTCACACATGTGTATACAACGTGGCTGTTTCCGAGAAGGACATTACAACGTTATAAGGGAGAAAGATACACACAAATAATTATTATGTGTTGAGTACCACAAAAAGAGGTAAATATAGTGGTGTGGGAGTTCAGAGAATAGAGAAAAGATACTTGGCTGAACTTAGTTTGAAGATTTGTTTCAACCAAACAGGCATTTTAAAGAAAGAACAAAGAAAAAGCTTATTTCCATTTTATGGGATATCCGTGCCGGAACTACAATATGCAGTTTGGGCAACTGAAACTTAAGAGAGGCAGAAAATGGATGGTCATTCTGAAATGATCAGTGCCCACAGGTAAGAAGCAGAGCGATCTGTAACAATAACATGTCTCAGTGTTTACTGGGTTAGGGTGGGCTCCAGTCCGGTGACTGATATCTTTTCAGGACATTGGAAATTTGGACACAAATGCACTGTGGGAAGACATTCATGTGAAGACAAAGAGATTGGAGCTATGCAGCCATAAGCCACGGAGCGCCAAGGATTGCTGGCCACTGCTAGAAACTAGAAGAGGCAGGAATGACTCCTCTGTCTGCTGCGAGAGCCTGGCTTTGCTAACTCCTTGATTTCAGACTTCCAACCCCCAGAATTGTGAGGAAATAAATTTATATTGTTTTAAGGAAAAGAAGAAGAAGAAGAAGAAGAAGAAGAAGAAGAGGAAGAGGAAGAGGAAGAGGAGGAAGAGGAGGAAGAAGAAGAAGAGGAAGAAGAAGAAGAAGAAGAAGAAGAAGAAGAAGAAGAAGAAGAAGAAGAAGAAGAAGAAGGAGAAGGAGAAGGAGAAGGAGAAGGAGAAGGAGAAGGAGAAGGAGAAGGAGAAGGAGAAGGAGAAGGAGAAGGAGAAGGAGAAGGAGAAGGAGAAGGAGAAGGAGAAGAAGAAGAAGAAGAAGAAGAAGAAGAAGAAGAAGAAGAAGAAGAAGAAGAAGAAGAAGAAGAAGAAATGCTCTAAGACCCAATGTAAACATTTCCCCCTCTCAGAAGTTCTCTAGATGTTCCTTTCAGAACCAGGATTTCCTCTTCTGGGCTCCCCTAGCTTGTTCTTGGCTTCCTCTGCTCCTAGTGTTCTTGGCTTATCCCACTGCCCATGGTCATGTCTGTCTGTCTCACTGCACCAAGCTCCTTGTGGACCTCAGGAATGCACTTTATCTGTTTTTCCACTGCCAGAGTTTAGAATACCAGTCAAATACAATTCGTCCCGAGAACGGACCAAGAGAATGTATTCCTCACCCAGCGTTTGGGGGTCAGGTTACTATGAGCCTATTTTTAAGCCACAAGAAAATGAGTGAGTGTGTGTGCTTCTGCAAGTGGCTCCACATCCATTCTGGGCTTGATGAAAGCTGCTGGCATCTCTCTGGCAGATTAACAGGCTACACTTGCCACTTTCTTGGCGTCTGGGTCCCATATCAACTCTCAGGGTACTGTCTATTTTTTTTCCCTGGAAATAATCGAAAAATAAAAATCTGTCCCCAAGCATTTGTATTCTTTCTTCCCCAAATTCCTTACATCTCATGAAAGTACTCTTCCACTGAACAAAAGCTCTCCTAGGGATTACAAGATCGCTGGAAAGTGCAGGATTCTCTGTCTTTCTTGTAAAACAGCTGCAAGTTGGCTTGGATATAAGCACTGCCACATGGATTAGAAACAGTTGAAAGGATTGTAAACAAAGGGTAATGATAAATAGTTATGTGGCAACCGGGTGGGAGGTGTTTAGTGGGGTGCTCCTTGGATTGGTGATGGGCCCAGTTTCCCTTAACATCTTTATTAATGATGAGGTAGGAGGGGAAACCACTAACAGCACATTCATTAAAGGCAGGAGGATGCTAAATTGGGAGGTGTTGCAAACACACAAAGGACAAAGAAAAAGCACAAGATTGGGATGGTGGAGACAATCTCAGCAAAGGAGAGCAGGAGAGGATTCAACTGGGTGAAGGGACCCAATTCACCCGCAGAAGCCATCGGGTCCTCAACACAGGACAAAGCTTGCATCCGTAGTCATTCATGTACAGGAAATAATTCTTTTTCAAAAAACTCAGATGTTTCTATAATACGATGACATAATATGCTTTTTCTCTGGTGGGGGTCGGGGGGGGGTTTGTACTAGTTTAATCCTGGAAACATTAAAAGAGTTAATCTGCTTTTATGAGCCTTGAAAAGCAGAAGGCCAAAATGGAAAACCCCACATAATTCCTGGACCTGAGTGAGAACAGAAAGACGAAAAGCAGTCTCTACTGCACTCTGAACAGTCATAGTCTGGAGTCTGAGAGAGAACACTTCAACCCTGCTGGGACTTCCAGTTTCTAGTATCAGATTTGCCATGAATTTAAAGTCATTTTTGAAGGTTCGCCTCCTTTTCTGGGCTTGTTTCATTATCTTTTCCAGAAAGATCTTCCTGTCTTCCAGAAATGTCTCCCTTTCCCAGGAATGCTTGAAGAAGTGTAGTTATTCATCCCATTATGTAATTTTTAATTTAATGTATAAAGGCATGAAATTTACTAGGAAGACCTCTACGAGTAGCGTGAAGGAGAGAAATCTGTTTCCTGCCCACAGGAATAACAGATGGAGAACTATTTACCTTATTTGCAAAAGTCAAATGGTAAATCTGGAAGGATAAAATAAAGCTAAAGACTTTAGAACATTAAGCTCCTTGAAGAAAGCTGTTGTATAAATAATATATTATAAGCACTTAAAATTCTTACCTGCTTGCAAAAATTTCCTTGGGTCTTCCCCACAGCATCCAACATAGCAAAATATTCTTTCTTCATTCAGCACTCACTGAACACCTACCATGTGCCAAATATAAGTCCTACTCTGGTGGAATTCAGGGTAGTAGCGGTGACAGAGACAAATAAGAATTCACATTCAAATGTATTTTTCAAATCATTGTGGGATACAGTGGTGGTGATGTCTGAGCTGGGTCTTTATGGATCCAGTGAGAATAAAAGTGGGAGGGCAAAACAAGGTCCGACAAAGGTCAATGCATGCAAAGATGTAATAACAATGCATAGGACGTTAGTATAACGTTTAGAAATGCTGGGTGGTTCTGTGAGTTTGAAATAAATACCGGATGCACAAAGTGAAGTTGCAGAAGATGATATTGTGCAATGAAACTTACTCGAGGGCTACCTACTTCAGAGAGCAAGAAGGAAGTGTATCCCTGCCATAGGGGTAGTTTTCCTGGGTTAGATTTGTAGGGTCCTTCTTTACCATGCTAAGGAGATTGAGCTTTATCCTCTATATAATAGGGAAGCATTAATATTTTTAAAGCAGAGAATAATGACACCCAAAAAAGTGGGTCAATCTTCTATTTCTGCTAAAATTTTTGTTTAACCAAAGCCTGATTTTATTTATTTTAAGTGCAAATGCTTAGGCTGATAAAACGATGTCTGATATGCTAAAAAAATTCAACGTTTAATATTACAATATACAACACAGGTAAAATACACAATCATGTACAAACTTGCAGTAGGAAGACCTCAACAAATTTATTTTTTAAATGGGCTTTTACAAATTTCAAACATTTCTGTCTACAAAAACAAATGCATTTTAGATTTGGCTTAAATGAATGTTCCTGACATCGCACTAATAACCATTGTGTCAAGATAGGCTGACTTAACATGGACACATGAATAAAATACATTAATTACAATTTTCACCATCTTTCTAAGCTTGCATCAGATCACTTATTTTCATATCATTATGAGACCACATAAACTAAATCCCAGTTGGAGAATCAGGATTCCTGACTTTTATCTCTTTTAGCATCTGGCTTTATGACCTTCGGCAGTTAGACATTTTCTATTGTTCTGCCCTTCCTCATCTAAAAAATCAAGTTTATGATACATCGATATAATAAAAAGCTGGATTTGTAAACAAACAACTGTCAAGTTCTTTGAGTAACACACCCAGAAAGGATAGGAAAGGACAGCATTAAGGCGGTTCAAATATGAAACAAGTGAAAGACAGAGATTACTTTTAAGGTTCAGGTCAACTCTGAGATTCTATGACTCTATGATATGTATCCAAGTCATTGTTAGTATCAGATCTGGTTGTCATTGGCTTACAGGCAAGGTCCAAATAACAATTTTAGCTTCTCTCGATGTAAAGATCTCAGTGCTACCATGGAAATAGAAGTTGTCTCTTAACACTTCACACACACGCAAACAAAAGATCAGCTACGAAAACTACAGGACACTTGAACATAGCAACTTAATAAATGGGGAGTTTCTGAGTTCAGGTTTTGCTTCTGAGTGAGTTTTAAAAACCCCTCAAAAACCCTTCTACGTTACAGTGAGCACCTTTGTGAGGCCGCCACTGAGTTAAGAATACTCTCACCAAAATATTGCCCAAGATGTTACTAGAGGCCCCAAGGCTGCCACTGCCTGGCAGTTGCAAAGACCCAGAGAGAAAATTTCTAAGGCAAGGATGTACTTCCTTAATCCTCTCTCTTAAGGAGTTGGCAGCCAAGAATTATTCATTTCATAGTAACTAAAAATATTCCTGGTCTTGCATATTGTCTAGATTTTTCTGTCTATTACAGCCATGGACTGGTGTTTGTGCTCACCAGACTGCCTTGACCAATATAAGTTCTAACCTGTAACTCAACCATATCTCATACCATTACCCGCTATTTCCCAACAAAATGTAATGAAATTCCAGCTGATTCCTAGATCTTCTGTAATATTCGGGATGTTACTTGGCAGCTTGTGTTCAAGATTCCAGTTTTTCTGTGACCTGAGACCCAAAAAGCAGTAACAGTCTTCTATTGTTCCACCTTTAAATGTGGATGAATTAAAATTCTGTTTAAATAGAAGCTGTGCTGTTTGAGATAGTCAAATTTGAAGAAGAAGGCTTGGTAATGACAAAGGCCATGATCAGGTGTGCTGCCAACAGTCATTGGTACACTTTGCTTGAAGGAAAATGACATGGACTGTGCCTCTAAAGGCTGCTTACACACATGGATACACGTGGTATTCATCACAGTTAAATTCAGCAAGAGGGCAGGTAACTCAGAACTTGACACCCCTGCAAATTTCTTTCTTTTCTTTTTTTTTTTTTTTTTGAGTCAGGGTCTCATTCAGTCACTCAGGCTGGAGTGCAGTGGCACAATCTTGGCTCATTGCAGTCTTGACCTCCCAGGCCCAATCAATCCTCCCTCCTCAGCCTCCCAAGTAGCTGGGACTACAGGTGTGCACCACTACAGTCAGGTAATTTTTGTATTTTTAGTAGAGACTGGGTTTCGTTATGTTGCCCAGGTGGGTCTCAAATACCTGGGCTCAAGCAATCCACCCGTGTCTGCCTCCCAAAGTGCTGGAATTACAGGCTTGTGTCACCGCACCGTGTCCCCTGCAAATTTCTAAGAGTGGATCAGTAGAGTCTTAGGTAGGACCAAATATTTTTACTTGCAAAAGTGAATCTGTCGGTTCTGTATGTCTGTTCAGTTTACGTCATAGAAATAATGCCTTCCTTCACCACAGGTCACTTCAGTATTAATGATCTCATTTGTTTAGAGACCTTCAGGTCCTGTTGTCCAGCTCTGAAGAGAGAGGGGAATCCATTTGGGGAGGCTTGCTCATTTTTCTAGGAAGAATGAGATAACTGCTATGACGTTGCTAGAGTACCGGAAAGAAATGGGCTTTTCTGTTCCAACTCAGCTCTTCCCAATAGGTCACTTTTCTAGAAGAGCCTGATTTGGAAATAAGGTCATAACTAGCTATTTTTTACTGGTGGTTGGAAAAATTTAATGAAAAGTCAGAAAGAAAGGTAAGAAAGAAAGTAAAGGCTCTGCAAAGCAACACACACACCGACAGTATTTCCAGTGTGGAGGTCAGAGAGCCAAACCTTTGAGGTGGAGGCTCCCCCATCTTCTCTCTTTCTTTGTTCAGAGATCTGCAGGCTTCTGGTAGTCTCAGGGCCTCAGTCATTCTGGCAATATCCAAATATCATAGGGTCTTCGACACCTCTGAAAATGGCTTGCCATAAATACGGCTAAAATACCCAATTTTACTCCTTAAATGGTTCATTTGTAAACTGCAGGAGTCCATGAGCATCTACAATTTGATACCTAAACTAAAAGAAGTTGGTATTTTATTCTAAAGTTCAAGCATTAAAATGCTAAGATTCAGGATTTAAAATATGAAATCTAGATTTCCAACACAACTGTGATTTAATACTACACAATGGCAGAAGTTTGGGGAACCATATTTGTTTTCTGAACAGTTTCAAATCTACTCTGTTTCTGGTGAAATAAGTTGGACATTTTAGCAAAATGCAAAGTTCCTGTTAACAGTTTGAAGGCACAGATTAATAGAGCAATTACCAGTAATCACATAGCACACAGGTTTTTTCAGATCCAAATGCAAAGCTGCCTAAACAATTAGTTCCCCTGAGATCTGTTTTCAGATGAAAAATCTAAATAGCTCTGTCATTTCTGGACCAAATGCCAAGTTAACTCTCTTAAAGAAGATCCAGGTGTATTAATTCCATGCCGAGTACTTCTAAACTGGCCACAAAAACACTTAGGGGCATGGCGATAATACCACACGGGCTGAGGGTTTGCTTTTAAAAGCCCCCTTCCCACCAGCTCCCTTCCAGGCACTTCTTTATCATCCATATGACACATTAAGAGGAAGTGCTAATGTTATACAGATGCATTAAGTCACAGGTGTGGTTTGGTGCATTTCACTGGGCCCTCAAAGCATTATACCACTGAGGGGCCCAGACAAGGGAGGAGCAGGCTGTATCAGTTCCATTCAAACCTGTGTTCTGAACACGCATTACAGAAGAGCACAATTACCCAGTCTGTGCCATTAGGCAGCATTAGCCAGCATCACCCAGCATCACCCATCGCTTCTGATTAATAATTGAACTCGATCCATACAAGAGAGCTCAGGCTAGTCTGGAGGCTGCCTTCTGGTATGCATTAGAAAGGGTCATCTCCAGGGGCCGCAGAGCACTTTGTACATTTAACAAGTCAATTTATAAACTACAGTCCACCCTTGATTATTAGAAACTGATGATTCCTTGCATGAATGTTCCTTGTGCTTTACTGTTCATCTTTTTCTTTCTTGGTGCCTTCCCTCTGGCCACAAATGAGTGTATTATACTACCATAATCAGTGCTCTGATGTCATACCCTGATCCCCTTCACTACTGGAGAACTTATTCCCCAGCTGCTAGAAGTACCTTCAGCCATCGGCTTTCTTGGGGAATTGCCTCTGACAACAGAGTTACCTTGCCCAAGGTCATGTTCCTTCCCAGGGCAACTGCGCCCACAGACAGGTCAATGAGAGAAGTGTGAAGTCCTCACCTCCATGTGCCAACTAAGGACAACTCTGAAGGGCCATCCCGGCTCCTGCAGAGCTCCCTCCGGGAGGACTTGGCCTCTGTGTTGACTGCATTGCAGCTCTGCTTCTCCGTCTGTTCAGCATTTCCTTTCTCCCCTCAAGTATCATACCAAGAGCACTCCCTAATAATCTTCCTGCACATAATCTTCATCTCCTAGTCTGTTTCCCCGGGAACTCAATTTTCATGCAGAAAGAAGTACATATAACTTACCCACCACCTCAAGAGTCTAGTGTGATGGTCAAATAGGATGATGTATGAGAAAGCTCTTCGTGAATTGTAAAAAATATAAAAGAAACACTTATTTCCTCTTTAACTAAGACGCCATTAAATTCTGTGATATTTGTACATGGGGTAGACAAATGTGTACCTTTCCTGTGTTCTGCGGTGTTAGAATTTAAATAAAGCCAGAAGGCCCAAGCTTACCGAGGCACGAATTTAAATAATACTAAAACGGCATGCCTTTAGCATATTATATCACTTACATTTTTATTCATTTATGACAAGTCTTACACGAATCCAGATTTGAAGAGTGTCACTGGGATTCGTAGGGGAAAAGCACTTTTCTTCAAAAAGAATCAAAATAGTGTAGCGTTAGTAATTCAGCCAAATAGCATTGCTGAGGCAGCTATTCTTGTGATCACATATATTTATAAACCAGCAAACAAAGTCTTGGGGTAGTAAAGAGACATGGAATTGGCCCACAAACCCAAATTCTGCAAATTTAAGGTGATAAATTAAAGCTTAAAATTTTAAAGCCTAGTGTTCCACTTAGAAATGTCACTTTCTCAGCAGACCATAGGACAGAAAATACACACTTTTTGAATTTAACAAAGTAGAAGGCAATGGCCCAGGCAGGAATAGACCAGCGTTCAGAGATGGCCACATCTCCAGCTGTGTCAGAGCTTCACATGCATCTGTCGCCCCAGGCCCATTGTTTGTCTTTGTGCACTTGAGCCATCCGGGGAGCAGGTGGAGCATAGACCAGGCAGGAAAGAATCAGAGCGCTCCTCACCACATTCACTGTGATGTGCACCATGGACCCAGAGGAAAATATCCTGGGATCTTCCACTTCCGCTCTTTGGTTTTGCTTTTTCCTTCATTTGAATGGCAATTTCTCTAATTACCAAATGGAAAATTTTATCATGATCTCTTTATGAAAATTTGTTCTGCTTAATTATAAGGGGGTGGTGACAAATCTTTTTTTTTTTTTTTCTTGAGGTGGGGTCTCACTCTGTTGCCCAGGCTGGAGTACAGTGGTGCTATCACAGCTCACTGCAGCCTCCATCTTCCAGGTTCAGTTGATCCTCCCACCTCAGCCTCCCAAGCAGCCAAGACTACATGCATGCATCAATACACCCACGTAAATTTTGTATTTTTTCGTAGAGATGGGGTTTTGCCATGTTGCCCAGGCTGGTCTCAAACACCACCTGGGCTCAAGAGATTCACCCATCTTGGCCTCCCAAAGCACTGGGATTACAGGCATGAGCCAATGTGTTCAGCTGACAAATCTTTAGTATCAGTTGAAAGTGCTATCTCACTGGGGCTAACACATACCTGCCCTATAGCAAGGATGATACCAACACGTTCATGGACAGGTGTATAGGTGTGTGTGCATGCATGTGGTTGTGTGTGTATGATAATGTGCACCCATGTATGCATGAACAAGGGATGGGAATGGGTATTTTCCTGGAGACACAAGTATCAGGGGCCCCAAGTAAGTGATGTATGGGTGTTTAAAGCCTATGCAAGAGATGAAATAGATCTGAACTATAATTCAGATTCCAGAGACTTCTCTACCAACGCTTATTTTAAGAGTCCCATTTCTCGATCTTCAAGTTAAGTGCTGAGTTCCCTTTTCCCACTTTCACTAAAGTGACAATAAAACAACTTTTAAGACTCTCAAGAAATATTAGAATGTCTACACTCATCAGTCCAAAAGATGATGCTCTAACATATCAAATCCCAGATGATCTACTAAACCATTTTTTAGCAAAATTAACTGCCAACCTCTGATCTCTGAAGAAAGCAGGGATATACGTGGAGAATGCACCAATCAGTCTTAAGCAGAATTAAGAAGAAATATATTCTCCGGAAATGTTCAGGCTGCAGGTTTTGAGAGGGAATTCAATAAATAATGAACTATTTTGATGAAAACAACAAACTCTGTCAAAGTGACCCATAATAAAGATTCCTCCCCAAAGAAGAGGACACCAAGAACAACAGTTTTTGTTGAGAATCTCAATTACTATGTTTTCTGAATTGGGGAACTGAACTCAATATAATAAAAGTTGAATGTCAGCCCAACCAGAGAAGTTGGGAATTGCTGTAACAGGCCAAGTTCAGAATTTTCATTCACAGAGTGATTGTATAATTTATGTGAATGGTAAAGATTTTGCCTAATATATTCATCAGGTATAAAGAAAATGTACTTAAATGAAAAAAAATCATCCTTATTGTATAGCCATTATAAGACTCTGCTTTTTAACAATCATCTTTAATCATTTTCCACTTAGGTCAGTATGTAGCTTTGGGACTAATGAAATGTTGCCCTTTAGTATCAAACACTAGAATTTTAAGGCTACCCAAGATCACATCTTAAAGTCATCTAATGTATTCCTCTTCTTCTCTGCAAGACTATGTCTACAAAATCTGTGATAACCAAGAGTCTATGCTACTGAACACCAGCAAAATTCCTGGATCATTTAGTCCAGAGTCCAATAACCATTTCCGTCATATTTGGCTAACCATTGAGCACACAAAATTGACACGTGGGATGATTTACATGGCTTTTTAAAAACAGCATCAGAGTCCATCACTTAACATTAAATAGCATTAACTGATGAGTCATTGTTTCAGTCACCATTTTAGCCTTGGGTACTTATTGAGTGACTTGATATATTGCATATTGCTCAACAGGTAAGAAGGATGTCAAATCTTCCCAGTATCAGTCTGCTTCCTAATCATCTATCTGAAAACCGGAGACTGGAAAGTTGCCCTAGCCAAACTTAACCACCTTCGGTCAGGTAAACGTCATCAATCTCATTTTACCCTTCATACTCTTGCTGCAAATTCTTGGGCATTATAACTAAAACAAAGGATTTGACTTTCACATGCTAAGCAACTTTCTTTTGCCCTTGTTTTATATCTGGTGGGTGTCTTTGGCTTAAAACATTCGGTTCTAATGCACTATTTGGAAATTCTTGCAGTGGGCAAACACTCTTCTTCCAGCACACTAATTACTTTGTATGGGATAAAGTTAAATAATTTTCTTTCTTGAATCACCAACGCCATGATTAAATTATGTTTTGAGTACTCGTTTTTATCCGTTAGGGGTGAGCATTATTTTGTAAATGCCAAAAAAGTGATCTTCGCCCTGTGTAAACTTAAGACAGCTATTCCATCTTCACTAGAAACTTCCTTTAACAATAAGCTAATATCCTTTGATCTTTCAAAAACTGAGGTGAGCATTCCATCTTTTAAGGCTGACACATGCACAACTTTCTCCTTAATATTAAAAAATGTTTTGCCTGTTAATGAAAGAGGAATACAATGTACAGTGAATCCTCGTCTCAGAAAGATTCCCTTTGCAACTCACATAAAACAAAATTACTTCCTTTCTGAAGCAGTGAAATAATGATATTGAGTGGAATGCAAACAAAGAGAGTGTCATCACTCTAGAGATAATTAAAGCATTTGGGATTTCCAAACACTCTTAATTCATTATACTGAGGAATAAGCATTTTTAACAAAAGTTGAATTTGGCCTTGAGCCCAAAAACGTAATTATTCTAAACTTAGTCCCTACTCATGGATCATCCTCTGATTTCAATTCTGAAAAAAATAAATTTCAACTGGAATTCGTTTATCTGGAAACATTCCTACAGTGTATTTAATGCTCAACGCTTGAGACATGAGAATATGTTAGCACACATGAACATACTGCATAAAATCTATTTTAAAAAATGATTAAGATTTAAAGAATTCAATCTAGCCCCTGAATATTATCCTCTAGAGAAATGTTTTTGTGAACCCAAGATTCTAACAGATTGATTCTAACTCCTTACTTTAATTCCAATGAAGTTCCTAAAGAAATGCAGGCAAAAGTTGACTGCTGTTTAAATCCAGTCAGTTTTAAGAAGGAAGAGCTAGACCACTAGAGAGATATTATAATTATAAATGTTTATAAGCATCTGTGTCGTATGTGCTATTCAGGAAAAGACTATATTGACTCATATATTCTTGTGAGCATTGTTTTATTTTTAGCTAGGACAGTTTATAATAAATTTTTATATTTATAAAATGACTCTCAGACAAGCATATCAGAACCCTTCCTAAGCATCTTGCTTGATTTTTCAATATTCACAGGTGGAAGAAAAAATATCAAATCAGACAACATTTTGCACATAGGAGAAATGAGGCGATCAGAAGTGATGTAATTGTTGAAGAGCCCTTCTTGTTCCTCAGCGTATTGCATGGCACAGCTTAACCTTCCCATTGGGGGTCTGAAGATGTGAAATAGTATTAATACCACCGGGCAAGGGAGGAACAAGACTGGACATAGTGACTGAGGGTCCTGGGAGGCTGCTGTATGCCTGGCACTATGTGCAAGATGAACTGAAGTTCCTACTGAAAAAACCTCAGCCCCAAGTCTTCAGATCCGCCATCATACAAGACATCCTTTGAATTAGGCGCCTGATCTCCCTGGAGTCTTCCTTTAAAATGTGGCTCCCTCTCTAGAGAGGAATGACGCAGTGGCCTCCTCCTGCTCTTTCCTTTGTCCTTGTAACTAACAACATATCTATTAACATCTCACATTGACAAAACTCATTAGAATTCGCCAAACATGTGGACCTGTATGATCTCATTTAATCCACACAACCTTATGAGCTATTATAGTTGTATTTTAGAAATGAGCAATTTAGGCCAGGCACGGTGGCTCACGCCTGTAATCCCAGCACTGCAAGAGGCCGAGGTGGGCAGATTGCTTGAGGCCAGGAGTTCGAGACCAGACTGGTAAACATGGTGAAACCTTGCCTCTAGAAAAACACAAAAATTTAGCAGGGTGTGGTGGCACGCGCCTGTAACCCCAGCTGCTTGGGAGGCTAAGGCAGGAGAATCACTTGAACCTGGGAGGCAGAGGTTGCAGTGAGCCAAGATCGCACCACTGTACTGCAGCCTGGGCAACAAAGTGAGATTCCATCTCAAAAACAAAACAAAAAAAAAAGGGCAATTTAAAGGCTCAAAAAGGCTAAATGCCTACACGAAATCCATTGGTTTGTTTTTACCATGTGACATTACACTTTCCAACATTTGATCAGTTCAGTAAACATTCAGAGCCCCTACTGTGTGCCAGACACTGGCCCAAAGAATCATCAATAAACCCAGGCCTGCTTCATCTGCCCAGCAATCTTGGGGGCAGATCCCTGTGCCTATAAAATGAAGACAGCAATATCAGCCCAACCTAATTCACCAAGTAGAAGAAAGCAATCTAACTAACGTGGAAAGGGTTTGAAAACTGCAAAGATAGCTATCCAGACTGGAAGTGTTGCTGTTAGCACCTTCCTGGGAATGAACGTGCCCAGCTGCTTTGAACTTTGAAAGCAAAGGGCCGCTGACGATTCTGAACATCTGATGATAGAGGGAGTGCTTTTCTAGGGAGAGAGAGGGAATAACACAAGACCAGCCTCATTCCGTAGATCACAATTAAGTCTAAGTCCTTTGCTGGGCAGAGGATCTGTAGAGTACATTGCTCTGTCAACTAACACACCTCCAATGCCTAGCACAAAGCCTAAGTCAGGGACAGGGCCAAGAAAAATACTGAGGGATAAAAATATAGTTAAAATAAGATCTGACGGTTCTATTCAGGGTTCACATCTGCACAAAACTGCCAAATTTAAGGGACCAGAATTCGAACACTTAATCACACCAAGAAATAAAAACGGGGGAGGGAAATACTAGAATCACTATAGCGTATCAATTTGAAGATTCCTCTTTTTACCTTTTTACATCTGTAAAATTGGGATGAATCAATGCAATGGCAGGTCATAATTGTCGGTGTTCTCTCTTTCTTACAAATATGTCAGATAACACTGCATCTTACAAGTAATGGTATCTTAGATTTAATTAATTAAATAAGATGTCATAAATTGTCTGTTTTCAAACTGGTTCAAAGGGCTCTTTTCCAGGTATACTGCCTGCCATGCTGTGTCTTATCCACTCAGTACTTTGCCACCAGCCTTAGGGCTGGCCCTCCCTCCACACTCAAACCTGGTCAGAATCCAGAAATCAGGACTGACTGCGGCAGGCAGTTTCCCACCCAGTGGCAGAGTCGCTGACTTCAGATCACATCTGCTCTCTGTTCTCCCCCCTTTAAACTGACCTGACTTCTTTTTAAAGCTTTGTCAACAACAAAGCTTCCAGTTACAGCCCTATTCCTAGCAGCTACCTAGTTCTATCTGTTTCTGCTTCAAGAAGACCATTCTAAGGCTGAGCTTTGAGAAACATCCACTGCTGTTGGTGTGTCTTGGGCTGTCTTCTTACCTTCTCTGTCAGAGCTTAGCCTGGCATGTTTCTTGACCACAACAGAAAAATAATGGTCAGCCTGCCCAGGTTTGTAGTCTACTTTCAGTGGCAACTTCTACAGCAAAAGAAAGATTAATCTGCAAATCTTGTAACATGAACCTATCACAGTGCAATACTCTTCTACGATGATGCACCAGCCACCCAGTGCAGTTAGCATGTAACAGACCCCTGTCAAGAGCACCTCCGCCTGTTTGCTCTGACATAAAAGAATGTGTAGAAAAAGTGATATTCACAAGGAGGAAAAGAGAAAATCTAAATCTTAGGAAGATTCAAAAGAAAATGCACGAACGAGTCATTTAAAAAAGAAAAAAAAAAAACAACTGGAAGAAAGAAATGTGAACCACATGTAGAACTACATGGAAAAAGCCTATGTAAAGAATAGATAGTGACCATGTTATTTTTCCACATCAAAATCACTCCTAACACCGCACTGCAACTATCCAGTCAGTTGATTCCAGACCACAACACTGTTACACACACACACACACACACACACACAGTCGTGTCTCTGTCTCTGTCTCTCTCTCTCTCACACACACACACACACACACGCAGTTATCTTTCCTGCAAAGCTTCTCAGACTGTACATAAAAAATTGTTTCAAATCAAAACAACTTAAGTGAATATAACCAATGACTTTGCTCCCCTGAGCCTCATTTCTTCTTTTATTTTAAAAACTTGATCCTCCTTCCACTCTAACTTCCACAGGCCAAATTCCAATGGTCTTCACTTGGGATCTTACCTGAAACCAAACTGAATTTATCCTCAAAACGTAACCCCAGGGTATGTCCTTGGACAGCAGAAACAGACCGTGTGGGCCAAAGGCAACACGGCTGTTTCATGATCTGATCTTGTATTCATCCCACTATTTAGAGAGACCCCACAGAAGAAGGTGGAAGAAAAGGGCCCCCAAAAGACCAGTTAAACAAGAGACAAATAACCAGTCAAGATATTCCTTGATAAGATCCTTAAAAATTATCTTTAATTGATGCCAAATATGAACAGATCATAAAGTGACAGAAGCAAGTAAAATTGCATAGATGAAAACTATGCGCATCAATTAGGTTCTCAATTCATAACATTCAATGTCCTTGACCTGACATATTACACAGTTAGAGAAGGGAAAATGCACAGTAGGTGAAGATGAGACATGTCCTTAACTCAAGGTGAAGCAACTGGCAAACTGAAGAAATAAAATAGCGCTTTTTCAGCTTAAATGGTTTGTTGTCCTGATGGTGCACTTTCAATTAATACTAGTCATTTTTATTTTTCACCTCAGTAATACTTTATCTTTACTATTAGAGGCATGTCACATGGAGTCCATGTTGTCTACTTACATCTGATGCATAAACAGTCCCAAAACAGTGCGCTGAAGAGAAGAAAGGTGCTTCTGCAAGGTTTGGAGAGGAGACAACTTTGACCTGGAATATTTTACAAGAGATTTCTTGTTTTGTTTTGTTTTCATTCCATACACCATTTCTTCTTCTTCTTTGATTGTGGTACAAAAGTTTTCTATACTCTTTGAAGTTTCACATCACAAAAAGTAAACTCCTAGTTAGCTCCTAAATGAAAATCACTGTGACTAGGGTTAATCTCCTTAAAGCTAATAGCCCTGAGGTCAGCAGGGCCTCACCCCTTACATACATGCTGGACTTCCCAAGAAAGCCCAGGGTCATTTTGCCTGAGCAAAGAGGCTGGCATTTAATCCCAAGGCTTCTAAACTTTACATCTATACCCTGAATTAGTTTGCACAGTGACCCAAGGTAATGGAACAGTTTTGGTTAACAATTCAGCTCCTGTTTGCTTCTTTACAAAAATGGTAAGTAACATACATTCTTTTAAGGTTTACCTGAGTCATACTAGACATGTTCACATATACCCTGAAATTCCATGATATAAATACAAGTAGTAATATGCCACATGGTAGATGAGAAGTCACCTCCTGAGATCACAATTCAACTTGGGTTGCGTCTGGTCTTAAAATTTTAGTTTGTTTGTCTTCTTAAAATGAACATAAACATCAAAAGACTCCATTCTTGCTTGGAAAAGCCTGAAGATAACATGCTTGTTTGGCAGTTTATATTCTTTCTAACAATTTTATACTATGGATGGTTACCACCCACCAATTCTCACCACCCCAGGAATAAGTCATTCCTGGAAGAAAATGGGAAAGTGCCTTCTGCTAATGTTCTTTCTCCTTTCTTTCAATCCAATCTACCAAACTAAGAATTAAAATGTAAAAATTTTAAAAAGCATGTGTTTTGAGGTCTCCTATATTAAATGAGAGGGCTAGGAAACTATTTTTATTGACTTTTAGATGGTAACTCATTTGAAAAATGTGTAACTATACATAATGTGAAGAAGGCCCTTTATAGGCTCAACCAAATTTCTACTTTAAAAAAAAAATGTATTCCTCATTTGCCATTTACATGTATGTTTTTAATTCTCAAGCGAATCAAGACTGTGACACCACCTGTGCTTCAAGTCCACCATGGTGGAATCTAAACCTGCCCTACAATTCCATTTCAGGGAAATGACTGCCCACTGGCCGGAATCCGGGAGAAGGACTTGCTCTTGGTGTATCTGATTTTGCAAGGCTCACCCACGAACACACTCCCAACGAACTGATATAACTGAAAATCAGAACTCAAGTCTCCAGGGAGTGCAAGGGGAGTTGTGCACAAGTGGGAAAAGGGAGATGCAAAAACAGAAAGTTTTCCTGGCTGGAATTTGTCTTCTAGAAATCTGAGGACAGAGGAAATGAATGTCTTTGGTCTCTCTGATTCAGATCACTTCAGGTGAGTTAACCACTTCAGAGATTCTGGGATGGCTAACAGCCCTGCTGTGACCAACCCTTCCAATGCCACCCTATTGAACTAGGGCCCCAATAGACTGGAAGAGAGGAGTTATGGCTATCAGCACATCAACAGTCTTCTCCTAGAGAAAACACATAGTCAGGACATGAGCTGTTAGAGCTCCATGCCTAGGAAGGGGAAGAAAAGGTAAAGAGCCTGCTAAAATAAATAAGAATAAGTAAACCAAAAAATAGTTATCCCTTAATAGGCAGTTTTGTTAAGTGCACCTTCAGGTCTACAAAGACATTTCAACACATTACAGTGCGAGGGGTAAGAGCTTGGTCAAACATCGCATGCCTATGCTACACAGATAATCCCTGTACTCCATTCTTACTGAATTCATTGCAATGACCTACAGATGAGCTAAGCAGCGTTCATTTTCCTCACAGCACCCCAAACTCATAACAACAACTCATCCCCAGTCCCAGGCTGACAGGTTCACCGCATGCAGCACTTTTTTCTATATCACATGCAGAAGAATCAACCACTCCAGGGTGTAACCATGGTAAGCATACCAAGTACCCAAAGTCAGTCTTGGTGCCATTTTCTCATCCATTAACCCATCCATCCCACAGTACCGAGCGGATTATTGCTGTTGACAGAGTGTGGTGTTTCAAGTTCTGTGTGCACTAGACCTCAACGTTGAAATGAAAGATCAAGATAGCCCCAGGACTGGCAGGAGGTTGGCATTTTTTTTCCTAATTGGGGACTTTTAAGCAAGTAGGAAAGGAATCACCAGAATGAGTTAAGGTTCAGACGAGAAGGAGACATCACATGGGAGGGTTTAATGCCCTGTAGTCAAATGCCGTGCAGTTCTTGGCCCCTCATCTTCCACGATGTGTGTTGTGTTCATCTCACAGATTCACAGAAGTCACGTAGGAAAAAAAGATATCCATGTTCTTTCTTTTAATCGAGTTAGCCAGAATGGGCGTAACTCGAGTTTCTAGGGTGACTGCCTCACTGCTAGTTCTAGGACAGCATGGGGAAAAGGGGTGGGAGAAACAGAACAGGTTTTCGGAAGAAGCTGGGCCCGAATGTCAGGTAACAGGCAGCCACATGCTAAGCGCAGAATGAAGATTCCCCACCTCAGGGTCCTTAAAAAGGCTGTGAGTGCCTCTCCACGGGTGGACAGCTGCCAAGCTCCAGAGGTCTGTGTTCCGTGGCTGTCTTCCAGCCAGGAACAGGGTCCCCACCATTCTCTGGGCTGAGCGACTGGGGAAGCAGAAGTTAGATGTTCAGCCTGTGAAGTGACTGCCGGGTGGGAAGGTCATAGGAGCGTCATAGGAAATATCTGAAAGGGGTAGACCGGGAGGGAAGGCCTAGGAAAGGTTATTATGAACTGAGTGTTCCCACATCCACAACAATGCCCGAAAAGATTGGACCATCAGAGAGATTTGCAAAGTGCTGTTACTAACAGAGAAAGAATAAGGAAAGGTGCCAGGAGCACTACACTGGACCTGAGGAAGCCTTGTGTGTCCAAAGTGGCCCTCGATAGGAAACAAATTCCCAAAAAGTTTATCTTGGCTTCTGGTGGAGAAGAGGAAAAAACAAGTTCACAGTTCACGTCCACTTCAAAGATGGGTCTCAGTTCACATCCAGCGTCAGGCTGTCAAAGGGACCAATGCTAGTAGATGGCCAGAGAGACAGCACCCTCCTGGGACTCTCCTCTCCAGGGTTTAGGGTGGTGTGGTCTTCTCACAGTGGTGAAATGAGAGAGCGAGAATGGAAAAAGAAAAAGCGAAAGGTCTGTGCCCCAACCCTTCCCCACTTTTGTTACCTAACTTCTCAGCTGTGTCAGGGAGGCACTTTCTGCAGTTCACTGTGGGTACAGGATAAAGGCACTAAGCAACTATTAAATCAATTGGTTTAGTTTCTTCAGGGAGCCTCAAGGGGAGGGCTGAAGTCTCTGCAGACTTCAAATAATGACTGCAAAGAAAAAAAATCAGCTCTGCTTTGGATGCATACAATAGAGAAACATTTTCATTTACATCCTAAGAATGCACCAAAAAACATGCAGTATTGCACCTTTTTTTTTGTTTGTTTGTTTGTGTTGCTTGTGTTTGTCTTCAGCTAGAAAGAATACTTGTTCTTAGGTGTTGCTATATATACCTTGATGATTTATTTAGTTTTTCACATGGCTTCCCTTTAAGGGATGGGCATATTGGTCCTCTCTCCGCCTATACCTGCACAAAAAACCTGGTATTTCCCTGAGCAAAGGCAGGAAAATTGACTGAGTGCCCCCACCCCCACCCCCCATAATTTCTATTGGGCCTTTCATCCCACAGACTTGTAATTTTTATTACTTTTTAAATTTTTATTACTGAAATCATGCATTAATTAATTCAAGGTACATCTTAGTCAAATAGGCCATAATGCTGAATGAGAGAACATGCTTTGAGCTCCAAAAAGTTATTGTTCCCATCTGACTAACATATGCACTTAAATACAGTACTGTATTTACTAATAAAATAGTTAATAAATGGAGGAGTGCACTTTTGGTGAATGCAAATGAAAAAGGATCTATTTTTAGAAGAATCGATTTCAACTTAAGCTTATCCCCTATTGTCTGGGCTAACTTCTCAGCATGCGATTATAAAGTAAATTGTATCAGATTCAAACATGCTTACATTTAACTTCATTTGTGCTCTCTTGCAATAAGGAGGCTAAGGTTTTACATCCAGTTCTGAAAGCCAGGGGTCGGAGTGCAGGCCTGGTGAGAAAAGACCTGTATTTGGCTCATCTGCAGTTGAGAAAATTTAGCAGCACTGCAGATGAATCAATTAATTTAATTCAGTTATCTTTTTCTTAGAGAACAATCTGGATTAGAAAGAGAATGGGCCCAGGAGGAAATCCCTACAGATCAGGACCAGTATCCAATTTATAAGGTGCTTTGTGAACCAGTCTTAAGTAATTGGAGTTTTCTTTTTTCACCTTGTAATATGCAGTTCAGTTGATCGAAATAAAAATATCTATTCATTGTCCATTTTGGCTGGTCTATCATGTTACATATAATACATCTGATGCACTGTCTTCAATGTGCTATGCAGTTTGCAAAGATTTTTTACTGGAGTCCCATGCAAATTTTAATTTTATATTTCTAAGCGATCATCTTGTTTTGAGTTTTTAAAAAAGTTAAAGAAACCAAAGCATTAAAAATGTTTCAGTTTGGGGAAGCATATGATTATTGTTTTACCTAGACTAGTTCATGGACTAATCTTTTTAAGCCAGTTTTAGAAAATACTCTCTCTTTTCCCATTTTTTAATAAAAGGAAAATAGTTTATTGTCATGGATCTTGAAAGCTTCTGGTTCACCACCCCCAAAATCCTCAATGCAACAATGCATTGACAGTTAAATAGAGCATTCGAAGTCTACTTAGTAAAGTATCTACAAAGTGTGACATGAGTCACCAGGTTTTTCTGTTTTGTTTTTTAAGTCTTTTGAGCTGCTAAGTGGGGCTTTTTTGTTTGCTTGCTTTTGTTTTTTAAACATCGGTCAGTAGCTTGCTCTTATTAACGCAGTTTTGGTTAGCTGTGGTGCAATTGCCAGTTCTGATATTGACCTGTCTATAATGGGCTATGCTATTATTCATATCCTCTTCGATCTCCATGTACTCAGACTTGCTCATAGTAGAGGAACTGCGGCGACTGAGGTCACTGTCAGAGGCTAAGTTAGGGGAACTGACGTGGAGCAACTGAGCCTGCTCTTCCCCCTCAGTTTCTCGGTGGTAGAAATAGTTGAAATTGGACACAATGACAGGTACGGGCAGGGCAATTGTCAGCACACCAGCGATGGCACACAAGGAGCCCACGATCTTGCCTCCAATTGTCACAGGGTACATGTCACCGTATCCTACAGTGGTCATGGACACCACCGCCCACCAGAAAGCATCGGGGATACTGGAGAAGTGCGACTCAGCTTCTTCCGCCTCGGCAAAGTACACTGCACTAGAAAACAGGATGACGCCGATGAAGAGGAAAAAGATGAGCAGCCCTAGCTCTCTCATACTAGCTTTGAGGGTCTGGCCCAGGATCTGGAGGCCCTTAGAGTGGCGGGAGAGCTTGAAGATTCTAAAAACCCTTACCAAGCGGATGACCCTGAGGATGGCCAGCGAGGTGGCCTGCTCGCCCTTCTGGTTTCCTTCCTGCTCAGCTATCTCGGTGCCCAGGGTGATGAAATAAGGAATGATGGCCACAATGTCGATGAAGTTCATGATGTTTTTGAAGAAGTCCGTCTTGCTGGGGCAGGCGAAGAAGCGCACCACCAGCTCGAAGGAGAACCAGATGATACACAGCGTTTCCACGATGAAGAAGGGGTCCGTGAAGATGTTGGAATTGTAGATGACCGTGGTGTTGTCGATGCGGTGGACGGTGCCCGTGAAGTCCTTGTCATCCTTCAGCTCGGGGAGCGTCTCCAGGCAAAAGATGACGATGGAGATGAGGATGACCATGACGGAGACGATGGCAATGACCCTGGCGGGCCCCGAACTCTCGGGGTACTCGAAGAGCAGCCACACCTGGCGCTGGTACTCCTTCTCGGGTAGAGGACGCTCCTCCTCCTTGATGAAGCCCTCGTCCTCCCGGAACTTCTCCATGGCCTCCTCGCCCAACTCGTAAAACTTGATCTCCTCGGAGAACATGTCCAGGGGCACGTTGACCGGCCTCCGCAGGCGGCCCCCCGACTGGTAGTAGTAGAGGATGGCGTCGAAGCTGGGCCGGTTGCGGTCGAAGAAGTACTCGTTCCTCAGGGGGTCGAAGTAGCGCATGCGTTTCTTAGGGTTGCCCAGCAGCGTGTTGGGGAACTGCGCCAGGGTCTTGAGCTGCGTCTCGAAGCGCAGCCCGGAGATGTTGATCACCACGCGCTCGCAGCACTCGTGGTCGTCGTGGTCGGTCTGCCGGGGGTAGCTGCCATCCTGGGGGTGGCCCGGGGCGGCCGAAGCCTCGTCCACGTTCTCCCCAGACATCACCGTCATGGTGAAAGCCGGGCGCGGGGGTGGGAGGCCAGGAGAGAGCCCGGGGTGGGAAACAGCCAGGGACCAGGGGTGGGGGGGACCCAAGCGGCCCCCCCACCGGAGTGCGCGTCTCCCTCACGCCCAGGGGGAGGGGCTTCAAAATGAGCAGGTCCGGAGATCTGCGACTTTGCCTCTCGCTGCCTTCCCCTCCACCCTGCCTTGTACTCAATTTGGAATCCCCCTCGCCTGCGGGCTGGGTGCCGCTTTTTGCAGAGGGTCGGGTTTGGATTTGGGGGTTTGTTGGCTTTTTGTTGTTGTTGTTGTTGTTTAGATATTTCTTCCTGATCCCAGGTGCCTTAACGCAGTGCCGTTCTAGCGGACTGGGCCATGGCTTCGGGGGTCGCCCTGGCCTCCCCTCCCCTCCGAGAGCCTTGCTAGGACCCGGTGCAGTGCCGGCTCAGCAGATCCCCACGCCTGCCACCCCCTCTGCTTCTCCTCGGCTCTCCCCCCTCCTACCCCTCTTCGCCTGCCGCCTTCTAAGCTCCCACCAGGGCGATCGATGGACGCTGCAGAGAAATAGAAAGTGATACGGGGGTAGAAAATCAGAAGCATTCGGATGGGACGGACCTACAGACACCGAAGAACACAGACCTCTAGCTCGGAAAGCACTGGACGTTTACTAGGGCTATCACACACACACGGACAGACGACACGCAGACACCCGGAAATCCAAGTTTGGGGCTCTTCCATCCCACTTTCCCCAATGCCCAACAGCCGATCTGTTTACAACTTCGTTAAACTAGAGATCGGAAAAGCGCCGAGAGACGCCGGGGGAAGCTCCGGGTCCCAGGCAGCATCCCCGCACCCCCGGCCTCCCCCACCCCGTCGCCCCAACCCCCGCTTCTGCAGCCCCGAGCTGGGGAAACCCCTACCTGGCCGGCCGGCTTGGCGCAGGGGCGGTGCTGAGTCGGCGGAGAGCCCGCGTGGGAATGCGGCAGGTCGCCTTTGCAGTGCCCTGGCGGGAGCCGCGGCGGCCGCCGCAGCAGCATCCGAGACGCGCCGGGCAAACTCGCCGCCCTGGTCCGCTCGTCCGACGCCCCTCTCAGTTGGACAATCGCTTTACCGAGGAGCTACGGCGAAAATGTTCATTCCCTACCCCCATTCTCACCGGTTGCCAGCAACCTGGAGACGCCGTCCTCTCTCCGGTGCAGGGAGTTCCGGAGGATGCGGGGCGGAAAAGCAAAATATCACTCTCTCCCGAAGCTCAGAGGCAAATGACGATAAACAGCACTCTCGCCCCCTCCTAACACTATGGGAGCCCTTGATTCGATCCCGAAGGAGGCGGGCGGGCAAGAGCCTGGATCTACATGGCTCTCCAGTTCCCTTCGCTCGCCGCACCCCAGCGCGGACCTCGCCAAGGCTACGCGGCGCGCCGGGAGCCCTCAGGAGCTCGCAGTGGAGCAGGGTGCGTGCGGCGGCGGGTCCGCTCGGTCCATTTCTGGGCGCTGCAAGATCAGCAGAAACCTGAGAAAGCGCCTGGAATACAGAGCAGCGATTGGCCCACCCGGGCGTGGGTTGGGGAGGGCGGGGGAGGGCAGGCGCGAGGAGGTGGATGGAAAATATGAGGGGGTGGTTTGGAAGAGAGCGGGGTTGTCATTCAGTTCCCACCCTTGCCAGCACAGCTTTTTCCTCTCCTACCAGAAAAGCCGACCACTAACTCTACTTCCCTTGTGGCCCACCGCCCCGCCCACGCACGGCCCCTGGCGGCTCGCGACCTTCCCCGGGAATTTCACATTGGAAATGGTCAGGTCCGACGCAATGCAGGCGGTGGTGTTTCTGGCAAAACTCCTCCAATGGGTTTGCTTTTGTGCAGTCCCACAGTAACCCTCTTCGATCGCACTGCTCTGCGCCCCATTCCGCTCCTCCCCCAAGAAGGCCCTTGCTCTCTGCGGGGCCCTCCCAGCTTCCCCCCGCCGGCTGGACTCTCAGAGCTGCAGACTTTAGGCAGAGCTGTGCAGTTGAAGATCCCTGGGTTTGTTCCATGTAGTTTTACTAGGCGGCGGTGGTGCTAAGAGCCTGTCCCTCTTTAACCTACGATGGGACTTCAAGTTTTCTTACAATCCGATTATTCTGAAATACAGAGAATGTGACTTGTGGGGGACCGAAGGCTTCGTGGGTTTGTGGGGTTGTCTGCCAACTTGGTGCTAATTGGGAATAATCTGAGAAGCAAGTCGCCTACTCACCTCCCACCCTATGCCCCTCCTCCCGCAGCCTCTTTCCCCAGCCTAGTGCCTCCACAAGGCCACTTTCAAAGCTTGCAATTTATTCGGAAAGGGTCCCCCGCAGAGGCGCATGGCAGCAGGAGCTGGGGGCGTGCGCCGTGCCCTGCGAGTGCGGCTGGAGCTGCGCCCCCAGAGGCGCTGAGTCTCCGCGCCTGCAGCTCGAGAAAAGGCTGCCGGCAGTTTGGTACTTCCAGGGCTGTGGAGTCTCTAAGGAGGCTGCAAGAGCCCAGAGTCGCCGCTGATTGGCTCCTCCCTCGGCCTTGGGACCACCCTTCTCACCACTGTTGCCTCCCGCCTACACCACCCACCTCCTTAATCAAAGCCAATGATTGCATCCTCCCCGCTCTATTGTGGCTAGTGGAAAGCAGGGGCCTCTGCGGGATTGCCCAGGCAGTGCAACAGTCCC
Organism: Macaca mulatta; assembly: GCF_049350105.2. Lineage (NCBI taxonomy): Eukaryota > Metazoa > Chordata > Mammalia > Primates > Cercopithecidae > Macaca > Macaca mulatta. The sequence continues at coordinate 5,816,998 of NC_133416.1, read as the reverse complement.
TGTCTGGAACTAGTTAAATCCTTCCTCCAGATTCAGACGCCAGCATTCCCTTCAGAAAAACAAAAGTGTATGTTCCGTCTCCTCCTTCAGATCCATACCCCAGCTTTTCTTTCATGAACAATGAGTTCTCTTATACTCCTCCTTCCCATGTTGAACTCTGCCCTTTTCCCACCTTCCACACGCATATCCTTCAATCTCAATAGCTCCAGGGATCCCTACCTTTCTGCACTGCTGCTCTAATGCAAATAAATAGTTTTTTTATTTTTAAAAATAAAAATAGATATATAAATATGAAGCTCCCAGCTGAAGTAACATCAAGTCTCTTGGTTTTGTTGCTGCTGCTGCTGCTAGAATCCTATCGGGGATAACTCTACTAGACAAGGGTTTTCTGATCATATCCCAGCACTACTGAGCTTCCCTATTCTCCACTTTCTTTGTCCTTGTCTTGTACCTCCCTCTTCCTATAAACCATTGCCTTTCTTTAAATGTCCCTAAGATTGTCATCTTCCTAGCTTCATGTGAATGCACGTGCCCTAACTCAGCATTAGGAGATTGCCTTGCTAGAAGGGATTCACAGATTGGATGGGATCCAAGGTTCCTAAATTCAGGGTTTTATTGGGGGGCATATTAGGAAATCTTCGACATCTCTGATAGATGTGTTTACAGGACTGGACCTCCAAGGGACTGGAAGAAAATTGTGAGCTGGGAACTCAGCATTCTCCTCCTCCTCTTCCTCCTCCTCCTCCTCCTCTTCCTCCTCCTCCCCCTTCCTCTTCCTCTTCTTCTTCTTCTTCCTCTTCTTCTTCTTTGAGACAGGGTTTAGTGGTGTAATCATAGCTCACTGCAACCTGGAAGTATTGGGCTCAAGCAATCCTCCCACCTTAGCCTCTGGAGTAGCTAGCAGGACAATAGGCACAAGCCATCACGCCTGGCTAACTGGAACTCAACACTCTTGATGGAAGTCCTCCCTTGGTAAGGGTCTGAAGATATTTATTAATTCAACAAATATTTGCCCAGCCCCAGCTGTGGGCCAGACACTGCCCTCTCACTGGAATGGAGACATATAAGGTCCCAGGTCTCATGGAGCTCATATTCTGGTGGGAGATACAGGCAATAAACACATACCTCATACATTATAGTGTTGGATAAAGAAAATTAAGAAACAGGCACAGTAAGTGACAAATATAGGTTTGCAGATAAGAAGGGCCTCTCTGCAGAAGTAACATTTGAACGAAAAACATCAAGAAGAGAGAGCAAGGAACAGGAAGATGAGAAGGATGGGTGTAAGAGCAAAGGTCCCAAGGCAAGGACAGACTTAGCATATTCAGGAAACAAGAGGGCCACTATGGCCAGAAAGAACTGACCGAGAAAGAATGTCAACAAAGGTAGGTCAGAAAGGCAGGCAGAGCCCAGATCATGCAGGGCCTCTCAGGCTATGGTAAGAATAGTTCATTTCATTCTGAGTACAATGGGAACCTACTGGAGGATATGCATCAATATAGTAATATGAGTTGCATTTCTTAAAGATTATTCTGGCTACTAGAAACAAGACACAAGGTTGGAGGTTATTAAGTAGCATAAGCAATGGTGGCTTAGATGAGGGAGACTGTGGTGAGCTTGTGAGGAGTTTTTGGAAGAGAATTCATCTTGAAATAGAGATGACAGAATTTGGGATGTGAGGAAAGAAAAGTTTTAGGACTGTCTCCTAGGCTTGTGGCCTTAATAACCAGACAAATGGTAATATCATTTACTGCAGGAGTGTCCCAAACAGTTTCTCTCCTACCTGAACGTGAGCTCCTTGAAGTCTGAGATCTTCTGTGTCTTAGTTGTCATTGTGTTGTGCGGCTTAGGAGCTCCTTGAAGTCTGAGACCTTGTGTGCCTTAGTAGTCACTGTTTTGGGCAACTTAGGCATCTCCTCAGATTCTCTCCAGCTCACCATTGTCTTGTCCTATGGCCACTTGCCCCACTGCAGGTGCTGCTGGAAAAGTCAACTCTATGGGTGGCATAGTTCTGCCTTCTGAAGTTGATGACACTGCAAGGAGTGGAATCTGGATTCCTCAGGACTGCAAAAAGGCCTAGGTGAGCAACACAAACCTAGGGGGGCATTAGCTCAATGAACCAAGAGGAGCTTGCCCAGTGGGAGATGCAAGCTAGGAGGGAGCTCGTAGGTAAATTCCCTCTACCTTTATTCTTTTCATGGCCAAGCAACCACATGGTCTAATGAAAAGGCTGTGTCTCTTTGTGACTCATGAAGCAGTAACCAGTTTGGTAACTCTTCTCGTTGGATCTGCACCCTGTCCTTCTCTCTCGCTTTCCTTTTCTCTTCCTCTCATGGTTCTGGGTTCACACCTCCCATTAAAGTATTAGCACGTAAACCTGTCTTGGGTTATGCTTTCTAGGGAAGCTGAGCTGAGGCATGGGGAATCACAACTTTGGGATGTGTTACCTTTGAGATACCTATAAATATGCAAATGAGGATGTTGAGTAGAAAGTTAAACATACAAGGTTAGAGTTCAGGGAAGAGGTCTGGGTAGATCAAGGTTTCTCAACTTTAGCACATTTGGGCTGAATACTTTCTATTGTTGTGGGGTGTGGTCCTGTGGATTTTAGTATATTCAGCAGCTTCCCTTGCCTTCAGCCATTAGATGCCAGTAGCACCTTCCCCGAGTTGTGACAACCAAAAGTGTTTCCAGACAATGCAAAAATCACCCTCAGCTGAGAACCACTGGGGTGGATAGTAATTAAATCCAGAGTAGCAGATTAGAGCACTTGAACCTGAGGGTAGAAAGGGAAGAGGAAATGTGCAGAGATTGTGCCTTGGGACACTCTAATGCTTAGAGGTCAGTAAAAGAAGGAAGAAGCCACCAAAGGAAACTGAGAAGCAGTGATGATGAGGAGAACAAAACAGGAGAATGTGGGGGTCTGCAAAACCAAATGAGAACAGTATGTTAAGAAGAAGGGAGACATCAACATTGCCGCATACTGCCAGTAGGATGAGTAGAATGAGGAACATAGAAATGACTATCAGATTTAGAAAAATTGAGTTGAAAAGAGATTGAGAGAGAACTGAGAACAGTAGGTAAAAAAACGCTTTTGGAGTTTGGGTGCTCAGGGGAACAGAAGAATGGACTGAAGGAAGATGATGAGCGATGAGACTTTAAAAAACAAATGATGAGAGCTATTACAATATGTTTGTATGCTAAAGGCAATGATTCAGTAGAAAACAGAGAAATAGTGATGTGGTAGAAACAGAAAAATGAGAGCAATGTTCTTGAGAAAGCAAAAGGAGAATGGAATCTAAGACCCAAAACAAGGGATTGGCCTTGGAAAAGGGCAATTTGTCTGTAGAAATGAGAGAGAGACAGAGAGCAGAAGTCACCTGCTAGTAGTGGAGTAGAAGTTGTGGGAGTTAGTGGACATTCACCTATGCAATCAGAAGAAGTTTTCTCAGTAAAAAGGAAAGCAAGGTCATCAGCTGAAAGTGAGGCTGGGGAAGGAGGCCTTAGAAATAGGAGGGGTGGCCAGACATGGTGGCTCACGCCTGCAATCCCAGCACTTTGGAAGGCCAAAGTGGGTGGATCACTTAAGGTTAGGAGTTCAAGACCAGCCTGGCCAACATGGTGAAAACTGTCTCAATTAAAAATACACAAATTGCCAGATATGGTAGCCTGCACCTGTAGTCCCAGCTACTTGGGCGTCTGAGGTAGGACAATCACTTTAACCCAGGAGGCGGAAGTTGCAGTGAGCCAGGATTGAGCCACTACACTCCAGACTGGGCAACAGAGCAAGACTCCATCTCTGAAAAAAGAAAAAAAAAGAAAAAAGAAATGAAATGGGAGGGGGAAACTGCAGAATAACCACTTAGGAGAACTGGAAAGTGAATGGGTTGGGGAATGTAGCAGGGTTGCCTGGCAGCACCAAGGGCTCACTTGTGGTGAGGAACCACGCATTTAAGTGATTGGGCACTGGGTGTCTGAGATAAACTTGGAAGTGAGTCAGGATAGATTTCGTCCTGATGATCATTTATTTATTAAAAAAAAAAAAAAACAAAAAAACATGTGCACTAGTTCTACATGTAGTGTCCTTCTTAAGATCAGTTTCTTAAGCGTTATGCAGTGGTAAGGCAAGAGACGGCATAAAAGGAGGTGGTCATATTAGGCATGAATGTGCCTACAGACTCACCATAGATCCTGTTGAGGGCAGTGTCACAAGCAGAGGACCCGGGGTCTTACAAGATTTGAAGTATGACTGTAAAAGGTAATATAGAACCAGTAGGACTTGAAAGGGAAAGCTCAGAAGTCACCAAGGATTTAAGATGACAATGAGTAATATGGGGTCCTCTTGGTGGCATTATAATTAGACTCATCTGTGGAAGAGCTCTAGGGATCTGTGAACCCTTTGAAATTGTACACATATTTTGGGGTGTACATGTCCATAATTTTATTTCTGAGGACAAGATCCAAACATAATTTTATCAAAATATCAATGAGAGATTACACCATGATAGTTAAAAGCCTAAGGGTTTTTTTGTTTTGTTTTGTTTTGTTTTGTTTGAGATGGAGTCTCACTCTGTCACCCAGGCTAGAGTGCAGTGGCGCAATCTCGGATCACTGCAAGCTCTGCCTCCCGGGTTCAGGCCATTCTCCTGCCTCAGCCTCCCGAGTAGCTGGGACTACAGGCGCCCGCCACCACGCCCGGCTAATTTTTTGTATTTTTAGTAGAGACAGGGTTTCACCATGTTAGCAAGGATGGTCTCGATCTCCTGACCTCGTGATCCACCCACCTCGGCCTCCAAAAGTGCTGGGATTACAGGTGCGAGCCACCGCGCCCGGCCAAAAGCCTAAGTTCTTAAATCAAAGACGAATTCAATCACTTTGATCTTGGATAAGTCACTCTGTCACTTTACATGTTCATCTCTTTATTTGTAAAATATAATCCCTATATCATAGGCTCCTGTGAGGGTATATAACACAATCAAATACTGATCAGTGCCCAGCATAGAGTTGATGGTCAACAAAGTACCAACTTCAAAAGAAAAAGGCACCAAAAAGGTCAGGAAACATTGCATTAGACAGGTCTTTAATAAATATTCACTGAGAGAAAACAGTCAATAAATACTAAAGAATCAGAGAAAAGAACAAATGTCCTTCTACCATCAAGAATCCTTACAGCTAGCTTCAACATTCAGCTACATCAGTATAACGAGTACTGGACTTTTTCCACCATAAACTAAAATATATGTGTGGGGCAGCACTGAGCAATAGGCAGGACAGTATGGTGACCTTTTAGAAAAGGGAAACAAATGAGGTGACCCCTATGATCACCCTGGATTTTTGCCTGGAGGTACTTTTCAGAAGCTATGCAGAAAGACGAGACCCAAGCAGAGTCTGACATTCTCACTCAGAAATAATTTTAAATTGAGAAGGGTGAGATGACTGAAAGTCATGAGACAAAGCACTGGAGAAGAAGGAGATACATAGAGAAAAAGCACCAGAAATCTGCATGGAGTCCCCCTTGAGCCTGTTGCTGAACACTAAACTGTGCATGGGTAAGGTAAACTCTACACAACGCTGTGAAGCTGAGTTCCTTTAATATTAAAATATTAGTCAATGCAATTCACTCAATTCAGAGACTCACAGGAGATTCAAAATTGATTCAGAAGAGCTATTTGACAAAATTCAACACCCATTTATAATTAAAACAAAACAAACCTTTTGGCACACTGAGAGTAGAGGGAATTTCTTTAATCTGACAAATGATGTCCACGCACACACACACACACAAACCTACAGCAAACATCTTATTTAATTGTTAAAAAGCTGAATACTTTCCTCTGAGGACTGAGAACAAGGCAAGGATATGTACTCTTATCATTTCTACTCAACATCATATTAGAGACTTAGCCAATGCAATAAAGCAATAAAAAGAAATAAAAAATATGTATTGGAAATAAAGAAAAGAAGCTGTCCTTATTTATAGACATCATGATGATTGGGTATATAGAAAGTCCTAGGGAATCTACAAAAAAGCCACTAGAATACAAGTGAATTTATGAAGCTTGAAGGATACCAGTTGAGTATTTAAAAATCAGTCATGTGTCTAGCATTTAAAATAATAAAAAACATAAAATACTTAGATTAATGTAATAAAATATGTTATATGTGAGACCTATACATGGGAAACTACAAAATACTGCTGAGACAAATTAAAGAAGACATGAATAAATGGAAAGATATATCATGATCATGGATTGGAAGGCTCAATACTAAGATGGTATCAATTCTCCCCAAATATCTAAAGATTCAACATAATCATAATACCATCAGACTTATTCACAGAAATTGATTCTAAAATCAAACTGATTCTAAAGCTTATTTCAAAAACTACAAGGGACCTACAATAGCTAAAAGAAGTTTTAAAAGGAACTAGATTATAGAACTTACTGTACCTCATTTTAAGTCTTACTTTAAAGTTACAATAATCCAGACAGTTTAGTGTTGGTATAAGGAGAGACATTTAGATCCATAGAACAGAATACTCTAGAAACAGACCCACTCATATATGGTCAATTGATTTTCAAAACAGGTGTCAAGGTAATGGAGAAAAGATAGTCTTCTCAACAAATGGACCCAGAACAACTGGACATTCATAAACCTTCACACCCATCTCACATACTATACAAAAATTACTCAAAATGGATCACAACCTAAACGTAAAAGCTAAAGCTATATGACTTCTAGAAGAAAACACAAGAGGAAATCTTTATAATTTAGAACACAAACGCACCATAAAATAAAAAGTTGAGACAATGAACTTTATAGAAACTTTAAACTTCTGTCCTTCAAAAGACAGGGTTAAGAAGATGAAAAGGCAAGCCACAGACTGGGAGAAAATATTCATAATACATATGTCAGACAAAGAACTCATTGAGACAAATAAGTAGCTCTTACAACTCAACAAGCAGAAGACAGACAACACAATAAAAAAGAGCAAATATTTGAATAGATACAAAAGAACACATACTGTATGATTCTATTTATATGAGATTCTAGACGAAGCAAACACAGATCAGTGGTTTCTGAGTATCAGGGATGAGGGGATTGACTGGAAAAGGGCCTAAGGGAATTGTAAGGGTTTCAAATCTTGATTGTGGTAGCAGTTACATGGACGTCTAATTTAACCAAAACTCATATAATTGTACACTTAAGGCGGTTACATTTTGTTGTGTGTAGATTATACCTAAGTAACATTTATTTTAATTATGCCTTTGTCAAATAAATAATATTGAAGTATATATAGCTGACAGAAGTTTAGAAATAAGAATTTTTCAAGATCTCGACCTGTGATTTCTTCAAGAAACTGCTCTGGGTTGCCCTTGAAAAGAGGAGTATATGTAGTAGGAAGGACTGGCGGAATATTTTGCCTTAGTAGGACTACTTGGACAGGCTCAGATCTTGGAAGAGTATGCACTTAGAAATTCACTAAAAAAACAATTATGGAACACCTGCTATGCCTCAGTGATTGTGTAAATCGTCAGAGGCCAAGATAGAAATCATTTCCTCAAGGTCATATTCTAGTTGTGAAGACAAGGAAATAAACAGGTAATTACAAGGCAACATGACAAACACTTTAATGGGACAGGCAGAGGTGTGTTGGGAGTGTAGAAGAATGGCCCCTAACCAAGCCTTGGGAGTGAGGGAGCAGTTCTCAGGGTAAGCAACAAAGTAACACATAAGATGAATCCCAAAAGATGAGTAGACAATGAGTTATGGACGTGGGAGTGCCTTCTAGAACAAAGGCAGCAGCACACTTTAAGGTCTTAGATGCACAAGTGAGTGCATAAAATGCTCAGAAAAACAGAACTTAGGTCAGTAGAGCTGCAAGGTCAAGTACAAAGAGGTGAGTGGTAGAAGATAAGGTCAGAGAAGTGGCAGAAGCCAGGTCAGGAAGCCTCTTGTTTGTCGCTAGAGTGGATCCTGTTGGCTTCCTCCTGAGCTTCCAGTCTTCCCTGTTATCTCCCTGAGAACTGCCTTCTACCTAGCCATGTGCCAGAAGCCAAGCCCACTGCTCCAAGTTATCTCACTCAGGAACTGGTCTGAGACGCAGTTCTAGCTTAGGAGATGCGAGAGGATGTCTTCTGGAGGTCTTCAGGGAGAGACTTCCTCAGTGATAGGAAAACACTGTAGAAAGACTGTTTTCCTTTCATCATCTAGATGCCATGTCTGGATGAGTCATTGCTATATCCATGCTGTTACCAGGCCAAATGATTAAGCCGACAGTGAAGACGGCACAGCAGAGAGAGACAAAAACCCTGGAATCTGGCAATGTCGTTAGACTGCTGAATCAACCAGTCATGGAGCCTTCTTCTCCTGGAACTTCCTGTTGCAAAATTCAGTAACTTTCCTCATTATCAAGTTAGAGTTGAGTTTGCTCATTACATTTCATTAAAGAACTTCTCGTTAAAAATTTTAAACAGACTTGCAGCACATTATGGATAAACCAGTCAGATGTAGGGCCTTATGTCAGAACTTGTTCTCATTATAGACATGAAAAATCTGACCCAAAATGTCTTACACAAGAAAAAGGGACTTAATGGATAAGAAAACTGAGCATTTTTAGAATAGGTTTGGAGCTTCAGGAAAGGCTTTCGCCAGCACGCAATTCTATGACCATGACCTATTTTTTTCCCTCTGCATTTCTCCATCCCTCCAGGCCTCCTGACTGACTCTACTCTCCAGCAGGCCTCTTGTGTGAGTTCCCAAGATGGCTGCAGCACTCCTGAGGCTATATTCCTCATGTCTAGCAGGAAATAAGTTCGCTTCTCTGATGGCTCAAAAAAGAGTTTCAGAATTGAGTCTCAGTGACTCTGATTGCCCTGCCTTGCATTATTTACTCATCCTCGAGCCAATCACTGCAGTCAGGAACATGGGATGTGCTGATTGGATTAAAGAAATCAGGACCCTTTCCTGGAGATGGAATGCGGTCAATCTCACCTAAATCGTGAGGCTGGAGATTTCAGAGCAATGTTAAAAAGGACAAGGCTAGGACTGCACAGTAGGGAGTTGATTAACCAGTGTCCAGAAAAGCAGGGACAGAGAGAGTTAGGAGTGGCTCCCAGATCTTTGGCCTGAGCATCTTAGAGAGAAATGTACAAACAGAAGGGAGCACTTCAGGAAGATCAGTTAGAATAAGAAATATAGTCAGACGTAGCCACCAACTGGCCATTGATTGTCTTGCATTGAAGCAGAGGTTTCAGTGAAGTAGTGGGAACAGATACCAGGCTGCCCGTAGGAAAGGAATCAATGAAGGGAGCAAGTAATGTTAGGGAAACTCGGCATTCTTTGAAGAAATTTAAAACTAGAGGACAGGAGAGTGACAGAGGTAATAGTTAAAGGGATCCCTGAGGTCAAGGGATTTTTTTTTTAAAAGATTTGAGCATGCTTAAATGCTGAGAATGATAACTGAAGAAAATATGAGATCAAGGTTGACGCTATAGTGGAGAAAAGGGAAAAATTAATGGAGATCCCTAGGAATAATGAGAAGAGGGATCAAGAGTACAGCTGGAATCATTCGTTTTCTAGAGTAAGGGACCTATTCACTGTCATCAACTGGAAAGAGGCAAGCACTGATGGGAACGTATTACTGCACCTGCGAGCCGAGAGTGAATTCAGAAACTAGAGGGAGATTTCATCTGAAGGTTTCTAGTTTCTGAGTGAAGTAGATGTTATCTACTGACGGGCACAGAAAAGGAGACCTTGAAAGGTTGAAGAGAGGCCCAAAGAAGAATAGAAGAGAGAGTGGATTAGGAAAACACGTGGGACCTTGCCGTTTTGCCCCACATCATCTGGAAGGTGTGTAGTCCATTTCCACAAAGACCCAGTCTTACTCACAGTAAATCACAAATCACTCAGAGTTCAATGTCTGGGATAATGTACAGTCATGCATCAGATAACAACCTTTTGGTCAACAACAGACTATGTATAAGATGGTGGTCCCATAAGGTTGTAATGGAGCTAAAATCTTCGTACTGCCTAGTGACATGGTGATGTAACATAGGACTCCCTTGCCAGTGGTAATGCAGGTGCAACCAAACCTACTTTGCTGTTGATCATATCAGCCTATAGAACATACAATTATGGACAGTACATAATACCTAGTAATAATAAAATAACTGTTACTGGATTTACGTATTTATTATAATTATTATTCTTATTTTATCACGTACTCCTTCTACTTATTAAAAAAAAGTTAACTGTAAAATTAGCCTCAGGCAGGTCCTTTAGGAGGTATTCTAGAAGGCATTGTTATAATAGGAAATGACAGCTCCGTGAGTGTTACTGCCCCTGAAAGGCTTCCAGTGAGACAAGATGTGCAAGTGGAAGACAGTGATATTGATGATCCTGATGCCGTGAAGGCCTGGGTTAAGTGTGTGTCTGTGTCTTCGTTTTTTGTTTTTTGTTTTTTTTTTTTTTTTTGAGACAGAGTCTCGCTCTGTCGCCCAGGCTGGAGTGCAGTGGCGCAATCTCGGCTCACTGCAAGCTCCGCCTCCCGGGTTCACGCCATTCTCCTGCCTCAGCCTCCTGAGTAGCTGGGACTACAGGCGCCCGCCACCGCGCCCGGCTAATTTTTTTTGTATTTTTAGTAGAAACAGGGTTTCACCGTGGTCTCGATCTCCTGACCTTGTGATCCGCCCGCCTCGGCCTCCCAAAGTGCTGGGATTACAGGCGTGAGCCACCGCGCCCGGCTGTGTCTTCGTTTTTAACAACAAAGTTTAAAAGATTTTTTAAAAATTAAAAATAGATAAAAGCTTATGAAATAGGGGTACAAAGAAAAAATACTCTTGCATAGCTGTACAATGTGTTTATGTTTTAAATTGTGTTATGAAAGAGTCAAAAAGTTAAAAAAAGTAAAGTTTATTAAGTAAAAATATTACAGTAAGCTAAGGTTAATTTATTATTGAAAAAAGAAACGTATTTTAATAAATTTACTGTAGCCTAAGCGTACAGTGTTTATAAAGTCTGCAGTAGTGTACAGTAGTGTCGTAGGCCTTCACATTCACTCACCGTTCACTCGCTGACTTTCCCAGAGCAACTTGGAGTCCTGTAAGCTCCATTCATGGTAAATGCCCTATACAGGTGTACTATTTTCTATCTTTTATACCATATTTTTACTGTATCTTTTTCTTTTCTTTTTTTCTTAAATTGAGACAGGGTCTCAATGTGTTGCCCAGGCTGGAGTGCAATGGTGTGATCACAGCTCACTGCAGCCTTGACCTCCTGGGCTCAAGCCATCCTCCCACCTCAGCCTCCCAAGTAGCTGGGATTACAGGGACACACCACCACACCCAGCTAATTTTTTGTAATTGTGTAGAGATGGGATTTTGCCATGTTTCCCAGGGTGGTCTTGAACCCTTGATCCTGCTGCCTCGGCCTCCTAAAGTGCTGGGATTAAAGGCATGAGCCACCATGCCAGTGCTACTGTATCTTCTCTATGAGTAGATATGTTTGGATACACAGATACCTACCATTGTGTAACGATTGCCTACAGTATTCAGTACAGTCACGTGCTGTGCAGGTCTGTAGCTTAGGAGCAATGGGCTGTACTATATAGCCTAGGTGTGCAGTAGGCTGTACAATCTAGGTTTGTGTAACTACACTCTATGATGTTTGTACAATGATGAAATTACCCAATGATGCATTTCTCAGAATGTATTTCCATCTCATGAATATATTTAACTGTTACCTTCCTTCTAAGGTGATTCTTCTAAGTGGATCACCTTCCAATGCACTCAAACTCCACATCAGATGGAAGCCCAAAAGTCTTTCCTCCCCTTGTCATCCCTTTTATTCTTTGTTCACTCCTTTGCCTTGCTCTCAAGGTCCCCACTCCATCGTGCCCTTCTTCTACGGCAGATTGGAGAAATCTTTTTGTCCCCCATATCTGAGCTGGAGAGACCTGTGCTTATGCTTATCCCAGCAGGGCAACGATGGAGCCCTCAGAAAGGCTCATGGTAAGAAAAGCTACCTTCCCTGTTGCTAATGTTGATCACCTCTCACAGTGATAATCAAACTGTGCTATCCTGGCAGCAAGAACTCTACCACAGAACCACTCATGTACCCAAAGTGTGTTATTTTGGAAAAGATCCCCTCTCCACCAGAGGTGAGAGTGGGAGGAATGAAGCCTTAAGAAGGACACACATAAAAGGCTCACAAGAAAGCATCAAAGGCCCAGTTGAGATCAGAAACCAGGAATTTGAAGACATGCCTATTTGTGTGTGATCTTTCTCCAAAATAATTCAGCATCTCTGGTGTTGAATAGAAAAGGAGGTTGACAGTATTGGTTTAAAAACAGTTGTTAAAATGATGCATATGTCTATAAGGTACAAAACAGATTAGAATACCAAAACATAGATTAGAACTTCTAACTAAGAATACATATACTGGGAGTGCTTACATCTCAGAATGGTCTATAATAACTGCATCTACCTGATGGCATGGAGCTTTGAGACCTCTATTGCCTAATCTTCTCTGTGCTGCAGCACACCTAGAAATGTTTTCAGAGGTAAATTTTGCCCTTGCCATAAGTATTCTCTTAGCCCTATAACTTGTCAAATCTCAGTTGCAAGAAATAACATCCGTGATGGTTGAAAGGCCTATAACACAGACATTTCCTAGAGCTGCTCTGTCCAGCACAATAGCCACTAGCATGTGGCTATTTACATTTAAATGAATTCAAATAAGAATTGAACTTCTGCTCCTCCATCCCCTGGTCACATGTCAACGGCTGAACAGCCATGTGTAGTTGGTGATTACCATATTGGATGGCGCAGATATGGAACACTTTTGCCATCACAGAAATTTTTTGTTTGTTTTGTTTTGTTTTGAGACGGAGTCTTGCTCTGTCACCCAGGCTGGAGTGAGTGGCGCAATCTCCGCTCACTGCAAACTCCGCCTCCCGGGTTCATGCCATTCTCCTGCCTCAGCCTCCCGAGTAGCTGGGACTACAGGCGCCCACCACCTCGCCCAGCTAATTTTTTGTATTTTTAGTAGAGACGGGGTTTCACCATATTAGCCAGGATGGTCTCGATCTCCTGACCTCGTGATCCGCCCGCCTCAGCCTCCCAAACAGCTGGGATTACAGGCGTGAGCCACCGCGCCCGGCCACAGAAATGTTTATTAGACAATGCTGCTTCGAGATTCTACCCTTGGGTCAATCCAGGCTCACGGTGCACTCTATACAAGGACAGCACCGTTTGGGTCCCTCATAGAATTGTTTTTATGCTTTTAGCTTGCAAAGAGGAACATTATAAGAAAAAACCCTATAAATGCATGATGGTAAGTATCATCAGACTTTGTGGAGGACGTCATCCACCATGTGACACAGTGTCTTCCGCTATGAGGATCCCGAGAAGAAATCTTGGTCTCAATGTCCGAGATAGGTGTGGTTCTCTTAAACATCAGTTGTGTCTTGTGGTTACTGTGATTCTTGAAGCTGACTGCATTTTTATCTTCAGGTAAACTTTTAAAGCCGCATTTTCAGCCTTCCTCTCGCAACCAAATAGGGCACCACGGTATGCATTTCTGTGGGCAGGGTGTATGTGTGTGTGTTTCTTGCCCTCCAAAATTTATTTTGTGCTTTTAGGCTGCGTGTATTTTTTAAATTCCTAAGTCCTTCCTGACATAGAGGTAAAATATAAGTAAACAGATCAAACTGTTACATGCATATGTACACACTTGTATGCATACAGTTATCTTTCATTCACAACCCAGATATGTATTCCTAGGATGAGATCATTAGTTAAAAATCCATATCCTTAAAACACAGCCCTTAAATGCTTTAATTCATCACTTCCAGTATCCTTCTCAGCCACCTAGGACAGGACCCTAAACCGTTGCTTTGCTCCATAACAAACTTACCATAACAGAGGTATCGGTGTCATGTGACAAATACTCAAACCCCTATTAAAGTGCTAGGCTTTTAGAGGCTTCACAAATCCAGTATGTAATTGCTGCTGGCAGGTAACAGGCAGAGCCAGGTCTGTCCTGCATTGTGGTTATTTTAATGGTTTCCAGAGTGGTTGCAGTGTGGTTTTATGAATACCATATTTTTTTAAATCCTAGTCATTTAGAAGCAAAATGCTATTGCTCTGATTTCAGACTACGAAACCTAATATGCCCGCCTCACCTCCCTCACTGATTATGCAGCACACACTTTATTCACACAATAAATTAAGCCACAAATAAATACTATGATTAATTATCCAACGTAATTAAAGATAGGAATGCCATAGAAACATTGAATTCAGAATTTCCAAACCAATTTGCTCCTTCTGTCTTTTCACATCTCACCCAAAAAAAAACGCCCCACTCTGAATGTCTTGCACTTTTCTTCTTTTTATTCATATCAATTAACTCTTTTTTTTTTTTTCCTTTTGAGATGGAATCTCGCTATGTCGCCAGCCTGGAGTGCAGTGGCACAATCTTGGCTCACTGCAATCTCTGCCTCCCGGGTTCAAGCTATTCTCCTGTCTCAGCCTCCCAAGTAGCTGGGACTACAGGCATGCAGCACCATGCCCAGTTAATTTTTGTATTTTTAGTAGAGATCGCGTTCCACCATGTTGGCCAGGATGGTCTCGATCTCTTAACCTCATGATCCACCCGTCTCGGTCTCCCAAAGTGCTGGGATTACAGGCGTGAGCCACTGTGCCCCGCCAATTAACTCTTTACAGTACTGAATATTTACAAGGCATATGTCTTTTGCTGAGGAAAAGGCGAGGAAAAAAAAAAAGCATTGCCCATACCCTCAGTAAATTTATTATCTTTGTTGCGGAGACAAGACGTATGGATGGAAAATGACAGCTTCTAAAAGAAGGCAAGTGATTAGTGCAATCGAATGTGTTCAAGAAGGCTTTTGGGACGGGAGACAGGTGGTCTCATAGCATGGCCAGCTGGAGCTGCTCTGCAGGAGCAATGTCTCCCAAAGGCCGGCAGAGGGGAAGAGAAGGGTGCAATTTACGGGGGAGGGAAGGCAAGAGCAAAGATGCAGACGTGGGAAGCAAAGTCCTTTCCGGGGACAGAGTAGGTCAGTTGTGGAAGCGCACTCAAGTGGAGATGTAAATGAGCAGTGAAACGACAAAACCAGGTGGGAGGGAGATGGAAGAGCAAGCAAGGAACTGTGAAAACCCTGCACACTCAGCAATCCACCCTTGAATTGGTATCAATAGGATACCAATTGCTTTTAGTCTCAGAAGGAAAAATAAAAGCCAATTTGCAGACACTTTTCAGTGTTATCGTAAAAGAAGGTGGGTTTCTGATGCCAGTCATCACCCAGCCCATGGTAATGGATTGTTTTGAATCTTTATCTACATACCATGCTTTCTACTTTTCAAAAACTCTTATGCATTATTGCTTAATCCTCAGACAAACCCTTGGAGGTAGGGGAAGAAAGCATTTATTATCCTAACATGGTAAGGACACTGAGTAGGAAGGGATGATAGGCCCTTGGCCCCTCCACGTTTTTATAGGCAATGTGGACATGTGGACAGAGACAGCGTACACTGGCCCCTGACTCCTAGTCCCTTATTTTTCCTTTATACCACATTGCCTTAAGTTGCTTCTAATTCACTTTCACACTTTTGGAACTCAGAGTCTATTGTCAGCAACTTTGGGATTTTCTGTTTAAATACCACATTCTAAGAAACACAGTAATTACAGTAAGAGGAAAGTGGGTTATTCAGAACATTCTGATTTCGAGGAAGATAGCTGAAAATTAAGAAAGATTGGTCAGCTTGTCTTGATTTTTCAGGCGTAGGAGACAAGTCTCTTTATTTGGGCTAGTTTGGGTTCTATTCTGCCTGAAGATAACAGGATGGATGGTTTGACATCCTGGGGGCTTTGTGAGCTGCAATGATTCCGTGATTCTTTCCCCTAACAATTGGCTTGGATGACATTGTCAGGAGTCCAAGTCTTATTGAAAGTGCATCAGAGAGAAATGCAACTGGATTGTAAGCGATGTGTATATGTAGAATAACAATGTAAATATTTTATAAACTGCAGCACAACAGAATTAAATACTTTTGCTTGGACAAATGAATTCCATCTTCAAAGCCACTGCAAAGAAGCTCATGTATCAGACACAATAATTTTGCACATGGCAGAACACCCTGTGCTTCCCCCAAAACTCTGCATTTCTCTAAAATCTCAGCACCTTCTCAGCACTGTTGGAAACAGCTTTACCTATTGTCGTTAGGAGGAAATCTCCTCTCTTGGCAGCCTGATAGAACAAACAACTCATCTATTTCAGCAATGAATCGATTCTGCCGTATGTGTTTGTTTCTTCTGAGCTGTTAAGGCTCCACCCTGCCTTGACTCTGTCAGCACTGTCCAGCTACTTATTCAGCTCGGAGCCATGACCCACTTGACTATAACCCAGTTCCCAAAGGTCTCTCCCTGTGACCAATGCCAACACTTATCCCTTAGGGTTCATTTTCCAGCCCTCCCTGTAGACTCTGACCCACTGTGCTCTCAGATCTCTGATGTCAGAAGGGTCTCAGACCAGGAACTACTAGGAAGTTAAGACAGACCACCTTGACTTGGAATCCTCATGCGCTATAGCCTTCCCAGTCTCTCCTTCCCAAGAACAAGGTCCAATGACCCTGTTCTCACTTCCAAAGTTTTAATCTTTTCTGAAAAGATTTTGTATCCAATCCCTCATTCTCAGAAAATACCCTTGCCTTCTACTTTACAGAGAAAACCAGAATCCACTGGAAGGCAACTCCCACACTTCATTTCTATCCAGCAAACACCTGTGCCCAGCTATACCTGGGCCTGTTCTTCCCTTCTCCAAGGCCCATGCCTCCACCTGAACTTGGATCCTCTGCCCACATACCTTCTCAGGAAGCTTCACCATGGATTACCAGCAAATTCTCTCCCTTGTACTTTCAAATTCCCTCTTAAATGGATCCTTCTGGAAGGCTTTTTCCCTACCGTTTTGTAAAAATGCCTGTCTTGAAAAGGAAAGAACAGGTATCTACATTACACATATGTACACATAGCCACGGGTAATGTAAACACATACTTGTGCCTATAGTTGGTTACTTCCTGATCTATCTTCCAACACACCCATGGGCCAGTGTTGAAGAAACTTTGTTAAATATTGAAAATATATAAATTAATATTTAGAAAAAAAGTTTGAGGTATAGAAAATCCAGTAAACAACAATGTACCAACCTTCAGGTTTAATAACTAAAACATTACCACTACCTTTTAAGCCCTTAGGAGTCTCTCTGTGTCTCTACTCCCTCCCTGACCCCTGCCCAGAGCTTCTCATTTCATTCCCTTCCTTTTCAGTATAGTTTTACAACGTTTGTTTTATAGTCTCACGTAGCATATTTGGTGGACTTTTGAATGCACGTATTGAACATCCCTAATCCAAAAATCTGAAATCCCAAATCCAAAATGCTCCAAAATCCAACACTTTTTGAACACCAACATGACATCATAAGTGGAAAATGCCACACATAAGTAATGCAAACTTTGTTTTATGCACAAAATGATTTAAAATATTCTATAAAGATACTTTCAGACTATGCGTGTATAGTATGTATGAAACATAAATAAATTTTGTTTTAGACTTGGGTCTCAACCGCAAGATATCTTATTATGTATATGCAAATATTTCAAAATTCAGAAAAATCCAAAATCTGAAATAGTGCTGGTCCCAAACATTTTAAATAAGGGATACTCAACCTGTAACAGAATATTCCAAACAGAATATGCATTGTTTTGTCATGTGTTTTCTCTAGTCAATTTTGTGTTCCTGGAATTCAGTCATGTATTATTGTTGTGTGATAATTCAGCTTATGAATATATACAATGTATTTATCCATTCCACTGTTGATGCATATATGGGTTATTTTCAGTGTGTTTGTGTTGCCATTATAAACAGGGCTGGCATCTTCTTGTGTACATGTGCAAGATTTGCTTTAAGGTCTATACCTGGAATGGAAGATCTGAACCATCAGGTATAGAGACATTTAGTTTATAAGGTAATGGCAAATTATTTTCCCAAAGTTATTGAGTCTTATACTCCCACAAGCAGTATATAAGACTTAGAGTTGTTCCATATATTCACCGTCACTAGCTATTGTCCAAACTTTAAAAATTTTGCCATTCTAATGGATATGAAATATCTCATTTTTTTAGGAATTGTGGTAAAATATACATCTCATAAAATTTGCTATCATAACTATTTTAGGTGTACAGTTTGAGGACATCGAGCACATTCACACTGACATGCAACCATCACAACCACTCATCTCTAGAATGCTTTTCACCTTGCCAAACTGAAACTCTGTACGCATTATACCTCCCCTTTCCTCTCTTCCCTCCAGCCCCTGGCCACAACCATTCATTCATTCTACTTTCTGTCTCAATGAATTTGACTACTCTAAGTACCTCACAGAATATTGGACATACTGGACTCACAGTATGTTTCATTTTGTGATAGGCCTATTTCACTTAACACATTGTCCTCAAGGTTCATCCTTGTTGCAACATTTGTCAGAATTTCCTTCTTCTTTAAGAGTAAATAAAATTCCATGGTATAAATATACCATATTTTGCTAATCCATTCATCCATTGAGGGACACTGGTGTTGCTTCCATCCTAAGGCTATTGTGAATAATGCTGCTGTAACATGAGTGTACAAATATCTGTTTGAGATCCTACTTTCAGTTCTTTTGGGTACATACCCAGAAGTGGAATCATAAGGTAATTCTGCCTAAATTTTTTGAGGAAATACCATATTGTTTTGCACAGTGCCCATATCGTTTTACATTCTCACAATCAGTGCACAAGGATTCCAATTTATCCACATCCTTGTCAACACTTGTTATTTTCTAGTTTTGTTTATTTATTTCTTGATACTAACCATCCTAACGGGAATGAAGTGAAATGTCTCATTGTATTTTAATTTTTATTTCCCTGACTTTCTGAAATTGAAAATCTTTTCATAATGACCATTTTTTAATTGAATACCTGAAAGTCTTTTCCTATTTTTATCTTGAGATGTGTCTTATATATTAATTTGTAACAGTTCTTTATATTAGCTTGGTGCAAAATCTACTGGTGCCATTAAAAGTAATGGCAAAAACTGCCATACTTTTGCACCAACCTAATATATGCTGGATATTAATTCTCTCTCTGTTCTATTGCTATAATTTTTTTCTTCCAGCTTGTGGCTTAATTTCACTTTCTCTATATTATTTTTTATGAAGAGAAATTCTCAATTTTAAAATAAACAATTTAATGAATATTTTTCTTTACAATTTGCATTTCTTCTCAATTATTTAAGAAGGGAAGGTCCTACCCAAGGCAAAAAAATAAGTATCTTAAATTGTCTTCTAACTCTTTTATAGTTTTCACTTTAACACTTGAAATGTGAAAATTAATCTGCAATGAATTTTGTTTTTGACATGACATAGGGACCCAGTTTCATTTTTAATGCAAATAGTATCATATTATCCAAATAGTTATTTTATTGAAAAACCTTATTTCCTTATTGATCTACATTGTTATGCTGCAGTATAAATATATGTGTGGGTTTGTTTGTGTGCTCTATTTCTGTATTCGTGATTTATATTTTTGTATACCTTCACCAGTCCTACACTAAAAGTTCTTAATTACCATAACTTCATAGTCATTCTGAACCTTTTCTTCTTCAGGAACATTCTGGCTTTATTTGGCCTTTTGCTGGTCCATATACATTGTGCCAAATTCCCTCAAAATAAAAACAAAACTGGGGCTATTGTTTGCATTGAATGTAAAGCATCAATTTTGAGAAAAGGTCTTCATTAATGTATTTCAATAAAAGTTTTATAATATTATCATAAAAGTCTTCTATAATTTTATTAGGTTTATTTGTAGCTACTTTATTTTTATGCTATTGCAAATGACATGCAGTTTAAATATACGCTTCTAACTATTGCTAGGATACAGAAATGCAATTAATTTTTTGTGTTGATTTGCACTCAGCAAACTCATTAAATTATCTAATTAATTCTAATAATTTGTTTGTAGTCTCATTTGAGTTTTCTAGGTCAGAAATATGGCATCTGCAACTGATAATAGATTTATTCCTTCCTTTGAAATCTTTACACTTCGTATTTCTTTCTCTTGACTTACTGTGCTATCTAGGAGAATGACTAGAAGCAGTGAGCAGGATTGACATTTCTCTATAAAGTACAATCTTTGCCTTAGGAAATTTTTATTATTTTTGTGTTTATTTCAATATTCCTTATTAGATAAAGGAAGCTCCCCTCTAACATTATTTTCCTGATAGCTACTAGCATCAATAGATGTTAAATTTTATCACTTTTTGCATCTTTTAAAATAATTATAGTATTTCCCTCATCTTAGTCAGTTTGGGCTGCTGTGATAGAATGACATAGAATAGGTGGTTTAAACAACAAACGTTTATTTCTCACAGTTCTGGAGACTGTGAGAACTTGGACTCACAGTCAAGTTCAAGGCACTAGTAGAACTGGTGCCTGGTGAGGGCCCTCTTTCTGAATGGCCCCCTTCTTGCTGTATCCTCATGTAGAAGAAGGACAGACAGAGGAGGCAAGCTCTCTTGTGTCTCTTCTTATAACGGCTCTAATCTTGTCAGGAAGATACAACCCACATGACCTAATTATCTCCTAAAGGCTCCATCTCCAAATACCCTCACACTGGGGACTAGGATTTCAACAGATGAGTTGAGAAGGGGAGACACAAATATTCAGTCCATAGCATCTCTCTTTGAATCTGTTAATGTGGTGAATTTAATTTTCTTTATTATTAAACAATCCATGCATTCTTCAATAAAACCCAACTTTGCTGGTTTCGTTGTACTATTATTTTGTTTAGAATTTTTGTATCTATAGGAGATACATGAATGAAATTGGCTTGTGATTTTCCTTCCTTAAGATAGGTATCAAGGTTATGCTGGTTTCATAATAAGAGTTAGGAAACTGTTAGTCTTCCATGAGGTATATTAGAAATAGTTGTGTAATGCTGGAAATTTTTTATTAAATTTTGGTAGAATTCTTTAGCAAAGTCAACTAAGCCTGATTATTTCTTTATGAGAAGATTTTTACCTATGAACTTGATTAACAACTTAAGGTAATAAGATTAATCAAGGTGGCTATTTTTGGATTTGTTTTAGACTGCTACTATGTATTTTCAAAGAAATCAGATTTTCAGATTTGTTGCATTGAAGTTGCTATTGGTATCTTCTTACTATATATTTAATTATGCATACTTATAGTTATGTCCCCTTATTATTCAAAACATTGTTTATATGCACCCTCCCTTTCTTTTTATGATCAATTGTCCATCAGATTTGTCAATTTCATTAGACTTTCCAAAGAATCAATTTTACATTTGTTCATCTACTCTACTATATGTATCTTTTCTGTTTAATTAATTTCTGTTCTCCAATCCTTCTTGCATCTTATACTTCCCATTAGAGGTAACTTTTCTTCCTGAAGTGCATTCTTTAGTGCAGGTCTTCTGGTATTGAACTTACTGTTTTGTTTGAAAATATCTTCACTTCTTATTCTTGAATGTATTCTTGTTATATATAGAACTCTAGGTTAACAGTTATTTTCTTTGGCTTCCACTGTGTCTGCTGGGAAGTCTAATTTTAGTCTTATTGCTGCTTCTTTGAAGGTAATTTGTCTTTTTTCCTTTTGATGTGCTATGTTTGTCTTTAGATCTCTGAAGTTTTCCTCTAATAAATTCAGGTGTGGTTTACTTTCGTTTATTCATCTTGTGTAACTTATTTGCTATTTCGAATATGTGGACTTACGTCCTTCATGAGTCATTTTCTCTGCAAATACTGTCCTCATTCTCTCCCTCTTCCTTCTGGAACTATATCCTCTAGATTTCTTTACCTCTCTTCCATATTTTTCATCTTTTTGTTTCACTATGTTAATTTTTAATCTATCTTTTGGTTCACAAATTCTCCCTTCATCTAATTGGCTGTTAATTCATTCCATTTAGGTTTATTTCCAGTTATTATGTTTTTCAATTCTAGAAATTCTTTCCAATGTGCCTTTGAAAAAATATTTCACATCTTATAATTTCATGCTTTCATATTTGTAATCCAGAAATAAGGCATAGTTCTTTTATAGCCTGTATCTGATAATTTTCATATCTAAAATCTTTATGGATTGGTTCCTGCCATTTGTCGTTTCTGCTGCTTCTCACTGATATTGCCTTGTTTCCCTTTTTATTCTTAATTGTGTTTTACAGTGTACTGTTCACTATCCTTGCAAAATGCATTTATGGGATACTTTTTGAGGTCTAGGATAAAGAGTATCTTCATCCAGTAAGAATTTTTGTTTGTTTATTCTAGGCTCCTGGAAGTACTACTGTTCTAGGTAATGTTAACCAAGTTCATTGCTTCAGCTTCCCTGGACCCCCTAGACAACACCAGTCATGCTTGCAAATCCCTATAGGCCCGTCTTATTTCCACAACCTCCTGAGGATGTTTCTTTTGCCTTTGTTCCTCTGCCCCCTTCAGCATCAGGGTGACTTTCCCCAAGATTTGGACTTGGGGCTAGTTCTTATTCCTCTTATTCTGATGGTGAATCACTTTGGGTCCTCACTTAATGGAGGGAATATTTTCTATCAGACTTCCCACCTTGAGTAAGGCTAAATCCTTGAAATAATTCCCTTTTACCCCTCATGTCTCCCAAAACTGAAGCTTAGGTTTGTTAGAATCAAGAATATTTGAGGCAACTTTGGAGTTCTGATTATCTCTCTGATATTTTTCCTGATCTTTCTTATTCTCTCATCTTACTCTCTCATCATTTTCCTGATCTTTCTTAATCTCTCATCTCTCTCTCATCAGCGTAATATTTGGCAACATCTTCTTCATTCATCATGACTTGTGTCTGCAGTTGCTGGTGGACAGGGTTTTGACTTTGATCTGTGGATTCTTTCCGCATCTGGTTTTGAAGATGCTTTTTAAAAAAATTGTAGCCAAAATTTTAATTGTATTTAAGAGAAGGATTGGTTCACACACCTAGCATGACACAGGAACTGAAGTTAATCACTATTTCTTTTCTCACTACTGCTCAAAGAACAGAATAAATGAATTCTCATCTGTCCCTTCAGAAAAAATTATTGCTCCAAAAATTGATTATTTAGAGAAGATATTTCTCAAAAGAGGAGTAAAGACAAAGGAACAAGAGACAGATTAGAAAGTCGCTGTTTTGAAAATTGCCTTATAATATCTCTGTGGTTGATAGGTATCAACAGAAGGGGAGAGAGGAAAGAAGGAATGAAGGAATGAACAAAGAAATAAATGAAGAAACTAGGTATAACTAGATGTATTTCTCTACCACTTTAAAGTCTAATCAAGATTGTAGGCTTGAACCAAAAGCTATCAGTGACCTTAAGCCATCATTTAGTGCTGAAAGTGAGTCCTCATGTCTCAATAAATGGGCCCTATTATATCATAATTCTCTCCTGGTACTCTGACTAAATGTTTTTAAAGTGCTTATGTAAAGCTTATTAAATGTGCTTGCAAATCTAGAATATTGACCTGAATTACAACAATGGAATGCAAGCAAGATAGATGGAAGAATTTCCTGAAAGTGAGTATTGTTAAACCAACAAATAAAAATATTTGGTGGAATATCCTTCACATACAGCATTTAAGCTTTACCATGATTTTATGATTCTCTCCCTCTCTCTCTCTCTCTCTATATATATATATGTACACACACACACTAGAAAATCACACATACACACACACACACACACACACACACACGGCTCTTCTGCAGGAAAATGACAATGGGCAAGACATCCCTGGTATTTCATTCCAACCTAACGATCCTAGTAATCTAACTCTTTGGAAATCAATAGCTAAACCTCAATTTGGATCAAAAGGAAATCTTCCTAAGAGACTATGAGATTGTTTTTAATAGCTAAAAGTCGTGGAGGAAACCCTTGACATTGTCATCAGCTCAAATTTTACTGTCACTAAAGCTGCTGCTCCAAAACGGCATTTTAAGAGTCTTAAAATAAGTGTCTATTTGAACACGTATCCAAAATCAGCAAGATTCTCAGAACTCGTTGGGTCTCTGAGTTCATTTTGTGATAATAACATAGTGTCTCCCTTGCATATTTTTGCTGGCGCAATCTTTGGCAACATCTTCTTCATTCATCATAACTTGTGTCTGCAGTTGCTGGTGGATAGGGTTTTGGCTTTGATCGGTGGGTTCTTTCTGCAAAGGGGCCATGGTTGGTCAAGGTGTCTTTGGACATCTGGAACTTCTCTCTTTTTTTCTTGAAACCAGAAGACATTACTATCAGAACATTAGCATAATATCATCAGCTGGAAGCAATGGCTCACACCTGTAATCCCTGCCCTTTGGGAGGCCACGGTGGGAGGAGCACTTGAGGCCAGGAGTTCAAGACCTGCCTGGGCAAATAGCAGGACCCCGTCTCCATAAAAAAAAAAAAAAAAAAAAAAAAAAAAAAAAAAAAAAAATTAAGTAGCTGCATAGTGGTGCAGGCCTGTAGTGCTAGCTGCCTTGGAGGCTGAGGTGGGAGGATCGCTTGAGCCCAAGAACTCAAGGCTGCAGTGAGCCGCGTTGGTACCACTGCACTCCACTCTGGGCAACAGAGCAATACCTTGTCTCAAAAAAAAAAAAAAGAAAAAGAAAAAGAATTTCTGTTAATAGGCTTCAAAAATCTTTGTGCATAGGAAACTTCACACAAACCTAAAAAATCAGTATTCATCCCAACACCTGGAGACCTGCTTTAGGATTTACACCACCTACTATATTAGTGTCCCTGCCCCCACATCTTTCTCTTACCCAATCTGACTGGCATATCAGAGTTGGATTCATGTTCCTGAAGTTCTGAGCAAACCTTTTGTTTGATTAAGAATATCTCTGGGTAGAGAATAAAACAGTGGTTACCAGCCACGGGAGTGGGAGGGAGAAAATAAAGAGTTGTGTGTCTGAGAAGAACCCGTGTATGTGTGTGTGTGTGTGTTTGCGTGTGTGTGTGTAGCAGGATGTAGATGCACAAGTCTAGAGGTCTAATGTATACATGAGGACCGTAGGTAATAAAATTGTGCTGTATGAGGGATTTCTGCTACATGAGTAGATTTTAGCTGCTCTTGACACAAAAAAACAGGTTGGAGTAACTCAGTGAGATGACAGATATGCTAATTTGCTTCACTATAGTAACCATTTTACTATCTATATGTAACTCATAACGTCATGCTGTACACCTTAAATATACACGATAACAGTATTTAAAGGAGTATGTCTGTTATCTCCCACTTTTTGAGGTTCCGTCATTCCAGTCTTATTCCCCACTTCTGCTGAGCCACTCCCACCCACTCCATCATTCAGGTGGGTCCCGTGACTCTCCCACTCTCACACCATCTTCACCTTCACTCCCCTCTTTTGCTCCTGTGCTCAGAAAGGGACAGGCATTGGCTGAGTACTTCCTTGATCCGTCCTGCCTCTGCACCTCTCCACCTCCTACACGGACCCCTGTTGTTCATGTTATCACTGCTGGATTGCCTTGTCTAGTTCTTAGTTATCATTCTTATCAGTGACTGGGAAGCCCTAGTCTGCAGAAGAATGAGGTAAATATTGACTACTTCTTGTCTTCTCTCTTCCCATCCCCACTCCCATCCAACAACCACTATTAAATGTTCGAAATCTTTATTTTAATCCTTGCTACATCCCATTTTACTTATGAAGAAAGTAAGATTTAGGAAAGGAAAGAAACTTCTCCACTCAGTTGCAGAGCTAAGATTCAAATCCAGGAATATCTGACTCCAAAACAATTCTACTTTACTACTTTTTGATGGTAATAGAATTTTACTCCCCTTATCCTTTCTCTTCTCCTTCTTTCCAAGAACTCCTAGTAGATTATTTAGTTATTTCAGATGAAACGTGGTACAGAAGAAAAAGGCAGGCTTTGGAACTGTATAGACCTCAATTGGAATTACATCTTCAAGACTTACAAGTGAACTGGCTTTGGACAAATGACTTAACCTGTCTGCCTTTTGGTTTTCTTATCTCCTAAAATGAGGTCACAGTGCCCTAGAACCCAGTACAAGGCCTGGTACATTACAGACATCCAACAAATACGTGTTCATTAATTTCTCCCTCTTTCTTTCCCTTATTATTTTTGCCTTTTGTCTCTCATTTTCCCTTTTTAATTATTAGCTTTAATTCTACCTAAGTTGATCAAAATATCAAGTGCTATTAGTAAACAATTTGGGAAATTTGAACACTGCATTTTAATATAGTAGAATGATTGTAAATTTTTACATATGATAATGGTATGATAGCTAAGGTTTTTATTTTTAGAGATGCTTGCAGAAATATTCATGGATGCGGCCAAGTGCGGTGGCTCATGCCTGTAATCCCAGCACTTTGGGAGGCTGAGGCGGGAGGATTATGAGGTCAGGAGAACCAGACCATTCTGGCTAACATGGTGAAACCTGGTCTCTACTAAAAATAAAAAATAAGAATAAATTTTAAAAAATTAACAGGGCATGGTGGCAGGCGCCTGTAGTCCCAGCTACTAGGGAGGCTGAGGCAGGAGAATGACGTGAACCTGGGAGGTGGAGCTTGCAGTGAGCGAAGATCGTGCCACTGCACTCCAGCCTGGGCAACAGAGTGAGACTCTGTGAAAGACAGAGAGAAGGAAGGAAGGAAGGAAGGAAGGAAGGAAGGAAGGAAGGAAGGACGGAACGAAGGAGGGAGGGAGGGAGGGAGGGAGGGAGGGAGGGAGGGAGGGAGGGAGGGAGGGAAGGAAGGAGGGAGGGAGGCAGGGAGGGAGGGAAGGAAGGAAAAGAAAGAAAGAAATATTCATATGATGTCTAGGATTTGCCTCCATAAAACCCAATGAGGTTGGTGTTGAAGTTGAGCAGTGAGCGCCTGAGGACTTCTTAGACTATGTCTCTACTTCTGTGTATGTTTCAAAATTTCCCAAACGAAACATTTTCTAAATTGTCCAGTGTAGAAGGCTCAAGCCTTCAGCATCTTCCCCCATCCCCACCGAAGTCCCCAGTCCTCCCCTGGTAACATTCTGGGCAGCTTTCCTCCTTGCTTCCCCAGCACCTCCTGGGCTATTTCAGACTCCGTGCCAGCGGAGCACCACACTGCCTCAGCCCCCGCAGTTGGCACTTGGACAAAAATCTTTTCCTGACCCCAGATGGCATTGCAGCTTCCTCAGTCTGATCCTGTAAGCATATTTTTTTCCAGGCACCTGATTCCTGGATGTGGCAGCAATAAAACCAACCGAGATTGTTTGACTGGCCCCCTCTGGAGCAGGTATTTCCCATTCCGATGCCGTCAGCCATCTGAGCGTGCTGCTTCCAAGAGCTCCGAAATAACAGCCGGGTAAGAATTTCACAGACCACAGTGAGTGCTTTTAGACCTGTGGCCAGGGTGTTCCTGAGGGATGCAGAGCCACTGGGGTAGAAGATACACTAATATCAGTGATGATTAATTGCAATGCTGATGCAAATCAACAATTTTAGGGATTGCATTTTACTGGGAAGCTGGCATGCGCAAGGGGAAGAAAGCAAAGAGGAAGAACACATGGGGTTTCTTTGCTCTGCCGTTTGTCACACCATATGGACTCTTTAGGTTAAATGTATATAGCAACTCCAGTTTCATTGAAATAAAAAGATAAAGAGCTGAGTTATTGCTGTCTTGGTTATTTCATAAGGAATGAACGAAAAATGGTCAGCAAGGTAGGTCAGGCAATGTATGCATGGGGGGCTGGACCTGAGACCTCACTTGGTGGTTCCCAGGTAGTGCTCCAGGAAAGGTCTTTGAGGGTGTGGGAGTATTGTGTGCTGTCATAAATCTAGAGGGTGGGTTATGCGCAAAGCCCCTCCCACTGGGCTGTGGTTTACTTCTCAGGTCAGGTTGCAAGGTAAAATCAAAATGTCAGACCTGGAGAATGATCACTTCAATTATTTTTTCTAGAGCAGAAATCCACCCTTGTTTCCAATGCTATGCGTGGCTTCATACTTTCAAAGTACTTCCGTTCTGTCTCTCATTGCAGCCTCATGATCCGTGAGGTTAAGACAGATGTTATTATCCCTACCTGACACTTGGGAAACAACTAAGGCCAAGAGACGTGATGAGAACTGACCTGCCTAAAGCCACACAAGTCTCTTGCTTTCTAGTCTACGTTTTTCTTCCCTACATTAACATGCGTTATTATGCTCAAGAGCCATCAGGATCTTCAAGGAAAATGGGCTGGGGAGAGTGGCTTAGTAGCAGGCAAAGTAGGTTCTAGTGGGCCTCACCACTGGGGTCTCTCACCTATCAAAATCAGACAACATTTACCACTGATACTCATATGGGGCAAAGATGCCAACAATAATGGCGATGGCCTAGGGAACTCTGTCCCTCTGCAGTGCTGAATGGAGCACATACCTTCTTCTCAGCCAGAGAGGACTTGTCCTCCCATGCAGTAAAGCTGCACTGACAACCCAGCATGTTTTCCAGCACTGGGAGGGTAATTTCTGTACTTCTTCACTAATCTAGATGCAGTGCTCCTCCTCCAAACTTTCCTCACCACTTCCCTTTCTTCTTCCCTTCCTTTATGTCTTTAGTTAACACATATTCAGTACCGGCCAGGCACTAGGCTGGGCCATGGACATAGTGAAAATATTTTTCACCTGTAAACCACAATATATTCATGTCCGCCTTTGTCACTAGCTCCTTCCTGGAACATCCACTTCTGTCTTCCCTGTGAATCCACTGCTTGCTTCACCGAACAATTCAGACCACTCCATTTCCCAGCAGAGCCCTGACCTGAGAATGACAGGTGAAACTCTTTTCACCTTAGGGCTGAGTAAAAGTACTAAGACAAGGAATTTTTTCATGTTATTTTCCTAACTCCAGGATCATTGATCTGTGTAGCCTTAGGTGAGTTACTTAAACTTTCTGAATCTCAGTTTCACCCATTGTGAAATGGAGATGATAAAAACTGCCCGATTTATATGTAAATAATCATTGATGTTAACTCCAGTTGAAAAGTACAGAGGACAGTATGTAGTCACTGGTTTAATATTTATGGTGTTTTATTAAATGTAATTCACTAATCTAGGCACAAGATAGGATATAAAAGTATGCCCTCAAAGATTTATAATATAGTTTGGGAAGAAAGATTTCATCAGTTACACCAGTACAAGGCCATGAAAGGTGCTAGGGAAGTTTAGAGGAGGAAGAAATAAATTCTGACTGGGGAGCTCAGAGATGGTATCGTGAAGGGGGTGGCCTGTGAGCTGGACAATGAGAGACAAATGTGTCTGAGATATGCAGCTTGGAGGGAGGAAACAAAAAGACAATGTGTGCAGAAGGAACACCATGAACAAATGACTGAGTTTAGGGAAGGGGGTGTCCTGCAAGCCCCTGGGTGCCATGTGGTTTAGTCTGGCTGAAGTGTAAGGGTTCATCATGGAGAGGAATCCAAGATAAACCCAGACATTTGGATTTGCAATGGATTGTCAAATGTTGGGCTTCAGAATTTAGGCTTTATTTGAGAAGCCATCTAGAGCCATGGAATCTATTTGAATACAAAGTGTTCAAATACAAAGATGCAGTTTTGGAAGATTCCTTGAGCAGCAAAGTAGAGAATGGACTAGAGACGACATTACACAGGTGCAAGTTACAAAGTGCTGTGATAGTCATTTGCTCCAAATAAGCTGTATCAATATCTGTAACTTCTTATGATGGATCTTCTTTCTCTGCACCATTTCACAAGTCTTGGGGCTTGCCTTGGCACATGGTGAGGATCTGCTGGTCCTAACTGGTTGATGGCTGAGTTTCAGTTCTGTGTGTATGCACTGAAGCCCAGTGCAGCAGCTGTCTAAGGTGTCAGCAAAGGATTGAAAGGAGAGGCCAACCACGTTTAAGCTAAAGGTGCTTTTCTCCTCCCTCCGCCTTCTCTGCTCAAGTTTGACTCTCAGAGGCTTGCAGCTTCACTCACAAATAGAGATGGCAGAGACAACTGCCAGAGAGCACATCTGGCAGGGCCCTGAGCAGATGTCGTAACCACTGGGATGCAGAGCCCAAGATGCTGACTGGCACCTGAGCTT
Organism: Macaca mulatta; assembly: GCF_049350105.2. Classification (NCBI taxonomy): domain Eukaryota; kingdom Metazoa; phylum Chordata; class Mammalia; order Primates; family Cercopithecidae; genus Macaca; species Macaca mulatta. The sequence continues at coordinate 5,786,850 of NC_133416.1, read as the reverse complement.
CAATGCTGAACCTTCCCTCCTGCTCTTTTATAACACGATCTTCTGGGCTTATTGCAAATTGGACATAATAAAAACTGCCCTGTTTACACATAAGACCATGTAAGGTTGTGAGTGTTACAGCATTCCTCTGGCAAGGAATGAGTAGCATGGAGGCTTAGCTACAAATCTTCTTTCTCTCTCAATGGGAGACCTCAGAGAATAGGAGCATTCAGAGATCAACAAGTTTGTTATTTGCTTGTTTGTTATACTAGGGAAAGAAAATGTTACCTAGTTACCCTATACTGGGGAAAGAAAATGTTAGAGGACCATGAATCAATGACTAGTTACATAAAATAACCATCCACTTTATGTGCTGGGCCCAGCAAACTATGAACTTTTTTTCAGCCCTTGTGTTACAACTCATTATGAGGATCCCAAGTATATTCAGTGCATCTCAACATCCTGGGTTTCCTCACTCCCTTATCAAATTTTATACTGAAAGGGGAGGGTGAGGAGTACAGGAAACCACAAGCTGGAGAGGCTAACTGGTGAAGTGCACAAAGATATGGGAGTGATTATAAAATAATAGTAACAGCTACTGTTTATTGAACCCCTATTATGTATCAAATATTCTGTAGCACACTTAACAAATGTGACTTCCCTAAATATTTATAACATTCCATATTTGTAACATTCAATTTTAAAGACAGACAAACAAAGGCTCAGGGAACTTGGCCATCATTCTATTTAATACTATATTGGAAAATGTATGTTAAAGGGAGAAATTATACCGTAAACATCACGTAATAGGAGCAACAACATTTCTGCAATATTTTATTTGCAAAGCTATTTCACAAGCAATGAACCATATTCCCAGGAGAAAAAAAAAAAAGAGAAGAACTAGGAAATTAGATTGCAGGAGGATTAGGACGTGCTAAGAAATTTCCATGTGCCAGGCACATGTACTACTTGTTTAATTTCTAGATGTTACTGCCTGCGCTTTGCAGGAGAATGAATAAACTCAAGCTTGGTAGAGTTAAGTAACCTATGCAACGCTTACAGTTCATAGTGACAGAGTCAGGATGAAAATTAATATTGAATGTAATTAGAGGTGAGGTAGACTGGACCAGAGATGGCCAGATGACACACTCTCTACATTGCAATGAGTTGCTGAGTATTGTGGTTTTACACATCAACCAAGTGTTTATTTAGAACCTACTATTTGCTTCAAAAGAGTTGCTGAGTTCAACATCCATATTTCCAGGTTGTTAGAGTGAAATATTCATGTAGACCCTCGGGATGTGGCAGAAGTAGTGGCAGATGGGAGCCCTTCCAACTGGCAGTAGGGAGTCCTTGAATGTGGCCTAGCGGGGACATGGGTACAGCAAGGGGTCAGGAAAAGTGGAAAGAGCCAGAGATTTTGATCATAGTTGAAGGTTTGTTTTTTTTTTTTTAAAGTAAAGCCTATGATTAAACTGAAGTGAAAAGACCTGACCTTCAGAAATATGCACTGACCATTGATAAATGCAGCATAAGGCCAGCTAACAATAGAAAAACAAATTCTACAAGGATGCTAGAAAGATGAAAATTAAAAGCAGAAACATATAATTGTCAAAAACTTAAGAGAGTCTCTTGGGAAAATTAATAAAACCTTTTATTATTTTTGTAAAACTTGCATGTTTATGACTTTGCTAAGAAAGTTGAGTGTAAAATGAAGCCTGGAATAGTATGCTATCACTCAGTTGTAGAAGGAAAATGTCAATAAATTAAAAAAACGGGCTGGGCGCGGTGGCTCACTCCTGTAAACCCAGCACCTTGGGAGGCCCAAGCGGGCAGATCATGAGGTCAGGAGATCGAGACCATCCTGGCGAACACGGTGAAACCCTGGTTCTACTAAACAAAACACAAAAAATTAGCTGGGCGTGGTGGCGGGCGCCTGTAGTCCCAACTACTTGGGAGGCTGAGGCAGGAGAATGGTGTGAACCCGGGAGGTGGAGCTTGCAGTGAGCCAAGATCACGCCACTGCACTCCAGCCTGGGCGACAGAGTGAGACTCTGTCTCAAAAATAATAATAATAAAATTAAATAAATAACAGAAACAAACAAAAAGCCTGAGCATTTGATATATTTTTAATTTATTCTCAGAGTAGGTATGTAGTAGTAATTATTACATGAATATCATTAGATGTAAGGTAAAATAAACATACCTTGATGGTTGGTACATAACAGGTGGTACTCATTAAGTTTTACTAAATAAATAAACAAATTTCTCCAGACCCTTAGAAAAGAGAGAAAGGGAAAGGTCTCTAAGTTTGCTGTGAACAGTTTTCCCCAGCTGAAACAGGAAGAAGGAGCTGTGGCCATTTGCTCTGTGAAGGGGGATAAAGGGGTCGTGATGATATTGCCAGAGTTGTGAAGATGGGCACTTCAGCAATACAACCTTTGTGATCACTCCAGCCATTATCACGTCAGAGTGCTTTCCTTAAGGAAGTTGAAGTATAGCTATGAATTACCTCATATCATTGAAACACAAGGCTATATATCTTTTGCCTTGCAGTGGAAGCCATGGATTTCCCATTAGTTATGCCCACTTTTTAAATTTTCTTTTAGGAGAGGAAATAAAATACAACCTGTACTTCTAATTACTTGTGAAGTAGCACAGAATGATGCACAAGGGAAAAGATATTTTGCAAATCATTGATCCATGTTAAGAATTCTTTGCCTGTTGACATAGCACCTGTCCGTTGCAAGAGAGCAGAGAAGTAGCTTCTCTCTGTGCAGATCAGCAGTGAATTTGTTTTGAGGACAGGGTTTTTTCCCCATGTTTTCCTGCTAATGGTCTTTAATTAGATCTTCCATCAAAACAAGTGGGGCTCAAATATGCTCTGGTGGAAATTCATTTTATTGAAGCTTCCATCTGCCAAAATAGAGAAATAGTTCAGTCTCTATTGGAATAAAGGATCCTCTCCCCTCTACTTTCTTTGTTCAAACACTGTCCCCCTTCATTTCTTCTCATCTTTCCCCCATAGCTGCCAATTACATGAGCAAAGATGAGATTCATTTCTCCTCCCCACCCAACATCATCCCCAGAGGCTACTGTGTTTTCACAGAACAGCTGGAGAATTGCTGAAGTTTGGAAATAAGCAGTGAAGGACACCCAAATGGCACATTCTTTGAAAGGCAGAGTAAAGGACTGCAGCTCACAGGCAATGCCAACGGGCTCTCCACAATAGTGGAGAACCTTGTTGTGTAAAGTGTGGTCTGCAGACAAGCAGCACCAGTATCCCCTGGGAGCCCCACCCCAGGCCTTTCACATCAGAATCTGCATTTTAGAAAGATCCCTCCGTGAGTCATACGTAGATCAGTTAGAGAAACCCTGACCTGGTGCACGAACTTTAGAATCAGACAGCTGGGGGTGGAGTCCTGGACTCCACTGCTTTCTCATTGTGCGACCTTGGTGGTGATGTGGTTTGGTTCTGCGTCCTCACCCAAATCTCATCTTCTAGCTCCCATAATTCCCACGTGTTGTGGGAGGGACCTGGTGGGAGGTGATTGAATCATGGGGATGGGTCTTTCCCGTGCTGTTCTGATAATGAATGGGTCTCACAAGATCTGATGGTTTTAAAACAGGAGTTTATCTGCACAAGCTCTCTCTTTGCCTGCCACTATCCACATAAAATGTGATTTCCTCCTCCTTTCCTTCCACCATGATTGTGAGGACTCCCCAGCCATGTGGAACTGCAAGTCCAATTAAACCTCTTTCTTTTGTAAAGTGCCCAGTCTCAAATATGTCTTTATCAACAGCATGAAAATGGCCTAATACTGGCAGGTTCCTCAGTTTCCACAACTTCAAAATGGGAATAATAATTGCTTCTCCTTCAGCATTCTTGAGGAAGTATATGAGCAGATGCATGCTTACAATGGTGACTGGCACATAGCCTCTTGGTGAAATGATTATGATTGTGATTATGATTTTTACATGACAGTTACAGCCAGGGAAATTTTATGCTCCAAATTACATTGATCCTGGCCTCCGCAGGCTGTATTTGGCCAGTATTAAAACTGGGAAAAATGCACACGATGAATATGTTCCTCCCCACTTTAAAACAGAAAAAAAGTTTGGTTAAAAACAAAGAAACCTAAGACGTATTCTTTCAAGAAAATAAAGCAAGCTGGAAAGCACCACATAGAGCATATGACCTCTGTATACAAATAGGAATATGCGTATATGTCCATATTCCCTTGTGTATGTTTAAAAATGCTTATTGTAGAGTGTTTTTCCATCAAAAGACCCAGGTATCACATGTTGTGGTGTAAAGAACATTGAATTTAGGGCTTCTAGGCCTGGGTTCCAATCAAAGCTCCATCAATTACTTCCTGTCTCATTTTTGCCACTTCACTTACCTGAGCTGTTAATTTGTGAAATCTTGCTTCCCAGGGTGTTGTGATAAGTTCATGGGTTTTTATTATGATTTGGATATGGTAAAGCCAACAGATCAAGAAACAACTACCACTGAAAAGGCGGTTTGCCATCTTGACAGAGCCCAGGAGAAGCAGGCACACCAGGCCACAAGGGGCCACCTGATGAGCCCCGGCACTGGTCAGCAGGCAGAGGGAGAGGAAGTAACCATGGCAGCAGCCATGACTATGGTTTCTGAAAGAAAGAATGGGTGTAGGAGAGTGAGAGGGTTTAGGACTGGCTGGTTTAAACAATTTCAGAGGGCTCTGGGTGCAGAGGCTGTCCCTATTTGCCTGGTCATGGCCATGGGGTGACTAGGGCAGATAGACAGTAGCCTGGGGTGTGAGAGCCCAGTAAAGGAGGTGGTTGGGGATATGGACTCTGGCTTTGCTGGTTTGCATTTGACAGGCATGCTTGTGGGTGAATTCTTTATTATCTCTAGAAATTGACTGACCTTGGAAGGGACAGTCCCTCCAGGGTCTGCAAGGCCCCAGAAGTCAAAGCATCAGGATATAGAAAATAAAAGATGTGGTTAATATACCATGAAACCACCTTATGAAAACCCCTAGCATTACTGGTTACTGAGTATTTATTTACCTGCTTCCCTAGGAATTGCCTCTATCCCAGAGTAAAGAGGACTTAAAATTTGAACACACAATTAAGGGCCAAGGATGAATCCATGAACACATATTGGAAGCTCCTAGCACTGAAGTAGTTATCTTGTCTATACACAAGTTACTGTCCTGGAAATATCCCCAGAAAAAAAAATGTCTTTGGGGCACAACATAAAGCATTTTAAATCAATAACGTCTATTTCTTCATTCACTGTTATAAGACATTTACCGAACACTTGTGTGCTAGACCCAGTACCAAGCTTTGGGGATAAAGACATTCAGGATGTCTGCTGTGTCCTAAAGAGGCTCGCAGTACCATGGGCCTATATCCTAGCCCTCTAACAGTGTATACTAGTGCTCACTGGTTTGTGGAAATACTCGGGAGAAAAATATATGCTTTGATCCGGACTAGTGAGGCATTGCTATTGCCCATCTGAAGGACGGATCAGAGAATTTTCAAAGTGAAGAATATATCTGGAGTTGTAGGAATTCAGAGTGCAAAAAGTCCCAGAGTAGAATGGTGGAAAAAGACAAAATAAAACCTAGAGCTAGATAAGGTTTCAAAGTCACTGGTCCTACAATGGTATTATATCCACCTTTTGATGCTCAGGCAGTGCCCGGAGTCACTCAGACTCAGGTGCGCAGGCAGAAGCAGGGATGAGATCCAAGCATGTCTCCAACTGGACCACAGTTTCTTACCCACTATAGTGCAATGTTCGGAGGAAAACTAATCACTTTGCAAGAAAAAAAAAAGCTCCCCAAATGAACAAAACTTATCAAGAATCTGGAGAAGGAGGAACGTGCGCTCCCCAGTTAGTCTGCCAAGACTGCAACACTTCACGTTTTCTTTACATTGTTCTTCCTTCTAGGAGACCGCCCACAAGATGCCGGCTCATTTATCTTCTTGTGGTTGTGTTTTCTTATGGGAAGGACATTTCAAGGGATATTTACAAGTAAGAGAATCCAAAAGACATAGCTTCAAATCACTCCTTCCTCCTCACCTGCTAAGCCAGGTTTTATATTATCCCTTTCAATCCGAGACTGATAACACAGAAATGAAACGATGGACATAAAATACCTTTCTTTGTGTTTGACCCCAATTTTCCCTCCAAAAAATGTTTCTGCTCTCTTTTCTTAGTGGACTCAATCCCATAATTGGTTGCCTTGGGCTATGTTTTACAGCACCTGTCTTAGTCTAAAACAGATTCACAATATCCTCTGGCTACAGAATACAGAGTGCAGTAGCTTCCCCTGTTAGACATAAGCCCCAGTGGGGTGGGAGTTTGGAATGGGGGATGGTGTGGGGAAGCATTCTGCTGCAATGCAGGTAAGCTCATTCTGCTCATTTCATGTGGCAGATGTGGCCAGGAAGTCCAAGCGATGTCTTCTATATAGCCCTACTCCTCCCAGGAAGTGAACTGCCCCAGGCCTGCTGGTGAAGGTTCCCAGCACCTACTTGGAGCCATGCCTTAAGTTTTGCCACTAGAGATTTCTTTTCCTTTTGAAGATTTAATAATGGAATGTTAAAAATATGTAAAAATGTAATGAAATAATAGAATAGACACTAAAATCAAACATTTTGTGTTATTCACTTCAAACCTCCTCTCCAAAGAACATTAAGAGTTCTGCAGAATCTCTACCCTCCATCTCTTTCCCTCTGTCCCCAGACATACCACTACCCTGAAAGGTTTCTATCGTTCCTAAACATGTCTTTTTTTTTTTTTTTTTTTTTTTTGAGACAGAGTCTCGCTCTGTCACCCAGGCTGGAGTGCAGTGGCCGGATCTCAGCTCACTGCAAGCTCCGCCTCCCGGGTTCACGCCATTCTCCTGCCTCAGCCTCCCGAGTGGCTGGGACTACAGGCGCCTGCCACCTCGCCCGGCTAAGTTTTTGTATTTTTAGTAGAGACGGGGTTTCACTGTGTTAGCCAGGATGGTCTCGATCTCCTGACCTCGTGATCCGCCCGTCTCGGCCTCCCAAAGTGCTGGGATTACAGGCTTGAGCCACCTCGCCCGGCCTCCTAAACATGTCTTTATGCATTTGCTGTATTTAGGGTATCGTGCTGTACATATCAGTTTGCAACTTGCTTTTCTAAAGTCAGTATGGTTTGGTAATTGAGACGTATCACTGTTGATACAGGCTGATCTCATTCATTTATTTCATCTGCTCTATAGTATTTCATTTACTAAACTATATTCATCATTTGTTGTTGATTAGATGTAAATACTATTGGTTTAAGTACTGCTCTTATATCCAATAACCTTGATGAATACTTCTTATTTATAATTGTTGGCCTACAGATTACTTTTATCTTCTATACTGGCAATTATTTCATCTGTAATAGTGAGAAACTTGTTCTTCCCTTCCAATCCTTCTTCCTTCCTTCCTTCCTTCCATCCTTCCTTCCTTTCTTCCTTATATCTATCTTTTTCTTTCTTTCTTTCTTTCTTTCTTTCTCTCTTTCTTTCTTTCTCTCTTTCTTTCTTTCTTTCTTTCTTTCTTTCTTTCTTTCTTTCTTTCTTTCTTTCTTTCTTTCCTTCTCCTTGTGTAAACATCACTTTTAATAGAAGTGGCAATAGCAGGCATCCTTGTCTTGTTTCTAACTTTCAAGATAATGCTTAGTTGAACAGATCTTTAAGTAAGATTTTGCTGTGAATTTTAACTCTCTATCATGTTAAAGAAATTCTGTTCAATTCTTAGTTTGCTAAGGTTTTTTTTTAAAATCAAGAATGAGTGTTGAATTTTTAAAACACTGTTTCTCTATCTCTGAGATGCTAATAGCTTATTACTCTAATGTTGTCAATTACATTAGCAATTCTTTCAATAAACTATTCTTAAATTCCTCAGATAAATTCAACTCAGTCACAGTGTATTTTTAATACATTGATGGATTTGGCTTGAGAATATTTTATTCAGGCCATTTGCATCTATTTATAAGTGAAAGTAGTCTATAATTTGCCCATCTTGTAACTTAGCTGATTTTGATATCAAGGTTGCACAGTTCTCCTGTTTGTTCTCTGAAGAGATTTATATAGGATATAAATTATTTCTTCATTGCAGCTTTGGTAGAATTCAATGTAAAACTATCTGAGTATGGTGTTTTGCTGTTTACTTGTTTCATAGGTAACTTTTTAACTACTGATGCACTTTAATAGTTTCAGATCTACTCGTGTGACCTATTGTTTTATTTACTCAATCTTGATAAGTGATACTAATATTTTGCCTAGATTTTCAAATGTATTGTCATACATTTAATTACAGTTATCTCATAATGTTAAAATCTATACTGTAAATGGAATTAATTCTCAGTTTTCATTTCTATGATTTTGTATTTATGTGTTCTGTTATTTCATCAATATTGCCTAAGGATTGCCTATTTTGTTACTTATTTCAAATCACCAACTTTTTTAGTCATTTCTTTCTATATTTTCTTGTTTTGTTCATTTTGCTCGTATCTTTACTATTTTCTCTTTCTACTTCCATTAGATTACTCATTGTTCTTTTATAACTTCTGGAGTTGGACTCTTATTTCATTAATTTCAGCATTTTTACATATTTCTTACATATATGATGGGTAGAATAAAAGCAAATTCTGAGGAGCACTTCTTTTAAATGTGTACTACTTATTACATAATAAAATATGTCTTGGATATAAATATAATAACTATCACATCAAACTTAACAGTTTATCAGTGGTATTCCTTATAAAATGACAAGTAGTCAATTAAAAGACAAAAGTCAATTAATTTGCACCTGCTACCTGAAAGGAAGTTGTGATTTAAAACATCTGGAACTTTTTAGAAAAAAAGTCAATCAATTTAAAGAAAACTAAAAATTACAGTAAATTTGGCTATTGTTCCATGTTTAATTGAAAAGACTGACCTCTGTAATTTTGGAGGGCCAGATTCTACACACTTACATTGGACAAAGTTTGCTAACCATGATGTGCAAATCTTCTCTATGTTATTGTTTTTTGCCTTCTCGATCTATTAGTTTTTAGAAAGGTGTGTTTAAATGTATTTGCCAGCTCTTCCTTATAACGCTGGCAATAGTTGCATTATATAGTTTTGGTTTGAATTGTTAGGTATAGTTCAACCCAGAATTATTATATATTATTCACGAATTATTCCTTTAGTAATTAAAGAATGACTCTTAACTTCAAAACTGTCTTCCTCCTGGATCTTTTCTGGCTAGTATTCATATGGCCATCCTGGATTTCTCTTAGTTAGTATTTGCTTGGCATGTATTTTCCACCCCTTCATTTTCAACCTTGCTCTGTTGCTGTTACTCTTCTTTCCATCACATTAGGCTGTTCTTTTCCTCGTTCATTCTCCTCCACCAAGGTCTTGGGTTCTGTAATGCTAGTGTGGCCACATGACACATATATCCAAATATCCAGATTGAAACTGGAAGCTTGAAGAGAAGTTTCGATGCTCATGAAAGCTGTTAGAGCCCCCAGTCTGCATCCGGAGATGGGGGATTTGACAGCGTGAGTGTTGCAGACTCCTGCCAGCCTGCAAGTCCATGCACAGCTAGAGCTTGATGGCCAAGAGAGATCCTGGCTCTAAAGCTTAAGCACATGCAGTGCTTCTGCCTACTGATATTTATAGTTTCATGTAGGTGGGGAGGGTGCTCCTTGGAACAGAGAGAAAAGGTCTCAGCCCCAGGGAACCAATGCACACCACTATGTGGCTGATTGAATGCCTTCTTCCAGAAGATGCTCGACAGGTTTTTCTCCCAGGACTCAATTCCTGATCACAGTGCTGGAGATTGAGGCAGAGGAACTCTAGCAATGAGGAGCCTGACCCCAACCCCTGCTGAAGCTGATGATCTGCTTGTGCATTTGGCCTCTGCCCATGGCTCTTCATTCAATGAGCAGACAGAAATCTTTGCTTTGCTTTTTCTAAAACATCCAGGCAACATTAAGCGTCCTGAGTCTACAGGCAAGGTCCTACCTTCCTGTCTTGGATCCACAAAAGAAAAAAAAAAACCATATTCCATAGGATAGGAAATGTGTGTCTGGTGGAATGAAGATGGGGAGTGCTTTCAATGCTAGGAGGGAACAGTGACTCACCTCTCTGCGAGGAGCCCTACCAGTGAGGGTCAGGGAATGCTGACTGGACATTAGTTTCTAGCTGTGAGTCCTGGGGGGAAATGGTCCCCAGAAAGCATGCCTAGGAAGGTGGTGGGTATAGGGAGGGGTGGATACCATGGTTCGAGTCCTGGATCTACTATTTTTTTTTAATCAGTCCTCAATTTCTTCATCTGTAAAGCAAGAGAAGTACACCAAATCAGAATTTTCCAAAATGCATTCACTTGGCATCACTTTGAAATTTTTTTTTTTACATATCTATGTGTCAACCTCAATGTCCTCGTCATTTCTCTTCAAATTGACTTTGTTTTACTTACTACTTGCTTTGTCTTAATCAATACCATTCATAGACTAATGGCTTTGATGTTGTAGTTGTATATTCTTTCTAAGCTACATTTAATTAAACACTCAAGAAATACAGCAGGTCCTCAAATAATGTCGTTTCATTCTATGTTGCTTCCCTATAAAGTTGATGAGACAAAAAAATGCTTCCCACAAAGGAAGTCTGTGTGGAGTCTGAATGTTCTCCCCATGTCTGCATGGGTTTTCTCTGGGCACTCCGGTTTCCTCCCACATCCCAAAGCTGTACCTGTTAGGTGAACTGGTATGTCCACATGGTTCCAGCATGACTGCGTGTGTGAATGCGCCCTGCACTGGGTCGATTCCTGCCTGGCACCCTGAGCTCTTGAAAGCTCTCGCCACCTGTGATACATAGGTGGAATAACTGGGTAAATAACCATCTTACTTGTTTTTATTAATCTTTGTTAATTATATGACTAGCTCGCATTTATTTCAATGTTTAATATTAAAAGTGTTTGGGTCTTTACTTAGAAATTTGTTGATTCTTTTGAAACCAGAAATATACTGTAGGAACTTCACTCTTGTTTATATCACTTATCCTTAAAGGTGCAGTTTCCAGGAATCTGCTGATGACGGTGATGACGGTAAGTGAGGACTTACTGTATACATGTTTGAAGTTTATGTAGCTCCTGGAATCTCCTAGCATACCATCAGTGATACAATATATCACGTCTGGTAATTGTTGAATAGTCTCCAAAGTCCCTTCCAGTTCCAAAGAATCTGTGTTTTCATGAAATAAGCTTTGAATGATATCGCCAAGGCCCCAAAGAAATCAAGCAGGAGGACTAGAGGAACATCGAGGGATGGACTCCAAGATGTATAATAGATGTCCTTTGCTTCTCTGGTCCATCCTTTTTGTTTGTTTCCTAGAAACTCTGTGCAGAGAAGGCTCCAGATTGCTGAGAGCACAGTCTAAGAGATCCAAAGGTCACATTTGCAGTTCCAAAATAGGTTTATAAACAGTCCATCCAAACTAAATGTAAAACCATAACCAAAACAGGTGAGGAAATTTGGAGAGCTCAATTTGGTTAATATGTGGGTTTGGCGGCAACATTCATCACTACCAGATTACACGCCACTGCGTATTCTCCCCACCACCTAATGGTGCTAATCCTGGACTCTATTTGATGTTGATATTCAACTGATTAAGAGTTTATATTTTACTTTTCCTTCATGGAGCAGAAATGTCATCCTTACCTTCAGAGGGGTGCTCTGTGGGCCTTTCACTTACAGAGCCGGGATCACGTGCGGCTTAGGGCCTATGTGTATTTCTCCAAGCAAACAAGGCTTTTTGGAGACAAAGATGAATTACTCAGAGAGAGGATCCAGAAAGTTATTATAATATATATAAATTAACCATACCACAGATCCTTTTTAGTTATTAGTTTGGTTTTTGGCCCACCTATAGAACTTTGCCTGGTATGAACTTGGACCTCCCATTAGGTAAGGGGCATCTGAGACATTATATCTGGCATAGGGGGGAAAAAGTCACCTAGAATCAGGATGTCTGGGTTAGAACTGGAGTCTGGGCTTCGTCTGACTTCGGAAATCTCACTTATCTTCATGGTTCTAAATATTTATAGTCCTGTAAACTAGAACTAATAATACATGCTTCAGTCAACTCCTAAGCATGATGGGCTTTTGTTTTATTGTCTGCTTAGTGATACTGTTTGAGCACAGACCTGTGATTCTGAGGCCTGAAAGAAAGGAGACCAAGATCCCTTAGAAACTAGAAGTCACAGGGTGACAATGACAGGGGTATTGGGAATGCAGGCCCAACTCCAGCATCATGGTGCTGTCATCAGGCTCTGTGTGCAGGCTGCTTGCAAGGATGCATCTAATCACAGAGTCAGGATGGAGCCTAGGTCATGAGTCTCTTCTCAGAAGGGTGACTACATAACTTATTGTCCAAACTGGTACGCTTTCAATAATAAAAGCAGGCACCGTAAAACTTTATGCCTGAACGATAAGCATAAACCAGGGCTATCCTGGCGAACCAAAACAGTGATCATGCCATCCATAGGTTGCAGATAGTCAAAGGGATTTTTCCTTCACATCTATGAGCTTCTCTACGTAGAGTTAGGTAGAAATGCTAGAAAATCCATGATGGACAGGCCTGGATGTCCTGTAGACAGGAGGGGATTGGAACCTAGAGTCTACAGGGATCTTAGACCTATTATCTTACAAATACAATCCAATGCAATGGTCCCAGGAAGCCAGCAAAACCTCTTAAAGTTCTTGATCTCAGGTCCTGAAAGTCTCCAGATCTGATGCCTGAGTCATTCAGATGAATGAACTGTAAATGAACCACCGTGGAGACACCCTCCAAAGGATCAATTCATATGAAGTCCCAGATTCACAACCTTTTCCCAATGACAAAGACAGAGCTGCCACCGGTACAAGGTGTCTCCACAACGCAAAGTGGACAGTCCTGCTTTCCCAAGAGAATGCTTCATGACCCTTTTAAAACAGCTGTGAGTTATCCACACAGTGCTTATTTCAGCCTGTGTCTGTGAGGGAAATCATAGAGGACTTTACAACCCATTCCCCGAATACGAATAATGCATTGTACTCCCAGAAACCTTAGGACATGTGGGCCAGAGACACTGCTACGAGTTCACCAAACCCAGTGTCCTTTTCCTCCTGGGTGCTTCATTTTTAATCTTTCTTGCAGTAGATGGGGCCATATAACTGATTCTCATCAGTGAAATGTAGTCATGAATAATTTATGTCACTTCTAGAACTAGTCCCTAAAAACCTTCTGAGAAATCCTACTCTCTTTCTCCCTCCCTACCCCACCTCCCAGCAACAAGCAGTGGAAACCCATGGGACTGGGGAATGGTAGGGCCTGGATCCCTGAATGACTACTAGAACACAGCCTCCCCCATGCCCTCCTTCTTTTACCAACTCACATGCAATTGTGATGTGAGTGAGAAGTACAATTTATCAAGTGAAGCCATTGAGATTTTGGGATCATTTGGTGAAACTCTATCCTGACCAACACAAAATGAAAGCAATTTTTCAAATTAGCCTGAACCAAAGCTATTAAAGAGGGCATCCTAATGCCAAACAGAAACAATTTGAGGATTGCTCACAATTCTGGATTCTCCAGATCACTGTTCTCCTTAAAGGGCAGGAATGGCATAGGGCAAGGGAACAAGTGACCTACTTTCACACCCGCGTCCCCACAAAGGATGCAACAATTCAAGCCCTCCCCAGCTCCCTCAGCTCTTTCAAGTGGAGTAAGTTGATATCTCCCAAACTGCATGTTCTAGGCTGGGAGAGAGTCACCCTCATCAGTTACTCCTCCCAACCAGTCAGAGGCACTGCTCCCAGCCGTCTCTCTCCACCCATCCCAAAAGCAATCCAGGAACTTATACACTGTTGATGGGAATATAGATTAGTTCAAACCCTATGGAAAACAGTATGGAGATTTCCCAAACAACCAAAAATAGAACCCCATTTGACACAGCAATCCCAAAGGAAATAAAAAAGACACACTTTATCAGAAAAACATCTGCACTTGTATGTTTATCTCAGCACTATTCACAATAGCAAAGTCATGGAATCCACCTAAATGTCTATCAATGGTGGATTAGATAAAGTAAACATGGTACATATACACTGTGGAATAATATGCAGCCATAAAAAGAATACAGTCACGTCCTTTGCAACAGCATAGATGTAACTAGAGGCCATTATCGTAAGGGAAATAATTCAGAAACAGAAAATCAAATACTGCATGTTCTCACTTATAAGTGGAAGCTAAACAATTGGGTACATATGGAAATTAAGATGGAAATAAGAGACACTGGGGACTATGAAAGTGGGGAGGTGAAGGTTGAAAAATTACCTACTAGGTACATTGTTCACTATTTGGGTGAAGGGTATATGTACTAGAAGCCCAAACCTCATCATTATGTGATATATCCCTGTAACACACATGCACATGTACCCTCAAACCTAAAATAAAAATTTTTAAAGATGCATTTCACTGAATGGTCTGCTTAACACATTATACTGTTTTCCAACTCTTTAATGAGGAAGTGCTCCCACTCGTCTGATCTAAATTTCTCTTCTGAAAGAAGTCCATTCACTCATATAAGTCCTCAGAGAGAATGGGCTCAAATTCTCACCCCCAGACATTCGCAGTTACCATCCACCCTGCCTAGACTCCACGGCAGTGTCCCCATGCTGCCCCTGTTCTGAGCCCCTGCCCTCCCTCCCCTACCAGCCACACTGTGCCTGGACGGGCAGTAGCGCAAGCATGGAGGGAGCCAGGGAGGCAGCTCTGAGCTTTTAGTTACAGCCACTTCCTTGGACATTGCTTCACGAGTCCAGATGGTGAGCCGGGTAAACAAGAAGTCCCTGTTCTCCATCAGCATGTCAGCGAGCGCCTCATTCTCAGGCATCTGCCGAGCCGGGGGCACGATCTCCGTTTACAGTTTGGCCCTCCTCAGCGTACCAGAAATGTGCCCTTGTGTAAACACTCAGATCCCTTCCTCCAGGGAGGACCCATGGACAGGACAGTGAACACCTTGCTCCTAGTGGCCTGGAGAGAATGAAAATATTGCTATCCTTCTTCCAACCCTGTCTGCCCCTAGTCACTCCAACCCACCAATAGCCAAGGAGCCCTCATGTGAGGGGAGACACCTAACTGACTCAGCTGCCAATCTGGCTGAATCTGTATTTCTCTGCTTATTTCATCCCTCTTGGTTCTGCCACTTACTAGCTGTGTGACCATAGGCAAGTCACGTAAACTTTCTGAGCACCAGTTTTCTCAAGCGAATAGTTATACCACATATCTCACAAAAATCTCCCTTTGCTGATAAGACTTGAAAAAACAAATCTCATACAGTGCCTGTGGATGCCAGGGTCTCTCTACAAGCGCTCATTCCTTTCCTTTTACCTGTTCCACCTTTGTGCAATCCCCTACCTGATGTTATCCCTTGTCCCAACAAGAAGTGTGTAGGCTGGGTGCAGGGGCACACGCCTGTAATCCCAACACTGTGGGAGGCTGATACTGGTGGATCTCTTAAGCTCAGGAGTTCGAGACCAGACTGGCCAACATGGTGAAACCCCGTCTCTAACCGAAAATACAAAAATTAACCAGTTGTGGTGGTACACAACTGACCTCAAGTGATCCACCCACTTTGGCCTTCCAAAGTGCTAGGATTGCAGGCTACTTAGGAGGCTGAGGTGGGAGGTTCGCTGGAGCCTGGGAAATAAAGGCTGCAGTGAGCTGAGATGGTACCCCACTGCACTCTAGCCTGGGTGAGAGAGTGAGACCCTGTCTTAAAAAATAAATAAATAGTTTTTTTTTTTTTTAAGTGTGTAAGTGCCAGTGACTGGGACAAGTCTGCTTAGAGCAACATTCTCTGCTCACTGGTGCTCAGTACTCCCCTCCCACCTGCTGGTGCTGAGCTTCTCACCTATTGGTTCTTGAAACTCTAGTTACTGCTGACTTTTTAACTTTTGTCTTGCATACAAAGACTCATCGTCAACTGCCTGCGCCTGCCTCCGACCTCTGATCTCTGACACTCTCCCTCCACCAACTGGCCTTGCTCTCTCATCAGTACATGACTGGTGGTGCTTCTCTTCTGTTGCTAATAACCTCCATGTCGGGGCTCCCAATTTATGTCAGCTGAATGATTGAATAAATGGCTGAATGAATGAGCAAATGAATAGAAGCATGATGCAAACTGAAAAATGATTTGTAATCTTCTAGCAGACTCTCTGGACTTGAATCTTCACACTTCATCCATCACTGTATGGGATTTGTACTCACTATTAAAAATATTCCATGACATTGTTTTTCTAGTTCTGGTAGGAGGTTGTGGCTGACACATATTTCTTAGGAGCCAGAGGAAAAATGTTGCTATCCCTTCTCTTCTGAAGGGAGACCAGGCAAAGACCAAATTTTGCCTTCCTAAACAGAGCCTGCATAAACACACGGCCTGGGAACCAAGATGCCGGCTCCTACCCCTCATTCAATTCCCGCGTCTCCAAGTCAGCTGTGGCCTGGGCAAGTTACCTTGCCTCTCTCATCAGCTGGCTGCAAACTCCCTCTAGGTCTGCATGAATACACGCCCCGCGATGCCACTAGACTGCACGCAGAGGTGTTGGAGCCAGCTTATGCTGATTTGCTAGGACTCATTGTTAAATTTTCAGGAGTTCTGCAACCCAGTGGACATCATATTGTAGCTTGAAATTAGCATCAGTGGGAGTATTTACCACAGGAATTTGCAAATGCTTCTAGTCAGGGCTTTTTTCCACCAGAGGGTCAGTTGCTAAGCATTCACCCACACACCACTGCTTGCACAGGTGTGTTTCCTCCTCTCCCAGTGCTCTAGGAAGCCAGAATGACATGGAACCCATAAGCGAGCCTCAACTTCCTTCTCTATAAAATGGGAGGATGCCCCATTGCTTTCTACCTCACAGGCCGCACAGCCTCAGAAGTGCATGGAAGAGAGGGCCTTCCTGCTGCTATGACATGAAGGGATACAGATAAAACCCTAAAATCACGCCATCCAGATCTTAGTCACTGAAGTTAACCTTCCTAAAATACAAGCATGATCTCATCATTTCCCTGCTCCAAAACCTCTAATGGCTCCCTAATGCCTCCAGGATGCAGTTAAACCCTAACCTCCTTCATTTCTTCAGCCAACCCACCTCTCTAGTTTCTTCTTCTTCCACTCTTTTGTGTACTACCTCCTCTTGTGGCTGTTTTCCATATATGCTCTCTAGGCAGTTCTAATTATTGCCTGCACACTATTTGTGTCCCCTTTATTGGGTAAGAGCTAAGAAAAAGCGTTAACTTTTTCTTAGAGGAGAGTTGAGGCCATTACCTGGATTACAGACCTGGAATGCACGAGGGGTAACCAGGAACTGAAAACATGGTAGAAGGTACTGCTTCATCCCTGAGGCTCTGGAAGCAGACCTCTTGCATGTGAGGCTCAGCTCCAGCACTTAGCTGCTATGCGAGCTCAGGCAAGTTGCTTAACCTCTCTGAACCTCAGTTTTCTTATCAGCAAAATGGAAATACTAGAAGAACCTACCTCCTGGGATTACTGTAAGGATTAAATGAGTTATTGCATGTCAAGGACTCAGCCCAATGCCCGGGACACAGTCAGCATATAAAAAACATTTGCTGATACTAGTTTCATCATCTTATCTTTATTATTGTCATCCTCAGATCATCATTATTCACATAAGTTCTTGGGCTGTAAGTAAGTATCTTCACGTGCATCTTTTTGAATTCTTCAGCCCTTAGTGGAAATTTCTTCAGACCAGAAAAGTCTCAGGAAATAATTCAGTGCCATCCACCCTCATCCTCCAACACTGGCAAAGACAGGTTTTGAAGGTTTCTAGAACCCAGTTAACAGCTCTGACTTTGCAAGTCCCCCACACTATGATCAGCTAAATAAACTAGTAGCCAAGTAAGACATTTGCCTTGGAGACATAAAGAGACAAAAGGACTTTTCTACTAATGAGACTTAATCTAGGGCTTTTCTACCCTGCACTTGTTACTATTAGCTCAGCCCTGGTTCTTTTCTGAAACCGCCTCCTCCTGGAAGCCGCAAATCTTCAGACCTGGAAGCTCAGGTCTCAGCCATCCCACGGCGGGGCCAATCCACTCCAGAGCTCGCCAAGGCAGCAGAATTGCCCTGGAGAGCTGGCGGGTCATCACGGAGACTTAAAAGAGAGAGGATGACCCAGTGTAAGCAAATGTGTTGTGAAAAAATGCTCTTCACATTCTAATGCAGTTCTATTGCAACCTTTAACACCCTTCACGGGTCCTCACGGTGTTTGAACTCCCTAGCTTGCCAGCTCCCTCCCCAGTCGGACTTATCTCAAAACATCAGCTTGAGATGTAAAACTGGGTTCAACATAAATTCAAACTCATCTGCACATATCTGAAGGCCCACCGGGGAGAATCTAACACAGCAGGTGATTCGCATGAGGCACTGATACCCACTGAGAATGAACTAATTCTGGAGGCTGAACACGCTCTCCATCTAGGAGCCATGGTGCCGCATGAGTGGAAAACAGAGGGATATGGCATGTCACTCACATTGCCAGACTCGTGGACCTGAGCCTGACTCCTGCTTGGTGCTGCGTAGGGAAAGGGAATGAACTGAGAGGCTGTAAAGAGTTCGGGTCTGGGTCTGCTTTGCCATTCAGGGTGACTTGTGAAATATATATATTTATATTCTGGTTAGCTTCTAGCTCTTCCTTGCAAATACATATATACCTTAACTCCACTGGGTGGAGGTTACGGCCAGCCCTTGATGGCCTCTCGAAGCAGTGTCTGTCCCTGCTGATGTGGTTTCTTCCCTATGTGGAGTTTGGGTCCTGCTGAGAGTAAACATCTTACAAGGCACATTTTTCAACAGCCTCCCAGAGCCCTCCACTGGCAGAGCCTGGTCATTCTGGATTTTGGATTCGTTAGCCCCAAGTGTGAGGATGATCTTATCCTGCTTGTCAAGAGGACTTTGGCTTCCTTGGCCTGGGAGGGAATGTAATGCTTTCTCTCATTTCTGGGCTTTTTGTTTGATTGTTTTCTGTTCTTTTTTTGGTTTGGTTTGATTTCTGAGACAGGGTCTTGTTCTGTCATCCAGGCTGGAGTGCAGTGGTGTGATAATAGCTGACTGCAGCCTCAAACTCCTGGGCTCAAGTGATCCTCCCGCCTCAGCCTCCCAAATAGCTGGGACTGCACGTGCACACCACCGTACCTGGCTAATTCCACATTTCTGAGCAGAGAGAGGTTCGTGGCCACTTGAGCTTATTGAAGGAATTCTAGCCTGGGAGGAGGGAACTTGGGTTCCACCTGCTGTCACCAATTGGCTGTGTGACTCTGGAAAAGTTTCTTCAGCTCTCTGGGATTTAGTTCCCTCTTCCACAAAAAGGTGGGGCTTAAATCTAACGATCTCTTTGGTCCCTTCCTGCTTTGATATGCTGAGGTTCTGAACTGCTGATTATTCCAGGACCTGAACTGATCTGCTGCAAAAGGGGTGAGAGGTCACTCTTTTCCCTGAATTCTCTGCTGGGCTGGAGCCAGAAAGTCAGAAAGTTTCCCCAGGGATGATTATGCCGTGGCACATTTTGCTCTTTTTCTTAATTCATTCAGCAAACATATATTGGGTGCTTCACATATGTTGGCACCGGTCTAGGCACTGAGGGATTTAGCCATAAACAAATGAGACAAAACCCCGTCCTTGTGGAGCTCATGTCGGGAGACAGATAATAAACCATAGGTGGGGAGATCTACGATGAGATCTATGGCAGATGAGAGAAACCGTAACTTAGGTAAGGGGGGGGGGTGGGTGCTAGCGAGGGAAGTGACTGTTTTAAATAGAGTGGTCAGGAAGGGCCTCAGCGATACAGGGATCATTGATAAATTTAGGGGGTTCTGGAGAGTTCAGAATGAGGGAAGACCTGGCATCCCAGGATTGTTGTGAAGATTGATGTGAACAGGGAAAGAAGGTTCTGCAGCTTGGCCTGAGGCTCTCAGAAGATGATGGTGGGAGGTTTTGATGTGGGGAGCATAAAAATCTGTCTAGAAGCACATTGCACTCTCGCCCCTTCCTCGCCTGCCAACGGAGCCAGGAAGGCCAGGCTGTCCTGGCCCATGCACCGTGCAGAAGGTACCCAGGCTATGTCTCAGCTCCCACCCAAGGCAGGCAGCCTTACCAGGGGTCCTGGCACCCCAACGGGGGGCACAAACAGCATCCCCAGCCTGCCTTTCTCTGAAGGGCGGTGCAGGTGTTGGCTAAAGAGCTGGAATTAGACTTCCTCACTCACTGCCCCCTTCCTCCGCACTCCTTGGTACAACTGAAGATTGGCAGGGGGATTCAGAGAACACCAAGAATCCCCAGTTATTTTCAGAGCAGTTCCAGGCCCTGGCCCTGTGGACTAAGTTCTGCAAGGAGACAGCAAGGAGAAGTGTGAGAGGCTCACCCAATGGGGTGGCCGCGGGACTCCCGCGAGGACAGCCCTCTGTCTATTCACTGAGAGGAAAGCTCTTTAGCTCTGTTTGGAAGCATTTTCACCAACTCTGTCTGGAATTTTCCATCCAGCCCCTTCTCCCTAACTACTCTATCCTGGTCTTGTGAATCCAAACCCCAAATCCACAGACCTTGGAGTGATGCACTAAGGGCTGGA
This sequence comes from Macaca mulatta, assembly GCF_049350105.2. Lineage (NCBI taxonomy): Eukaryota > Metazoa > Chordata > Mammalia > Primates > Cercopithecidae > Macaca > Macaca mulatta. The sequence goes on along the minus strand of NC_133416.1, from coordinate 5,766,185 downwards.
CTCAGGAGTGGGAGCAAGGGTGGGTCTAGGGGAGTCTCTGGGGACACCACAGCCTGTTACTCTCTTTGCCCAAGTCACTCTGAACGGCTCTCCTCTGATTCCTCCTTTTCCTCCTTCTTCTTTCCCCCCTGGGGAGCCCAGGACAAAATTACCTCCTGGCTGTATCCTCCCTGTCGCAGCAGGAGCCTATCCACCCTGGTCCCCATCTTGTGACACACGAGGTCCCCTCTTCACCCAGGACTTCAGCTTTGCCCACTTGGGACTGGCTTCAGGCCCAAGACATGATCCAAAACTTTCCACAGCTCAGTTTGCAGAGGCAAGGGAGTGCCACGGAAAGAGGAGATGCGGAAGAGATCTGAACATGGAAGTTCAGGAAGAAGAAGGGAAAGCACAGTCGGTTAAACCCACTGCCATGTTGGAGGGCAACGTCATTGTGGCTGCTGGGATGGGAGGACAGTCAGGTGGCTCCGGCCCTGAAGCCTGGGGTGATGGGAGGGAGGAACATGGTGGGTTCCTCCTACGCTCTCCAGCATGAGAAAGTCCCCCACTCTGCCCTGCCTGGGGACCACGCTTCTCCCAACCTTCCCCGGGGCTCTCCTGATACCCTCTCATCCTCAGGAACGTGCCACCATCCCCACTGCCCTGGTCTGTCCCACCTAACTCTCCCTGACGTCCCTGTGAGAAACACTGAATGATCTGGCCTCCGTAAGGCCTTTAAAAATAGACTGTGGATCCCCTGGAAAAAAAAAAAAAGTCCCTGGCTAAAAATAGCTCTCAGCATCTAGGGGAGAAAAAAAGAAACTGCAGCAAAATTCAACTGGAGCAGTGTCTTTCTTGTCTCTGATGTTCCGGGTCCGCTCCGGCGCAGGAGAAGCCTGCGAGGGAGACAGGGGAGGAGGGGGTCCTTCAAGGACAGGGAAAGGATCAGAATCGCAGTCCGCAGCAAACACCTCTCTCCACTCCCTGACTTGTGGTCATTGGACCCTGCCTGCTCCAAGCAGCCAGCCAGTGCTCAAGATAGCAGCACGGAGCAGCAGATCCCTGGGTTGGCGATAAGAGCCTTGAGGAGTGGCCACAGGGATCCAGGGATAGAGAGGCCTCCCAGGCATGGGTGCTCTGCCCTGCAGAGGCCCTAAAGATGTGCACTCAGAGGAAGCTGGAGTCAGGACCAGATCTGATGCTGAAAGTACCTGCGAGCCAAACAGCTCGGAATGACTAAGGGATGAGGGAGATGCCCTCTCTTGAAGAACCACTGCTTCTGCGCTCAACAAAGGTGAAAAGGAACCCTTTTGGGTACTGTCACTCGGAAAGTCAGAATTCCTATCCAGGACTTGAGTGCAGGAGAAGGGGAGCCCCGTGGACTTCTTTGTGTAAGATCCTTTCTGTGGCTGGCAGTGAGAAAGTAGCATACAGACATGATTTTAGCTGCTAAAAATGTTTTAAGGAACATGAAAAGGATGCATACACACACACACACACACACTCTTTTCATTTTCAATTATGAGACAGGGTCTGCTTATTTTGCTCATGCCAAAAAACTATCATAGTAAGCTGGAGAAAAGTCAGGCTGCAGCTTGAGAAGGAAGACTCCTGGCCCCTCTGTTTAGCTGTGGTGGGGCTCCCTCTGAACAGTGAGTTGCATGTGTTGGTCACAGGGACACGTGAATGTTAGTAAGCTAATGAGACCATTGGGGATGGAACTATACACCAAGTCCTCAAACTAAATGTTTATAGCTAATGTTTTGCTATTATAATTTGCCATTGAGGTGCACACCCACATGCCCACAAAGACACACACACACACACACATTATGGAAATTTGTTCCTCGAATTAATACATGTGCAGCCCACCATGAATTCCACATGTCCCAACATCACCTCGGCTCATATCTTATCTCCAAAACCATTAGAAGGCCACTGTCATGCCAAGAAAGGGAACAAAGTGGTTTTTAGGGACTGAAATGCAAGTCCTTGCCAGATCACTTGTTAGAGATTAAGCTGTTTCCAAAGCTGTGGTTCGGGGAAAGAGGGCTTAATGAGAGAAGACGAGGCAAGGACGCCACGAACAGGTTAGGTGGCAGGTTCCCACTCAGCGAGTGCCGTGGCTGCTATGCTGCCCTCTGTGGCGGTCAGAATATACATGTCCCCAGAAGACAGCAGCTGACAGGGTGTGCGGCAGCACTCACAAGAGTTCATGATCCATACTTGTTTGCAAGTTCAGGGCAGGTAAAATACCCTCAGTCATTTTGTCTTCTTAGCCTCAAAACCTGCTTTCCTGTATTTTTCTCCCTTAGGAATTCCTCTGCCTTCCCCACCACAAGGGAGCTCATCCTGACCTATGCCACAACATTCAGGGTTGACAGCAACCTGCAAGCTGGCCAGTCCAAACCCCAGGCCTGCCTCCCCTTCCCTCCATGACACTCCTGGGCAGGGAACATCTGGGTCCCGCCAGCTCAGCCCTCCCTTCTTGGCATCTTGCCCAGCTCCTTTCTCTCTCTCCTGAGCTTACTGTATCTGCAAAGCCAGGATAGCGACCTGTGTTTCTTCTCATACCACAGGTCACCGTCGCATGAAGGGCTTAATGTGGATGTGCTTTAAGGAAAGGGAGGAGAACCAAGCAACTTAGAAAATAAGCCAGCCCCCCTCCCTGCCAAGCCTTGGTTCTCGACGGTGTCTGTGCACATCAAGATTGCAGCGATGTGCGGGGGCCTCGGGCACGCAGTGTTGCAGTATTTTCTGAAAGGCTTTGCTCACTCTCTTCAGTACTTTTCCTCTTCTCACACCCTGCAGCCTGTAGAGAAATAGCCCTGGTTCCCCCTAGTGGCAGAAGCTCACAGCGCCGACCTGGGACGCTTCCCACAATCGTGGTAATTAGCCAGTAGTTTAGTTACAACCACACTCTCATTAACTAACAGCGGGAGAAGAGACTGTCCCTGTTTCCTTGGAGACCTAGCAGCGCGTGCTTCTATTGCATTGACTGTTCCCTATAAGCTCAAGAGTCCCCAGGTTGTTATCTGCATAGTGTTTACCGCATTGGATGGAGACCAAGACCTGGTAACGCTGTGTTCCAGGTTGGTGCTACTCAGTGTGGTCCTTGACCTACGCATCAGCATCACCTGGGAGCTTGATAGAAATGCAAATTCTCAGGCCTCTTAGGCCTACTGAGTCAGTAACTCGGGGGTTCAGAGCCCAGGAATTTTGACAAGTTCTCCAGCTGATTCTGATCCACAGTGAAGAATGAGGACTGACCTAGACCAAGCATGCCCTGGTATTTTGTTCCTATTAATAACCAGAAATGGCTGGGCATGGTGGGTCATGTCTGTTATCCCAGCACTTTGGGAGACTGAGGCGGGAGGATCACCTGAGGTCGAGAGTTTGAGATCAGCCTGACCAGCATGGAGAAACCCCATTTATACTAAAACTACAAAATTAGCTGGGCGTGGTGGCGCATGCCTGTAATCCCAGCTACTCAGGAGGCTGAGGCAGGAGAATTGCTTGAACCCGGGAGGCGGAGGTTGCGGTGAGCCGAGATCGCGCCATTGTACTCCAGCCTGGGCGACAAGAGGGAAGCTCCATTAACAAAAAAAAAAAAGAGAGAGAGAGAGAGAGAGACTTTTCCTATTAAAGGGCTAAACAAAAAGAAATGGAAAGATACTTCTTCCTTGTTCCAAGCAGTATGTATCCAATATAATTCCAATCAATAACATTTATGTATTGATTGGAATGAAAAATGCCTTCTCCCAGGTTTGTCTCTAAGGAGATTCCCCTATTCCTCCCATTGTCATCCACTTTGTCATCTAAACCCACCTTGGAATGGAGTCACTGAAGCATCTTCAAGAGATGAAGCAGGACTTGGAAATTAAGAGCAGCGAAGACTCTGTCACCAGCACGGGAGGTGGCCTCACAGAGCCCCATGAGCTGGCACTGGCCGGCACAAAGTAAGCAGGACCAAAAACGACAAAAAGAAACCAGACAGCAGGCAAGTGACTGTTGACACAGGAAATGTAAGCCTTAGCCCTGTGCTTGCACTTTTCCAGTCTAGTGCTGTGAAATGCATCAATTACTGTCAACATTAATTGAGCTCAGAAGGGCTCAGCACCATTTTGATGAGCTCACTGATTCTAAGAGGCCAATCTCATTTTATTTTAACAGGTTTTTGTTTGTTTGTTTTTGTTTTTTTGAGACGGAGTCTCGCTCTGTCGCCCAGGCTGGAGTGCAGTGGCCGGATCTCAGCTCACTGCAAGCTCCGCCTCCCAGGCTTACGCCATTCTCCTGCCTCAGCCTCCTGAGTAGCTGGGACTACAGGCGCCTGCCACCGCGCCCGGCTAGTTTTTTTTATATATATATATATTTTAGTAGAGACGGGGTTTCACCGTGTTAGCCAGCATGGTCTCGATCTCCTGACCTCGTGATCCGCCCATCTCGGCCTCCCAAAGTGCTGGGATTACAGGCTTGAGCCACCGCGCCCAGCCTTAACAGGTATTTTTTTAAAAACTGCTTGCTTATGTGGGAGATGGGGGCCACTCTTAACACGCTTCAAACTGCGGAAAGAAGCAAGTTGGTGACAAATGACCCATAACACAGCAGGAAAAACTGAACATACCACTGTCCATTGCAGGAGGAAACTTGGAGATCACCTAAATCAGCTTCCCGCTTGGCAGAGGGGGAAACCGAGGCCCTGAGTGGAAGACTGACACCAGAGGCAAAAGGGTTGCCTACAAGGTCACCTTTCCATGTCTCCCCTCCTCTTTCCGGGTCCAGTGATCAGTAGGCGTTCAAAATAATTCAGCCTGATTCTTAGCCTGGTCAGATTCCAGAAAATCTGTAAGCAAGTGGTATGTAATTTGACCTGGAAAATCATTTTTCCAAAAGACACCTGATCTCCTTGCTGTGTTATATCCTGGTCCCTACAGGTAATTTCCCTCCACAGAGCAAACTGAGCCAAAGTTCCCAGGGCGTCCAGCCTCTGCGTGGAGTTCCCAGGAACATTTCCTGCTGCTTCCTGCTGCTTCCTCTACGACCTCTTCCTGGAAGTTGCAGCCACCCATATGCAAGGACTCCCTAAGATGCCCACTTGCTTTCACAGGCCAGGAGATCGGGAGCCTTTGAGGCCTCGGCTCCCCTACATCCACTTGGAATCCCCGAGCAGTCACTTCTGCACCCAATACCTCCAAGAGAGTGGGGCAGAAGGGCAGCTGATTGCCCCGTAACTAGTCATCCAGCCACATCTGGACGGCTGGCCGCACCTCTGCCAAAGGGGAAGAGACTCCGGCAGCCCCCGAGGAAGGCAGTGCTGACTCCCAGCCCCGAGTCGATTCACACCGCAGGCTGTGTCGGTCCTTCCCTGAGAGCTCTTCCAACAAGCACGGCTTACTAAGGGCGGCATGGAGCGTCTAGGGAGAAATATTAAATACAAGTGGTGATGTCTCCCTCTAATGGACAGTCATCAGAATGTGAATGTGTCTCGGAATCTTCAAGAAAAGCAGGAAGGGCTCGGCTGGAAGCTACAGGGCAGATGTGTGCGGCTCAAAGATTCTCATGCATGGACCTCAGGTCACACACACAGCTTCTAGAGGAAGTTGTTTGTCTGCTTGCTTGCTTGCTTGCTTCCTTGTTTGTTTGTTTCATCATGTCCAGCACGTGGAGGTCTTGGCCATAAGGACAATCGCTCTCCATGTCTGACTGCAGCCTCACCAGCAGCCACAGGCAGGCTTGAAGCCAGAGCTCCTGGAGTGCTGCTCCCCTACCTTGGAAGCCACTTTCAGCCCCGCCTCGCCGTGAACCAACCACTCTCCCTTCCCTGAAGCTTGCCTTCCTCCATTTGCTAGGGGGTGTGGTGTGCAGGTCCACCAGCTGACCTCCTGTCTCTAAAACGTTCTGACACACGAGGACTCCACAGAGATGACTGAATGAGTTCATGGCTCCTTGTTCATCTAAGAGGCAGCCAGCAGGGCTGTTCATGGCCTTCTACACTGGGAGGGAGCCCGGCAGCCACACACACTTTCATGAACGTCACCGCACTTCGCTGTCGCGATGACCATGGGATTCACCTTATCCTCATCTCTCCCACTTCGCCCCAGCCACCGGGTAGGCTTTGTGTTCTGAGATTGAGCTAAGAGAGACAGGTCCTTCTCTGCAGCCCACAAAGCCAAACAGTTCAGGCCCAGGGTTCAATCAGGGCTGCTGGCTTGGCCTAGGAGCACCATGAAAATGAGGCTGAGGGATTCCAGGCTTCCTCAGCGGAGAGAGAAAGTCTACGTGACTTGTCCCATAATAGTGATGATAATAATGATGATGGTTAACACTTATGCAACTCATTTAATCATCACAGCAACCCTATGTCACAGGTCATCCCAAAACCTGCCACTCTTGCCTGGACCCAGAATCACTGTAAAAAGAGCCAGAGTCACCTGGCATTTATAACTTCCTGCCACAGAGTATGAATGCTTAATAGGTGTGGAATTTACATGGATCTCCCTAGACAAGAGGAAAGGGCTTCCATTTTCCAGCATGGACTTAGAAATCGGTTCACCCTTGGTTAATCTCGTAACAGTTACTAATCTCAGAATTACTAAGTGGGAAGAGACACTGGAGATTATCTGGTCCATTTCCCCATTTCCCAGGTGAGCTAACTAGGAAATGAAGATGTGCAGTGCTGATGTGAATCCCACAGTGAGATAGTGGCAGGGCTGTGGCTAGCTCCCAAGTCTCTACGCTTCAGCCCAAAGCTTTTCCACTCTCCCAGGCTGTGGCCGCCATGTACTCGAGGGAATGAACAGCCCCTGAGGTGTCCCCTTCAATGACCCAGGAAGCCCCATAGTCATCAGCCAGCCCAACTGAGCTCTGGAAGCAGAATCTTTCGAATATCAGCCTACAGCACCCAAGAGCATCCTGGCAAATTGGTTCTCTGTTACCTCACCCTGAAAATAAAGACAAGAGTCACCCCCGGAGCGACGCATTCCAAAGACAAGCAGACAGCAGACAGCAGGGACAGTGGAGGGCAGCCTGGGCCATCAGCCCTCCTGCTCGCATCATGGTGGGTGGCCATCCTCCATCATCTGTCCACTCTGGAAGAGACCACCCTGGCCCCTGCTCAGGAGCTGTGATGGACGTGTTCTCGGCCTCCCACTGGTTTTTCTTCTTTTCTCCAGAATGGTTTCAGGGCCTTCTGCTCAGGCACTCCACACACCCAGCTTTCCCTTCCCCACCACCCCTATCCCAGCGTTTCTGGTCTCTTGCTTCCCATTTTGGAGTAGCTTCCAGCACATGTCACTTGCCAGCTGGAGTCAGTGCCAGTTATATCCCCAGCATCCCTAGGAGTGACTAGGTGGAAGGACCACCTTCCAGATAGTCTGTCTCTACTGCTCTGTCGCCACAGACTTGGTGGCATTTCCCTGGCCCGAGGGCACTTTAGGGTTCTCTAGTTACTTTCTTGTGGGTGCTCTGTCACGTGGTCAGCCAAGAAGCAGACCTGGCCTGCTCTAGTGTGAGTGTGGAGAGTGGGAATGTGAAGAAGGTAGTGAATAAAATTGGGGGTGGGTGTGTGAAGGGCAGGAAGGGTGAGAGACTAAGAATGAATCACAGATGCTCAGATGCCTCCCACCGCGACATGGGGTCAGGAAGACAAGCAGAGAGGGCAATGACAGTGCCCCCTCCCACTGGCTTCCTCGAGAGAAAGGTGGAGGCTGGGACGTGGAGTCAGGCCCCGCTAGACCTGCTCTGAAACGTGGAGGAGCGTCGGCCGGCATCAGAGCCTGCTTCACCGGCTAGGGTGGCCCCGCACACCAGCCTCTGGGAGCTGCTGGGAGGGGTGGCAACCAGCCTCAAGCAGCAGCCAGGGAGGGGGGTCCAGCCTCCAGGGCCCAGTTGCTGGTTCAGCTGCCTTTCCCTTCTTCCACCCACCACTCAAGTTCACCACCTTGGAGTCCTCCTGACCTTCACTTTCTCTCACACTCACTCCACATTCAGTTCCTTCTGTTGGCACACTCTGCAAAATGATCCAGATCTGTCCGCGTCTCACCACCTCCACTGCAACAACCTGGTTCAAACCATCCTCAACTCTCTGCTGGATTATCCAAACGGCCTCCTCACTGGTAACTCTGTTACAATTTACCTCCATATCCCGTCTCTGCTCAAAACCCTGGAAGAATGGCTTCCCCTGCAACTCAGAGTACAAGCGAAGTGCTGCAAGGCCCTGGCTGATGGGCCCCATTCTCCACCACTCAGCTGTCCCCGGTCCCACCTCCTGCTCTCCTGCTGGCTCACTGCCCGCCGCATGCCACAGTGCCCTCCTTGCTGTTCCTGGAACACGCCAGCCACACATCCACCTCAGGGCCTTTGCACTTAATCCTCCTCCAAGAACATTTCTAACCCTCCCGGGCACCGCACATCTACCTGGCTCCCTCTGGCCTCATTCTGCTCTTTATGCAAACGTTACCTTGTAAGTCATACTTCCGTGTCTCCCCTGCTTTAAGCTGCTGTCCACCCACAACCCCGACACACACACAGACACACACGCACACTCCTGCTATATTCTCTGTATTCTCTAGCCCCCTTGCTTGATTTTCCTCTGTTGCCTATACTCACCTAGCATACAACGTATTTTAGTTATTTATTGTATTGTGCACCTTTCTCCCCAACCAGAACTCAGCCTTCGTAGGGGCATGGGCTCTTGTTGCTTTTATTCATTTCATTCACCTAGAAAAGTGCTCAGTACATAGTAGGTACTCAATAAACGCCTGCTAAATGATGAACAAATCAATGTTAGACACAGTTTGGGAAACAGACCCTCACAGGAGGTGTCAGAATTGTTGGGTTTATTTAGTAGGAAATTGGGTAGAGTTCATCTAATAAAGTTATTGGATTTATTTAGAGAAGCCTGGCAGAGAAAAGGGGTGTGTATATGTGTGTGTGTGTGTGCACGTGTGTGTGTTTTCAGGGATGTTTGACAACCACCTCCACTTGTAGTGAACAATGTGTGGGTCCCTGATTATTTGTATGTAAGTGTTTTAACTGTATGTATTAACCAGATTCCTTCATTTATTTCCTCACTCATTCATTCACCACACATTGTATGAGGCACAATTCTGTATCAGGTTCTCTGCTAGACACATGGGTAAGGCCACGGTCTCTGCTGTCCAGACTTCTGCAGCATGGTCAGGAGGCCCCAGCACTCAGGACAATCTGGGAGCGTGTGGGCATTAAAGCAACTTGGAGCCCCAGCAACAACTCGTTAGGAAAGAAGATTCCACGCAAGAAAATCATCCTGATCCTTCATTTCGTCAGGAAGAGGAAAAGACATCTGAATGAGTGCCTAGCAGTGGGAATGTCCCCCACCAGAGATCCTGGAAGAGTACAGGACTTGTTTGATTGCTGAGAAGTAACGTGACCTCCTTCCACTGAGGACAGGCCAAGGGAGAACAGCTGTCAGCTACAAGAACAACTTGGGTGACTAGGAAGAACACCCTTCTGTGTCTGGGAGACCCCGCACACAGCATCATCTGGCCTCCGGGAAGTCCACATAAAAAAAATAACTCAGCCCTTTTTATTTGCTCAGTCATGTGTATATCAGAGGCAGATAACTCTAAGATCATGGGTGTTACGCATCTTACTTTCTTGCAGAATGTTCCCTGTCTGCAGGCCGGGTCACGGCAGAGGGTGATCAAGCCCTCTGTGGTCACAGATCTGGTTATCTGTGAGTGGCCATCACATCCTCCTGTGTAGTGAGGATGCCCAGAAAGCTGCAGGTGCTCTGAATTTCGGATCCCTGCCTACTCTTGTGGAGACCACGTGGCTTGTCTGCCTAACTTGGCCGTCGGTATTTTCTCACGGCATAATGTACAGCCTCTGAGATTTTGCCATATGTTTATTTGCCATTCTTCCACAGCCACCCTTGTCCTGGGTGGGTCTGCAACACAACCATGCACCTCCCGGAATCCCCTGACCACCCCATAGCTGGTCTCTTTGCCCACCAGCTTTCACCCTGTTCCTACAGCTTCACCCCGACATTCTGGGCCCCATCTCTAGGGACAGCGGGTCTGGTCTCAGCTTTTTCTGGCTTGGTTGCTGCTTGTGGGGGGCCTCCACAGGGGTGTCAGGCCAGATCACCTAGGCAGGGGGTCTCGTCTTCTGAAGAAGTTGAGGGTTCAGCTGCTGTCAGAATTCTATGCGTAGATGTCCTTGCTTGCACCACCTGCCAGCATTTTTCCTGCCAGGGAGGAACCAGAACAAAAGGAAGTGTAGTTAGCGATATAAGGGTGTGTCGCATGAGGGATGGAACTGAGAAACCTGGAAACAACAGTGTGCTTCCTCACCCCACTAGCATTTGCCTAGTGATCTCCTACCGGGTCCCCAGCCTTAGGCACTCTGGTCTGTTCAAACTGTACCTCCCACTGCCACCCAGCAAACTCCGGCAACTAATCAGTGACTGTGAGCTTGTGCAACCTGAAGCCATTTCTGCCCATGTTGTCCTTAATACTGTTGTCATTAATTCTTCACCTTTAACGGCCCCCGAGTCCCTCTAGAGTCCAGTCCAACCCGTGTGCCCGACTTCCAGGCCCCAGAGAGCACAGTCTCATCTGATCTATCCAGCTGCTCTCGCTGCTCCCTGACACCTCCCACCGTCCACATGGTCGAAGGGTCCCCTCTCCCACCCTCAGCCTGGACCAACATCAGGCATGTTCCTCTCTCTCTGAAAGAGTTCCTGCCACTGCCTGGCTCCTCCTTACCCAACCCCTACACTGCCAGAATGTTCTCGAGTCTCCTTCCCACAATGCTGAGTCCAGTCCCTCTAGGCCCGGCTGAGCCCCTACGGCCAAGAGCCCCTTTGGTTGGGAAATCCATTTAAAAAAATAACTCCACCCTTGATATTTGCCCAGTCATGTGTATATCAGAGGCAGATAACTCCCACGCAGACCAGTCCTCTGCATGACTGATCTCTCTGCTGCCTTTCCCGTCTGGCCCACACGCTATTGCAAAGCCTGTGAGATATGCTGCCCGAAGTCCTGTGTTTAACATCGGCCTCTACCGTGGCCTGGGCAAAGTTAAACTCCTCGCTTGTCATCCCTGACACAATGCATGTGTCTCTGTGACTACCAGAAAGTACTCCAAGAGCAAGCCAGAGTCGCCAAACAAACCAGCAACCATTGTCATTTCTGTTTCTGCATGTGAAACAGGAGCAACAACAACAAGGTGTTTGTGATCTGCTTTGCAAAAGGTAAATAAGGTTTCCATAAACTCCAGTTGGTATCATGATTGCGCCCATGCAATGGACTTCTGCAGAAGGAAAAGACTTAAATTTGTAATTTAAATCATTTGGGAGCAAGCCCAAAGGTCCATGGCATGGAGTAACTGGCAATCTTACTCAAGCACAAATTTAACTGTAAAGCCTGGTGTTCAGGACAGCAGTTTGCCCTGGTGACTGTCACTGACTCTCTGGCGTCAGACTCACTAGGACATTGTTCAGGGGCTTCCCACTGGCTTCGTGAGGGTGCAATAGCTCTTGCAAAGTGGTGAGAAAGAAAAAGAGCAAAAATCTCTGTGTGCGATTCCAGTGGCCATTAGGTGAAAGGTACCTTAGCAAAGGGTCACAGTTTTCTTCGGTTGTTTCAAAGGGAAATGAACGGAAAACTCATTACTCTTCGCACGCACATGTGATGGAGGGAAAGCCTGTACAAGCACTTCTGCATTCATAAATGTGGAGCTGTGTCAGGTGCCTGAACACAGGTTCTAAATGCTAAGGGTCATTAGACTCAATTCTGCTATGAATGTAAATTAAACATCAGAAGCGTTCTCCCTGGACTGTTCTATGGCTCCACCTACTGTATGTTCTTAGGGAATGCACCGTAATTTTTATATGAGCCCAAAGAAAACATCGCTGGGGAAGTCCATCTGCTCTAGAGTTTAAAATGACTGATTAAAAAGTTGGAATCAGCCGGACCAACATGGAGAAACCCCGTCTCTACTAAAAATACAAAATTAGCCAGGCGTGGTGGCGCATGCCTGTAATCCCAGCCACTCGGGAGGCTGAGGCAGGAGAATCGCTTGAACCGGGAAGGCGGAGGTCACGGTGAGCCGAGATCACATCACTGCACTCCAGCCTGGGCAACAAGAGCGAAACTCCGTCTCAAAAAAAAATAAATAAATAAAAAAGTTGGATTTTTTTTTTGCTCCCTCCTGAAACCCTACAAAAATAACAGCAGAGGAAATTTTTACAGAGAAGAGAGGAGGTAAATTATGTAGACAAAGAAATCAGAATAGTGGATGAAAATATTAAAAACCAATTTGCAGATGATGGAAAGCCCCTGGAGAAATAGCATTTTACTTGGGAGGGGGAAAGATTTAAAGCCTGAGTCCCTGCTGATGCCAATGAGATACAACCTGATTTACCCCCAGGAACCTATAAAGGCTCAGGAGTTGAGGGTGTCAGGTGCCACAGAAGCAGGGTTGAGGGGCAGAGCTAAAAACTGGTTGCAGTTAGACACACATTTTCAGGTCTCCTTTGCAATCTCACAAAACCAAGCAGCTACTAATCCTACCACCTTGTCAAAAGATGTAAAATTTATTCTGGAGAAACTATACCAGAAGGGCCTAGACTCAAGGAAAGCTGGCACCATATAAGGCTCTGGAGGAACCGTACTGAAGGCAAGGAGTTAAGTGTGAGGGGAAATCCCACATGTTGAATGGTGAGACACTTGGCCACTTCCCCTGCTCTGCTCCCAGGGTAATATCAAACGGGCAAGTTGGAGAGTATTTTCATGGAAAAACTGAAGGATTCCAAGAAAAAAAAAAGGCCTGTAGATACTGGAGGCCCCCAGTGAGATGGCCTGATCCCAGCTTCATCACTCTGCAATAAGCTCACCACTCCACAAGCTCCAAAGACACAGAGATTCCAGTAAGCTTCTTAGTACTTCACTCGTGAAAATGAACAGAGATCCTCAAATTACAAACATCTAAGGAAAGCCTCTGAAAGGTCAAAACCAAAGACAGAAACTCAGAGAAAACAGAAAATTCCAGAAGCAAGAGAAAACTTCAGATATATTAAAAATCCTCAGATAAATAAGATGAACTAGTTTATCCATGAAACAAGAAGAAGCCGCTATTATAAAAAGGAACCACCCAAGGAGAAGAAAATAATTCTTTGGAAATTAAAAATATGACAGCCAAAATCAAAACTTCAATAGAAGAGCTAGAAAACAAAGTTGAGGAACTCTCCCAGAAAGTAGAATGGAAAAGAATAGAGAAGAAATAAGGAAATTTGAGAACCAGCCCAGGGGATCCAAAGTCTTATAACAGAGTTATAGGAAAAGAGAACAGGCAAAAACAATGAAAGAACATTATTAAAGAAATAGTTTTTTAAATGTTCAAGAATTGAAAACATGCATTTCCAGACCCAGAGTGCCCACTAAACACCCAAGAAAATGGATAAAGATAGACCTACATCAAGGTATAGCATCATGAAATTTGGAAATTAGGGTATCAGATTTTACCAAAAACATCATTAGAAACTAGAAGACAATGGAGGTGGTTTTCAACCTCAAATGCCATCCTCATCAAAGCAACTACTTGCAGCAGAGAGGCGAAGGGAAATATTTGGACAATAGTAAAGGGGTGTTCCAGGACAATGGTGAAGCAACAGGCCTCGGCCATCCTGAAGCAGGGGGACAGAGTGGCCCTGGAAGTCAAGATGAAGGTGAGGGAGAGCCTGGTGCATTTACATGTAGGAGGAGATTTACGTTTCTGGTGGGAAGTTTCCTGAACCCCACTCTCCATTTGGGTATCGGTGATAGGTATATAGAAAACTAAACAAGGAAAAAGAAGATATTCAGTAACTCCAGAAGAAAGCAAAAAGCAGCACAAGAAAGGAAACGGAACGACAACACTGCACATTATGTGGCTCGAGGAGGAATACTATCGACACCGTCATAATAAAGTAGGATGAACTCTGAACTAATAAATATGTTATTTATATTACAGTGGGTTGAGATGGGTGTGTGTCTATATTGTGGAGAGTAACGGTGGGTGGTGTAAGAAAGGTAAATCCTTATCTTCCACACTTGGAAGTCAATTTTCCTAAGACTTAAAAAATAAAAATTAAAAAGCAATATAAGTGTGTTACAGGTCTAGCATCCCTAATCCCAAACTCCAAAATCCAAAATCCAAAATGCTCCAAAATCTGAAACTTGTTGAGTGCCAACATGAAGTAGTGACACCTTTGCTTTCTGGTAGTTCAATGTACACAAACTTTGTTTCACGCACAAAGTTATTGAAAAATTACTTTCAGGCTATGTGTACAAAGTGTATATGAAACACAAATGAATTTTGGTTTACATTTGGGTACCATCCCCAAGATACCTCATTATGTATATGCAAATATTCAAAAAAAAAAAACTCTAAAATTGGAAACATGTCTGGTCCAGGTATGTGAGATAAAGGAGAAATCCAGTGACAAATGTAGAAGAAACAGCTAAAGAGTTCCAAGAAATTGTTTCTGAAGGATGCAAGGTAGGGATAAGGAAGGGTAGGGCAGGGGATTGTTACTGTTGTTATAAGCCTTATTGAAATGGTTTACCTTTTTCCCCTTAGGCTAATATTTTAATTTAAAAGAAAAGAAATGGCACATGAAAATGGCCCCAAATCGAGTCTCTAGACTGAAGAACCTGAGTTCTGAGGTTACCAGATTTAGCAAAAACAAACAAAAAGGACACTAGTGACATTTAAATTTTATATAGTAAGTAATCTTTTAGTACAAGTATGTCCCAAACATTGTAAAAATTACTCCTAGTTTATCTAAAATTCAAATTTAACAGGCATCCTCTGTTTTTTCTAGGAACCCTATGCCTAATATCCAGCACATTCACAACAATGCACTTAATCATGATTGCGGAGCATCCACAAAGAGCAAATCTTAACAACCTGCAGAGGGAGAGAAGTTCATGTACAAAGAAATCGGAGAAGCCTTGACTCCTTGCAGCAAGGGTGGAGGTTAGGAAGCAGCAGAGCAATGCTTTCAAAATTCTAGGAAACCATGATACCCATTCCGGAATTTAACATCCCTCCAGTAATTCATAAAGTTTGAGAACTGGATAAAGGCATTTTGAGGCATGAAAGCTCAAAACTGTATTTTCCATTTACCCTTTCTTACCCTACTGAAGGGTTTGTCCAATCCAGAGAAGAAATAAACCAAGAAAGAAGAAACATATAGTCCAGAAAAACGAAGACCCAGGGTAGAAGGGAAGGAAAAGAATTCCCAGGACACCAGCTGTCCAGGGCAGAGAGAAAGCAGGCAAGACAGTGGGGGAGGGAAGGCTCCGAAAGGAAGGCTCCAGGGGGAAGGAACCGAATGGTCCACAGCCTGATGCATCTGATCCCACGGGAAACCATGTTCAGAGGGCTTTTTCCAACTCCGTTGGCAAATCTGGAAAGAATTATAAACAGGAACACTGAAAATTAAGCAGGTGAAGAAAATGAGGTAATTATTAACAAAATGTTTACAAGACATTAAATTAACATTATAAACTGAACAATGAGATCACTTGGACTCGAGAAGTGGGGGAAGGGATTGCTTTGGGAGTTATACCTGATGTAAATGACGAGTTGATGGGTGCAGCATACCAACATGGCACAAGTATACATATGTAACAAACCTGCACATTATGCACATGTACCCTAGAACTTAAAGTATAATAATAATAAAAAAAATAAAAAATAAATAAAAGAAAAATAAAAGAAAATAAATTAACATTATAATATACTGCTTTGCAATGCAGAAAATAGTCTTTCATAGTGATAGTGACAGACACACTGAACACTGATTTAACCAAAAAATTATGGGGGAGGCAGAGAAAGTGGTAGAGGACATATGGCTTCATGTACAAAGGCAAGAGGTAATGCCCATCACGCAGAGTCACAGTCCTTACGGCAGCCCAAAGGCCCTATGCAATCTGGGTCACCCTGGCTTACCCCACCCAAATTACTCTCCTCCTCATTCACCTTCCTCCAGCAGTAAAGGCCCCTTTGCTGTTCTGTTCCTCAGTTACCCCATGTCCTCCCACCTCAGGGCCTTTGCACTAGCTGTTCCCCTTGCTTAACCTGCCCCTTCCCCCATTATCCACAGGGTCCAGTCCTCCCATCCTGAAGATGCTCAGATGCCATCTTCTCAGTAAGCCTACCCCTTCTCCCACTCTGTTATTTAACACTATACTTCTTCCCTGACATTCCCTACATTACCTCTGCTGTGGTTTACTTTTCTCCATATTATTTATAATCATCTCTACAAAGGGCACCACGTCATTATAACGAGATGGTTATAGTAATATTTTATTTAAACATTTGTTTATTCTCCCTACTGGAATGAAAGCACCATGAGGACAGGGAATTCTGTTTGCTACATGTATCCATAATTTGTTTGCTGATGCATCCATGGTTAGAACAGAGTGACTGGCACATAGTAGGTGCTTTAGAAATATTTGTTAAATGAAAAAGTAAATCAAGAAAGAGTAACATCTACATTTACTGAGAAAAAATAAAGGTCAATCCCAGAAAACAAACTTAAAATAATTGAAAGTGGTCCTGCTATGGACTGGCTTCATGGTGAGGGAGAGAGACACACGGGCAAGCTGGTTTTCCCTGAAAGCCTTATACTATTGATATGGTTTTGATCTGTGTCTCCACCCAAACTTTATGTCAAATGTAATCTCCAATATTAGAGGTGGGTCCTGGTGGGAGGTGATTGGGTAATGGGGATGGATTTCTCATGAATGGTTTAGCACCATGCCCTTAGTGCTGTCCTTGAGATAGTGAGTGAGTTCTCACGATACCTTGTTGTTTAAAAGTATGCGGCACTGCCCACCTCGCCCTCTTGCTTCTGGTTTCGCCATGTGAACTGCCTGCTCCCACTTTGCCTTCTACCATGAGTAAAAGCTCCCTGAAGCCTCCCCAGAAGCAGACACCTCCATGCTTCCTGTACAATCTACAGAACTGTGAGCCAATTAAACCTCTTTTCTTATAAATTATCCACTCTCAGGTATTTCCTGATAGCAACGCAAGAACGGCCTAACATAACTATTGCTTGTCTTTTCAAACTGTGTGCATATATTACTTTAACAAAAAGTAAAGAATTTTTAAAACATGATTACTGTTTTGCCCTCCACCCAAATCATACTTCATTCCAATGCCAAAATGAAGTGACTATTGAATTATCTACTATTTTGTATTATTAATGCCTGGAAGTCATCCTCCTCCTCCCTTTCTGTCTATCCCACCACCTCCAATTGATTCCCAAGTACCAAAGCTTTCACCTTCCCAAAGCTCTCAAACCTATTCACCTCTTTCCATCTCCATCACTACTGCCCTAGTCCCATCTTCCACCTGGCCATGGACACAAGTTTTATCATTGGTCCACCTGCATCCATCCAGTCCCTCCAATCCATTATACTGTGGCCAGACCAATACTTTCACTCACAAATCCGATCTTATTACCCCATCGGATATGGTTAGGCTGCGTTGCCACTCAGATCTCATGCTGAATTGTAATCCTCAGTGTTGAGGCAGGACCTGGTGGGAGGTGACTGGATTATGGGGGTGAATTTCCCCCTTGCAGTTCTCATGATAGTGAGTTCCCATAAGATCTGGTTGTTTGAAAGTGTGTAGCCCTTCCCCTTTTGCTCTCTCTCTCTCTCCTGCCGCCACGTGAAGACATGGTTGCTTCTCATTCACCTTCCCACCATGACTGCAAGTTTCCTGAAACCTCTCCAGTCATGTTTCCTATATAGCCTGTGGAACTGTGAGTCAATTAAACCTCTGTTCTTCACAAACTACCCAGTCTCAGGTAGCTCTTTATAGCAGTGTGAGAACTACCAAACCATTTCACCACCCCACCACTTGAAACCCACCTAAGGCATTCATCCCGTGGCTCCAAGGCTGAAGATAAAACTCGTAACCTGTGGACCTAGCTCCAGGCTCACCATGCTCATACTTACCATGTTCCTCTCATCATGGGGCCTTTGGATACACTGTCCCCTCTCCCTGGAATGTGGTTTCTACCTCCTCTGACTATTTAACTCCTGTTAATCATTCAAATATCAGCTAAAATGTCATTGAGTTAAATGTCCCTAATTTGGACTTTCATAGCAGTTTTGTGGGTATCAGTTCCCAGTAACATGTGCACAGTTGCAATTTTACATTTGGGCTTAATGGATTAACATCTCTTTCCACTCCTCCTCCTCATCAGCACACATACACATCCACACACACACACACATACACACACACACTTAAGCTCCATAAAAGGAAGAAATCTTTTGTTTCATTTATCACTATATCCCCAGTGCCTAGAAGACAGGAGGACCTCAATACATACATGCTGAAAAATTTGTATGATACACTATGCTTTCCTGTGGCAACAACCAGTATGTATTGCTTTGGTTTAAATAACATTTATTCATCTGTCTCATCTCTACCCTAAAATTCTACAACTTGGAGATCGCATGTTTTTTCTTTGAATGCCCTGTTTCCCTCTCTCCTCTCTATATTACCAGTCCCCATTTTTAGATTAAAATTTAAATTTCTGGAAATGGAAATGTACTGACAGAAAACGTGCAAAAGGTCATGTGTTGTATGGGTTTCTATGCCGGCAAGCTAACATGGTACAAAACCCTCCTTCACACTTTGCCTTTTAGACATAATCGTTGATGGTATATTTGCAGCACTTCACACATGATCTTTAAATACGTCACCTTCGTCTGCACTTCAATACATATTCAATTGGCTGAATTCCACTGAACATCTGATAGAGCACTTTAGGCAAATCTAATGATTTTCATCTTGCCTCAAGTTTATTAAGTTTTAACACCAATGCTTTGTGCTGCAGACGTCTCTATTTTCTTCTCACTTTGATAAAATAAGGACAAAAAATTGCTAAAAATAAGATTAAATAAATCTTACTAAATATGTATTATTTATCTTATAATCTTAATAAATTGCCAATTTATTATGCATACAGCATTATTATACAGAAAAGATGGTGATACTGGCTGGCTGATGGGGCCACCATGAGAATCCTCATCTGTCACCTAATGCACACGATTCTAAATTCAGCATAAGATGGGGGCATCAGTGGACTCTAAATTTGAATGTCAGATGTTGAGCACCACTTGTTTATACCCCTTGTGCAATTAGGTACTGCCTGATAATCCAATATTAATGTCACCCTTTGATGAGTAAAATGAGTTTAAATTCATCCTTTCTTTTTCCTCCTGCTTATCAGGACTATATGATCAACCAAATATTCTTTAAAGTTCCTTCTAAGGAGTAAGACTATCAGATTGTCTTCCTTAAATAAGCTCCCCTTCAGACACAAGCTGCAATCAACACGGGCAGTCCTAAATTTTTATGTTTGCAATATAATACGATTGAGAATCTTCCTTGTGTGCACTTTAAAAACACCCAATCCTCTGCCTCCAGTTAGTCTCGGGCAATAGCTGGCTATTGAGGGACACATCCCTAAGTGGGCTCCGCTCCTCAGAGCTTGGGCTATGCCACATCAGCAGGGAATTCTGGGACCAGAATCTGAACCATCCTTCTTGCTGACCCAGTGCGTGCCACTGACCATCTCAGTCTTGTTGGAGTTAGGCTCAACAGATGTTTCCCAAGCATTCTTCCATTTCTGTGATTGATGTGGAACGTGTCATCCCTTAAAACCTCGAGCTTGGTAAAATTTTCTGCTTCCCTCAGATTTGTCACCAGAGCCCTGTGCATTCATTCCCAGGAGGTAAAGAACTGGCATGCAACAAGTTAGGGCTACCGCCGCTCTGGCTGGTGTGAGATGGTATCTCATTGTGGGTTTGACTTGCATTTCTCTAATGATGAGTGATATTGAGCTTTTTTCATATGCTTATTGACCACGTGCCTGCCTTCTTTAGAAAAGTGTCTGTTCAGGTCTCTTGCCCACTTTTTAATGGGGTTGTTACCTACAGGAAAATTATCCAGACACTCTCAAGGGTCACTTTATCTTTAAGAGGATATATATCATAATTATCAATGAAATGCAAACAAAATACCATTTTAGGCCCAAATCAACTGCTTCCTTCTACAACTAGAATATTCAGGAATGACATAAACTTATGATTTTTCCCTGTTTGCCTCTTACCATAGCCATCCATTATAACTTTTCATGATGGAAGTTTTTTCTCTTCCAAAAAAAAAGTACACACTCATTATGAATAATTCACTGACTTCAGAAAACTATAAAAAAGAAATAAAAATTGTGCATGTACCTTCTACTCAGAAAAAAACAAGCACTTTGCCTTTGGAGTCACATAAACTTGGTCTTAGGCCAGTTGCTCGGTGGCCTCCTCTGGTAAATGGAAATTATAATTGAAGCTACTCCACAATGGGAGGATTTAAGATAATGTTGATATAAGGCACAGTGTTCTGTAACTACTAGCTATGACTATTATTATTAATATACATCCAGTCTTTTTTTCTATGCGTGTGTACGTATATGTCAATGGGCATGTTTTCTGTTTCCACAAGGTGGCTTTTGTTTCCTGAATAGTTATTTAGAAAATACATTGCTTTCGGTGGCGCAAGCCTGTAATCCCAGCACTTTGGGAGGCCAAGACGGGTGGATCACGAGGTCAGGAGATCGAGACCATCCTGGCTAACACGGTGAAACCCCGTCTCTACTAAAAAATACAAAAAACTAGCCGGGCGAGGTGGTGGGCGCCTGTAGTCCCAGCTACTTGGGAGGCTGAGGCAGGAGAATGGCGTAAACCCCGGAGGCGGAGCTTGCAGTGAGCTGAGATCCGGCCACTGCACTCCAGCCTGGGCGACAGAGCGAGACTCCGTCTCAAAAAAAAAAAAAAGGAAAATACATTGCTTTGATAAATAAATACAGTTGACTTTGAACAACTTGGGAATTAGGGTTGCCGACTCCTGAGCAGTTGAAACTTTGCATATAACTTTTGACTCCCCCAAAACTTAACTGCTAATAACCTCCTGTTGACCAGAAGCCTTGCTGATGACAAAAAAAGTCATTAAACACATATTTTGTATGTTATATGTATTATGTAGTATATTCTTACAATAAAGTAAGCTAGAGAAAAGAAAATGTTAGGAAAATGATAAGGAAGAGAAAATATAGTTACTGGTTATTAAGTGGAAGTGTATCATTGTAAAGGTCTTCATCCTCATTGTCTTCACACCGAGTAGGCTGAGAAGGAGGAGGAAGAGGAAGGGTTGGTCTTGCTGTTCCAGGGGTGGCAGAAGCAGAAGAAAATCCATGCATAAGTGGGCTCATGCTGTTTAAACCCATGTTGTTTACAGGTCAACTGCATTCAATTTATTAAGATTATAAATCTTTAAACCAAGTCTTCCTTAAGCTTTTGAGTTCAACGCACAAACTTTATTATTCTATGCATAAGCAGAGTTTGCCTGCTTTTTTATGTATATTATGCCTGAACTCCTGAGAGCCTTTGAAAGCAATCAGAGCAGGAGAACATCTTTAAGGGTATGTATTATGGACCAATGTTTGTGTTTCCCCAAAACTCATATGCTGAAGCCCTACATCTCAGAATGCCCGTATTTGAAGATGGACCTCTAAGTAAGTAGTTAAGGTTACATGAGGTCATAAGGGCGGGGTCCTAGTCCCATGGGATTGGTGACCTCATTAAAAGGGGAGACACACTGGAGTTCTTTCTCACTCTATGCACAGAGGAAAGGCCATGTGCATCCTCAGTGAGAAGGCAGTCATCTGCAAGCCAGGAAGAGAGCCCTCACCAGAAACCAATTTGCTGACAGCTTGATGATGGATTTCTAGCTACCACAGCAGTTAAAAAATAAGTCTCTGTTATGGAAGCCTCCAAGTGTACGGCATTTAGTTATGCAGATAGGTTATATGCTCTGTTCAAAATCAGGCAGCAGATCAACAGCAAATAGACATAACAAAGTTTCTCATTTTTCAGAGAGACTGAGTAAACTGGACCATCGTATCCCATTTCATGTAGGCTACACTTGAAAAGCAATAAGAGATCAAGAAAAGCAGCTGTCTTCAGTCGCTGCTCTGCAAATAGTATCATCCTGTAAACTCACTGGTAGCCCCCAGTGTGTATAAGGTGCCATGCTGCCACCTCCCAGTATCCAAGGCAGGGAGCAGGGCTCCTAGACAAGCCAGGAGCCACAGATGCTGCAGGGTTTGTTTCTGAATAAACCTATTCATCAAACATCTCCACTCAACTTGATTCCCAGGCAGCTCTGAAATTTTTATGGAGGACATTCCAAGAATAAAAGAGACACTGTTCCTTACCACCCCCTCCAAGCAGTCTGAAGAAGGAGTTCTTAGGCTCCTGGAGAGGGTCAAGGGGATGCCACTGTGGCCATGGCCACAAGAGGTGGAACTTAGGGGACCCTGCAGCCGAGGCCAGTCAGATGACGATAACCACCCCATCCTTCCCCACCTTATGCCGTCTTAGTGGGTGTGCTTATTTTCTACTCTCTCAGAGTGGAACACTTGGAGAGCCGTCTCCGCAGCCTAGCGCAGCAGCACCCAAATACAAAGGTTCTCTTCAAACCGCCTCGGAGCTGCAGAGCCCACACTCAGGCCGTCTATCCATGCACTCCCAGCAGATGCTCAGTAAGTGACTGTAGCCTCTTCTGCTTGGGTTTCCATAAAAGCCTCCCATAGGTGGAGCAACGAGGAGTGCATGGAGAGCAGTCTGTACCCACACAGGTTGCACTGTCCGCAGAGGATATTAAAACGATAATACTGGCCAAAAGTTGACTGCTTTTTATTTCCGTATGTGTCTGTGAGTAGGAAAAAACGCAAACTTCTTCCTCTACTCTCACACCACAACCATTAGCACAGATTTCTGTGATAAAATCTTTGGGGATTCTTCCCCACCAACATGCAAGCAATTGCAGCAGACACCAGCTGGTGTCCTCCAATTCCATTCTGATGCTGTCTACCTGGAGACAGCATCAGATCCCATAGGTTGAGGGCTCAGCCCTACAAGACTGCCCCCCAACTTCCAGTGCCAGTCACAAGCCCCAGGTTGTTTTGCCTGTGCTTCTGAGGGACTGGTTTTATACACTGGAGTTGCCATGACCCCCTCCTTGGGTTTGCTTAATTTGCTAGAGTGGTTCACAGAACTCAGGAAACTTACTTACATTTATGGGTTTATTACAAAGGATAGTGATGAAGAGATGCACAGGGCAAGGTATGGAGAAGGGGCACAGAGCTTCTATGCCCTCTCAGGGTGTGCCACCTTCTAGGAACCTCAATGTGTTCAGCTATCCAGAAGCCCTTTGAAACCAGTCCTTTTTGGAGTTTTTATGGAGGATTCATTACATAGGCATGATTGATTTAACCACTGGCCATTGATGATTGCCTTGACCTTCAGCCCCTCACCCCTTGGTGGGGCAGGATTGAAAGTTCTAGCCCTATAATCCTGCCTTGGTCTTTTCAGTGACCAGCCACTGTCCTGAAGCTATCCAGGGGCTGCCAGCCATCAGTAAACTCATTGACATACAAGAAGACATCACTTTGGAGATCCCTATGCCAGGAAAGAAGATGAAGACCAAATATATATTCCACAATATCACAGTTAGCAATTATAAGCAATGTCAATGACAAAATATTTCTCCTGGGTGAGCCGCCCGGGCATGTCTCCCTGCAACTGGCTATATCAGACACTACTCCCACTGGGTCCCCTCCATGCTAGCCTCTCCCACTCCCATCTTGCTTCAGCCAGAGGCACCATTCCTAAATGTGACCTGAGCATGTCACTTTGATCTAAAACTCCTGCTTACTCCCATGGCCTTCAGAATGAATCCCACTTCTAAGCAGCTTCATGACTCTTCACAATCTTGAATCCGACTTATTTTTCTAGCCTTTCCTGCACCCTTTCTCTTACTGCATATAACCCAGGCTCCTGGGTCCTTGAACACAGCATCCCATTCTTGAGCCCCATGCCATTTCTCTTATTAAGAATTTTATTTTCAACAATGAAAATTCCAAGTCATCTTCCAAGGCCCTGCTGAAGTGTTAATTCCCCTGAGAAACCCCCCCTGACTCCCTCCAGTGCCAAGGAAGAATTTGTTGCTCTTCCTCACTTACCCAGACCACCCGCTACCTGCCTTCACAGTATCACTTACTTCAGAGTCCACCTGATCTACTCGCTGTGGGCAGAGTCCAATTAACAAGAGTGAGGTCTGGTATAAAGACAGTGACTTTTGGCCAGGCGTGGTGGCTCGTGCCTGTAATCCCAGCACTTTGGGAGGCCAAGGCAGGTGGATCACCCGAGGTCAGAGTTCATGACCAGCCTGGCCAACATGGTGAAAGTCTGTCTCTACTAAAAATACAAAAAAAAAAAAATAGCCAGGCATGGTGGCAGGCACTTGTAATCCCAGTTATTCAGGAGGGGTCTGAGGCAGGAGAATCACTTGAACCCAGGAGGTGGAGGTTGCAGTGAGTCAAGGTTGTGCCATTGCACTCAAGCCGGGTAACAAGAGTGAAACTCCGTCTCAAAAAAAAAAGAGAGAGTGACTTTTTATTCCATAGCTACCTTAGAGGAAGAAGTATAGGCTTCCTGCCTTAAGGGCACCACTTTGCCTTTGGAACAGAAAGAAGGTTCTTTTTAAAGGGGGCCTAGCATGAATGACATGCAGGAGAGGAAGCCAGCAGGTGGGGGTACACATATTGGCTTCGGTGCCTTATCAATCAGACAGCTGAGTTGATGTCTTTGTGGGCAGAACTAGGTTGTTAAAGGCAGCCAAAATTCTCCAGGTGGGAGAGAGTTTCATAACAGGCAACTTTGGGTTGGAGACTGACTGTTGTCCCATGAGGAAGTCTCCTGGTGGCAGAGTTCCACTCTGGAGCTTCTAAGCGCATAGTTAGATGAAATTGCCCTGTAGGGAGTGTCTGCTGAAGGGGAGGTAAAGGTTAGAACTACATTTCCAAAGGGCTAAGTAGGAAGTGGGGAGCAGGGGGAAATGGAGAAAAAAAGGAAAGAAAAAAAAATTTAGAAATATCATTCTCTTTTTCTTAGAAAAATGGGAGTACTCAGTTACACTTGCATTTATTAATTTCCTCCCTATAGACTCCAAGAATGCTAAATTCTTAATCCCAATAGTTGAACCCAATACATTGGTTAGGCTACATTTTACCAGTTAACACAACTATTGTGCCTTAAGTCAGTCCTCATACCCAGTTCACTTTTCAGTCCCTGACCCCTTGGGTCAGACCAGGCACCTTTCCTTTCTGTCCATATGATTCTCACTCCATGAAATCAGCTGGGCAAGAGGGCTTAGAACGACTTCTGGGTCTTGTTCTCTTACCTTCCTGAAAGTTGCCTCTAAAAGAGCTTGTCACAGATTTTGGCTCCAAGGTAGATGAGAGTAAGAGACCCCACTTTGGCCTGCAATTCCAGTTGTGGGTTTCAACTCAGTCTTTTACTGGAGAGCCCTGAATTGCAGGTAGCTGGGTCCTGCTTTGGATACGAATAAAGTGGTGCCTTGCTGCCTGCATTGGTCTTTACTGTCCGAACCCACTGGTGGTAAGGCATGGACAGCAGGGCAAGATCCGGGCCCTCATGTAAGCCCTAAAAGTCTGCCCTAAACTCCCAAGCCCCTACCTCTACCATTTACCATCATTGTACTACAGTCAGCTGTTGACTCGTATCTGCCATCTAGATTTGGCCTTCTTAGAAGATTAAAGTTTTGCTCACCTTTAATTCTCTAGTGCCTCATACACATAGGCTTACTATAAATGTCTATTTTAAAAAAATAAGTGAGTACAAGACACCATGTAAGTTTCTTCTTCCACACTCTACTAGTTCCCAACCCAGCTGTCACCCCCACCACTGCTGCCTTTGTGCTCTCAGAACCCCAATTTTGTTCAGGTTTCTGGAAGCCAACACTTTTGACTTCAAAGAAGTCCTTCAAAGAAGACAGACTGGCTGGACATGGTGGCTCACGCCGATAATCCCAGCACTTTGGGAGGCCAAAGTAGGAGGACTGCTTCAGCCCAGGAGTTTCAGATCAATCTGGGAAACATAGCAAGACCCTGTCTCTACAAAAAATAAAAATAAAAATTTATTAGCCAGACGTGGTGGGTGTGCCTGTAGTCCCAGCTATTCAGGAGGCTGAGGTGAGAGGATCACTTGGGCCTGAGACATCAAGGCTACAGACAGTCATGATCATGCCACTGCACTCCAGCCTGGGTGACAGAGCAAGACCCTGTCAAAAAAAATTTTTATTTAAAAAAAAAGAAGACGAAGAAGGAAAAGGCCAAGAAGAAGAAGACAAGTCCCTCCCAGCCTAGGGACGACTCTAAGTTAATCATGGTAATCCTAGCCTTTGGTCTATTCTGGTTAGGACAGCCCTGCCCTAACCACAGCCTAAGGAAAGGCTCATAAGAGACAGCTAGGGAGGTTTTCATCATCTTTAGGCTCAACCCTTCCTGCCTGCACACACTGTTGTGTGAGGACATGATGCTTGGAACTGCTGCTGCCATCTGTGAGCATGAGGCAAAAATCCAAGCAAGTCCTAAGAACAGACTTCTTCAAGCCCTAACATCATTGGCCATGGTAGACCCACTACAAAAAAAAAATGCTTCCAATGCTCCACCTGCCCTTGGCAATGTGATCTTGAAGCTCCTCCCATCAAGAGACAGAGTCTATTTCCTTATTACTGAGTCTTAGTCAACAGCATTGCAGCAGAAGTGACGGCACCAACTCCAAATCTCATCTCAAGAGGGAAACTCCAGGCTGCCCTGCTAGAGATATGGGAGCAACATAGGCCGGATACTGAGGCTCCCTGGCCAACAGTCACACAACCCCCAGCAGCACCACCTGATCAACCTAGAGATGACCACAGATGCATGAGGAAGCACAGGTGAGAACAGAAGAGCTGCCCAGCTGAGCCCAGCCAAAATTGCTGACCTGCTTGAATTGGGAGCTATAAAGTAATGGTGGTGTTTCAAACTCTTCAGTTTTGAATTGGCTAGCTACGGAGCAATAGCCAACTGATACATTACCAATCCTGAAGCTGTCCTTCCTCAAGACTCCATTTTATATGAGATAAAAAGTGTTCTTTTTTTTAATGCCACTGTTATATGCAACCTATAGTTCCCCAATATTGTGCACTGAGGAATAAAAAAGATGAAACAGGGCCCTGCCTTCAAAAAAATGGCAGCCCAACTGTACTTAGGATGTATTTTCAACTAGGTTGTTGACCCCTAGAGGTGAGGGTTTGGTGGTACATGTATCTCTAGAAAGGACTCTTACAGTTTAAAAATGTACAGCAACACAAGGTAACCTCTGCTGAGTGCAAAAGGAGGGGTCCAGTCCACATGAATACTTCATGAAGAAAGCTGGGTATGAGCTAGGTGGTCTTTGAAGGAGATTTAGGATTTAGAGTGATGAGGACAGAGGGAAGGTTGAGAGAGGCAGGACCGTCTCTGGGTCTAGAAAGATGGATATTCCGTAGGGATTTGTTCTGAAGACAGGCGAGTGACTAGGAACTGAATTCAGATGTGGTGACTTAGGGCATGAAGCACATAACAAGGACAAAACAGTGCCTCAGTGCAGGCCTGCAAATGTTCATTCTATGAGGTGAAGAATGAACAGAGGAGCCAAAGGTACAAGTCAATGTCCTCTGCAGCCACCCTCAAAAGAGTATCAAGAAGCGTATTGTCTCAGGAGTATCAGGCCACTGCCCCATAACCTCAGATGTGACCAGGCCTGAAGGATCTCCTTCTACCTGTGCGTCCCTGCACCTCTCACTTTATCTTACCCAGTGGGCACACTGCCACTGGGGTGGGCTCACAGAGCAGGCCTTTAATCAATGCTGGGTTGTAGGCTGAACAAACTTCACAAGGCTAGAAAAAAAAGTAATAGAGAGGTACTTGTTTTTTTCACGTTGCCAGAGTCTCACATTTCCCTCTCTGGCTGAGTTCTCCCAAGTCTACAAGGGATGGTCATGGGCTGACTGATGACACCCAGGCTCTGTGCAGAGCATTCCCCTCGGGGTCTGAAGAAAAGCAAGAGAAAGGCCCCTGTTCTCTGGTCCCAACCACAAACATGAGGGCACTAATAATTCCACAACTACGCCAGCTTCAGAATCAGAGCACTAGGAAGGAGGGAGCTATTACTCATTTTGACCAGGAAGCCTTGTTTTATTTAGCAATGAGTATTTGCTAAGTATATCTTCTACTCAATAGAACACCCTCACCATGTTTCTGTGAGGAGACCAGGGTGATCCCTATTTTATACTGGAGGAGCACAAGGTGTGTGAGAAATGCACCCAGGATCTCAACACTAGTGACTAGGAGAGCCGGGCTTTGAGCCCAGATCAGTCTGATACTGAGACCTGTGTTCTCTCCGTATAGAGCACATAACAACTGTCCTTTCTTCCAAGTCTGAGCTGAATGGAAGCTCTCATAAGAGATTATTTTCAGAAGCTTTGTGTCTTAGCCAACGGAGTAAGTGAATTAACACACTGGACTCCAAAATCCAGCTCTGTTACAAAGTAGTCATAGTTGCCGTGTGGCCTTGGGCCAATCAAGTCATCACTCAGGACCCCAATTCCTTTTGGCATTTACAAAAGGAGAAAGCGGAGCTGGAGGATGCATCAGACCCCGTCCAGCTCCCATGGCTGGGAGGTTTTCCACCTCTTCCATAGGGAGGCTAGCCCAGACTGAACCGGAACCTTTTCTTCCTGACTAACGGCTTTTAGGAAAGAGGCTCATGTTGGCTGGCTCTCAGGCTCAACCCTGGTCCAGACCACCGTCAGCAGGACGGGGTCAAGCAGCACCATCTTGGCTGGCTGTTTGAGGGTGATAAGGGGTTATTGTGAAGGACTCTTGGACCCCCTGATAGCTGCCTGACAATGTCCAGCCAGAACAGTAAAGATCCACCAAGCCAGCCGTTCTGGGTCACATGCAACTTCAAGAACCACCTTGTGCATCTGCACCAAGGCTTCCTTTGTTTTGAGAAAGGAGAGCTCGTCGGTCCCATATTCCTCCGCAGTTCTTCCAAATCCTCTCACCCGGTAGGAAAGCCACCTGAGGTTGTTGTATAAGAGGAGGAGGCACAGTGGGGACCAGCTTTGTTGGCAGACAGCTTACCTTTCCTGAAAGTCAGTGCTGAACCATCAAAAGTCACTGAGGACCCTGCTGACTCTCCCACACCAACTCACAAAACCAACAACCCATGGTGGGCAGGGCCCGAGAGAGGAAAGTGAACGATATCCTGCAAGAGTCTGCTAGGGGGTGGCTTCGTCTCCGTTGCAAGGCTGCTGAATAGGTAGGGAGGTAAAGGGAATGGAGAGAATCAGCATTTGGAACTCTTCCCTGGGTGCAGCGCCACTGCCTGCATTGCCTGCAAGGCAAACCCCGCCTTCTCCCGCCGCCTCCCACTCCACCCAAGCAGCCCAGGGACAGAGGCTGCAGGATTCTGACACAGGAAGTCTGCAGTCACTGGGAGCCTCTCCAAGATTCAGCCTGTGTGAAGGAAAAGGTTTGGACAAGGAGAGGAACAGTAAAGAGAAACTAAAGTCCTCGGTTTGAATCGGGAGAGATTTTGAGCCTGCAGTTGGTTGCGGGGTGGAGGATGGCGGAAGGGGCGGATGCCCTTACCTGGTTCTGTTTCTCTTTCGCTGGTCACCTTGTTAAGCTCCCTTTGGCCAGGTGTCCGGAGTGGGACTCACCACTGCAGGGGCTCCAGCCCCACACAGCCGCCTCCCAGGAAGGACTCAGGTGGGCTTTCAGGTTATCAGGGGTGGGATGCAGGGGTGAGAGAAGCTTTGGTGGTGGATGTGAGAATTTGGGATGGGGGTGTGAGGCTGTAGCTGGGGGCAGCAGTGTTTGGGATGGGACTTTCCTGGATCCTGCCATGCACCATGCGCAGTGCTTTCTGCAGGATGGCATCGAAGGGGCTGGAGCATGTCTGTGTCCTCAGACCATAGTGGAGGATGTGGACTGTCCGGGCTCCAAGCTGTCCATCCCTCAGTGCCATGACCTAACTGTTAAGTGGGATGGAGCCTGGGAGGGAAACGCAACTGCACCTTTCAGAGAGAGGCCCTCTGAGCAGGAAGAGTGGCTGCAGTAGAAAGGATGTGGCTGAGAAGGGGAAGAAAGAGCCTCACGAGCATCAGCACTAGGAGAGGCAACTGATTTCATCCTGAGAGTCTCAGGGGAGAGGAGGCTTCCCCTTCCCAAAAGAACTGGCAGGACTGGCCATAAGCCAAGTAGAGAACAGCTGCTGCTGACTGAGGGAGAAGCTGTGCAGCCTTAGGCAATTCAATCAACCTCTCTCAGCCAAGGGCAATATAATAATGCCTGCTATACTAACCTTAGTGAATTGTTATGATGCTCAATGGTGAAAGAGAGTTGTCAAATGTGAAGTGCAATGAAAGGTATAGGTGTAATATTATCACCAGAACTTCTTAGGCTGGAGGTACCCAACTATGGCTGCACACAAGAACCTCTAGAGACTTTTTTTTTAATCCTGCACTTGGAAACCACCCTAGATCAGTTATTCAAATTAGGGCAGGCAGTCAGCAGAAGGATAGGAAGTGGTACTTTTTTCAAAAGAATCTGGCGATGCTGATATCCTCTGAAGGTTGAGACCTGCTACCTAAAACTTCCCCAAACTCCCTGACAACGACCACTCCGAGCACATGTTTTTTAAAAAAGCATATTCTCAGGCTTCTCCCAGATCTACTGAATCAAAATTTCAAGGGGTCCTGGCAATCTCTATATTTAGCAAGCGATCAGAGCAGGTGGACATGGTATGCCAGTGAAAAGTCTGTCGATTCGCTCCGATAATCATATCCAGCAATGCTTCTGGACAGCACAGGCAAATCAGTTCAAGGAGGGGAAGCAGCCACCTCAGACAATAAGTACAGACATGCTTTGGGGGGATGGAGTTATAGTAGACGGCCAAATCCCATCCCATTCCTGCTCCACCAGGGGGGACACTCCAATTATGAAATGACACATTTCCCAGCCAAAGTGCCTGGGAACCTTAAGACAAAAAGGAAACGATGATGAGTTATCTATAACTAACAGCGTCAATTACGAGCGCTTTATTGTTGTGTCAACAGATTGTTCAGGCTTTCTTGCTTCACACTCTGCTGACTCTGTTCCCTTCATAAAATTATACAAACACATGCATACCCATGCACACGCACTCACGAAACACAGGGACCCCAAGCTCGTCAAACACACAAATGGGAGGACGAAGAGGATGACAGGAGCTAGTGAACGCTTACCAGGCCACTGCATTACTCCATTCTAGCATTATTTGCAGGATTCCATGCTACATTAGTGATGTTCCCGGGTAACAGGACCCCAGGGATTCTTCATTTTAGCTCTTTCATCCCACAGGGGTAATACTAGCTTAGCAGATGAGAGCACGACTCTGGAGCCAGACTGCCTAGGCTGAAATCCTGCCACCCCGCTAACTGGCTGTGTGTGACTCTGGGAAAGCTAATGCTGTGAAATGGAGATAATAATGGTGCAACTGGGACGATTAAGTGCGTTGGTACACATAAGCCCTTAGAGACATGCCTGGCACACAAGATGCTACGTGAGTGTCTGCTGCTATCACTGATTGTTGTTTCCGTTGTTGTTTTACTATAGGTGAGAAAGGTGATACCTAGAAAACTAGTTGCTCACTTTGTTCACATCTCTTGACGCTTTTAGGAGTATAGCCAAGGAAGGAGTCATAAATGTGAACAAATATCGACGCTACAAGTGTTTGTTGTGGCACCATTCATTAGAAGCAACCTGAATGTCCAATGGGAAGTGGGTTACCAAAAGAAGGCTGCATCTCTATGACGGCCATGTAGTAACTGCATGAGAAAACTAGAGATATAACGTGAAGCTTTTCCAATGAAATACTGAATGATCTCTATAGATATACTGATACAGACAGACAAAGTTAGTCTGGGGGAAAAATACAACAAAGTTCCAACACTCAGTGTCTCTGGTGGTGGGGTTATGGGATTTTTATTTTCTTCCTTATACTTTTCTAAATTGGGGTAATTTTCTATTATGAGCAGATATTCCTTTTAGAGTCTGAAAATAAAGAGTTCAATTGAAGTAACTTGCTCAAGGTCAAACAGCACATTAGGAGTCCACACAGGCTTCCTATCCCTGTCCAGGGATTGGGCGGCTTCGTGAGGCTGCACTCAGAGTAGGAAGGAAAGCTGAGAGGGATGAGAATGATGAACGCACACCAAAAAGCAGCAGGACCTTGGTGGAGCTGTGCAGGCGTAGGCCCCAGCTCGGAAGCTTCCCAGGGCAGAGCTGTGAGGGCAGAGCTAGACACTCTTCCAGGGACTTTTCTATCCCAGAGCCACTGTGTGGCACAGGGAGGTGACCCAGGCACTACAACCCAATGCCTGCCCTTGGGGCTGCTCACTGCTGTCTCCCAGAAATAGAAGAAGCCAGCTTCTACTTTGTCTAAGGATTCCATAGAGTGACACCAACCTTTCTTTCCTTTGTCCTTTCTACAGACTCCTTCCTCTAGTGTGGAGTCTGAGACCCAGGGAATACTGGTTCGCATCCCTGCTGGGCCGCACGCCCCTGCTTCTCCTTAATATAGAAACATCTTTTCTTGCCCAGCACTTTCCCCATCATAATGCCAAGGTGCTTGACACAGCCAAAACCGAGGAATGTTTATTTTGCAACGCTGAAGTAAAGAAGGATCTGGAATCACTTAATAACTAGGATAGACTTCATCTAAGAAAAATAGAAAGAAAGGAGGGAGGGAAGGAGGAGGGAAGGACAAGGGAAGGAAGGAAGGAAGGAAGGAAGGAAGGAAGGAAGGAAGGAAGGAAGGAAGGAAGGAAGGAAGGAAGGAAGGAAGGAAGGAAGGAAGAAGGGGAGGGAGGGAGAAAAAGAAGGAAGGAAGGAAAAAAGGAGGAAGGAAGAGAGAGGGGAGGAGGGAGAAAAAAGGGAGGGAAGGAAGGAAAGAGAGAGGGAGGAGGGAGGAGAGGAGGAAAGGAAGGAGGGAGGAAGGAATAGACGCAGAAAGGAAGGAAAAGGAAGACGTTTATCATTCCTTGATAGCAGATAAAAATTATTGTATCTCTTTCAAAACTTTGCTACAACCTGCTCAGTATATTTTTAAACGTAAGTTCAGATCTTTGTAAAATAATAGACTGGAGTATATGAGCTCTGAAATTCAGTGATTCTACATCAAGTTGAAAACCTAGTAACTCCAACTCTCTTTTTCAAAGATCACTCCAGTGGCAAAAGCCAAGCAATAAAGTCTGTCAAGTTTTCAGGGAGCCAGCTGCACATCTGATTAATACACTTGGGTATTCGCAGAATTTTCAGGCAGAAACCCAGTCGTCCAATCCAATGACCTCGCTTTACAGTGAAGACTCTGGTGGGAGAACAATACTAATGGCTACCATTTGCTGAGGGCCAGGCAGGTGACATGGGTAGGGTCACACAGCAGGTTAGTGACAGACGCAGAATTGGATGCAATCCTCACCCACCCCACAGTCCACTTCTGACTTTTAGTGGCTTTAATACCAGAAACTTTTCCTCATGGCTCAAGATGTACAGAAGAGGAATCGGTACAAAGGCAACAACAGGACAAGAGCAATTACATCCTTTCTGCTTTTGCCTCTGAGCACAGAAGGGACACCACGGAAGTAGGAATTTCAGCCTGGGCCAGTGGGTGAGAAGCAGACAGCAAGCCTCAGGCCTTGCTGGATGAGAAGAGGGTCAGAGGTAAGAGCCCTCAGCAGCACCAAAACAACAAAACAATAAAACAAACAAACAAACAAAAACACCTAGCAGAAAACATCTTTCCAGGGGACTGAAATCCAAGCACCAGAGGAACCAGGTCCAACTGTGGTGTGTCAGCATCAAAAATACTTAGGGAGAAAGGGCAAATGTCACACTTGAAAACAGTGTTTACGAAGATGGAAAAGAATACTGAGAAAACCCAGTTACATACAACTCACTGCTGGTATTTGCATCTTTCTCAGATTGTGAGGAAGATTTCATAAATAGGATAGTTAGTAAAGCTTATCATGAATGTTTTCATCAATAGGTTTTCGTTAGAAAAGTGATTGTAAAAAAAATCCATGTTACAATTTTTGACTTGGTTAACAACGTGCATAGGAATTGGCTGTTACACTGTAAGGCATGCAGACGTCCTCATTCCCCTGGCAGAGTGCATCAGATCTGTGGACATTTCCTAGCAAGGTAGCCCTAAACCTAACAAGACCAACTCTTACTGTTATTTTCTCAAAGACTTCTATTTAAGAAGACTTATAAGGACTATAAGGAAGAGGATGTCTTTTATCACATTATTCAGAGCCTTATCAAAACACCATTTCTGTTTCTGCACAACTCAAGAGGGGCGTGAAGAACTTTAAGAAGCTTGGTAAGAAGCCACAAAATGGTCCAACTCAAAAAACCTTTAATGGCTGAGGCTCCGTGCACTCAAATCCATCGCAACAAGCTTCATATCTCTTCGAGTTTTTCAAAATGTATTTGTTGGATGAGTTTTGGGGGTATGTCAGCAGACATTACTATAAAAGGGGGAAGGAGATTCTGTGGTAAAAAAAAGTTTTAAAAACTAAAAAGTTGAAAAACACTGGGTTAAAGAAGTGAAATAGGTTTACTGCTGCAGGACTTCTCAGAGCCTTTACTTTTATGTTCATATGCATTGTACATCTCCAAGAGGCAGCATTTCTGAAACATAGTGCCTGGGGATTCTTTCTCCATGGAAAGTTGTGTAGGACTGATGTTCTGCAGATCACATTTGAGGAACTCTGGCATGAGTTATTCTAGGTAATATGGTCACTTGAGTATCCATGTCAGCAGAAGACAAAACAGGAGGAAGGAAATTTAAACTGCAGCAGGAGATGTGTAACTGAGAAATGAGGAAAACATACTGACAAAGGGTGCTCAAACACAAGTCGCTTGAAGGAGTCTATATTATGGATTCTCTTTCTCTGGGCATTTTTCAGAATAAGCCTGGAATAATCTAGAAATTTTTCTAATGCACAGCAAGGCAATGAATTCCATGACTTTCAGAATTCTCTTCCTGCTCAATTATTCCATGTCATCTGTCCTTATTCTCGATTGATATATTAAGTGAGTCAGCTGACTGGCTTGCAAATTAAATACATCCCTGAAATGCTGAAGGTAAAGTCAATGCATCCTCTGTAAGTTGAGTCTGTTTTCCACTGATTTGTGTTATAATTGCAAAGAAAAGTGTTGACCTCGCGCATCGGGGAGAAAGCATCCTACCCGCACCCTTGTGCATTTCTTCCTGCTCATTCTCCCGCTGATGGCAGCCCACAGGTCAGCCAAGTGAATAGCTGAGTCATGCGAGCCTTCCACACTCAGTCCTTCAATCTCTCTGTGGATTCCCAAGTTTTCTGGAAGTTCTCGCTGACCTCAGGGATTCTCAATGGGTAAGTCACCTCATTGCTTATGTTCTTTCTTTAGGAATTTAACAAAATCCCTGGATATTCTCTGCTGCTGGCTTTTTTAGCAAGGAAACAGTTTCACTCTAAGAGGGTAGGAAGCCCCTTTACATGAGTCGCCTCTGTTATGACCAAGTGTTTGGTGATTGAATAGCTGAATCATGGTCACTATTGGATCAGAAAGTCCAAATCTACGAAACGAAAGAAATATGTCTACATAGGTAGACATATTTCCCAAAAGACTGATTTAGGAGAGCTGTGAGTGGTTTTAACTGTACCTAACGTTTGGATAAGAGGCCTTGCCTATGCCTCAGTACTCTGTCAAAGTGGGCAAATAAGAAATAGACCATGAAATGATAACTTTTACTGAATGCTTACCACATACCAGGCCTGTTAGCGTTACCTGCTTTAATTCCACCGATTCACTGGCCACCATGTGGGATGTCTATTAATGGCCCAGTTTTACAGAGGAGAAAAACAAGGCTCAGTGAGATTCTGAATTCTCCCTGGGTCACACAGGTAGACACCAGTGGGGAATAGCACTGGGAGTTGACTCCCTCAGGGTGGACAGATATCACCCTCTGCCTACACCGTTCACAGATAGACTAAGAGGCTCAGAACCATGTCCTCATGTCTCCTGTCCTGCCTCACCTGACACAGCTACAGGTGTGGGAAACACAGTGTTGCCCACCTGCAAATGCATCACTTACAGTCTGCATGCAGCAAGAAAAAGAGAGATTATGATAGAGTTTCTTGGAATTCCCCATTTAATTTAATTTTATTATTTATTTATTTATTTGAGACAGTGTCTCACTCTGTTGCCCAGGCTGGAGTGCAGTGGCACGATCTCAGCTCACTGCAACCTCCACCTCCCTGGTTCAAGCAATTTGCATGCCTCTACCTCCCAAGTAGCCGAGATTACAGAAATCCGCCACCACACCCGGCTAATTTTTGTATTTTTAGTAGAGATGGAGTTTCACCATGTTGGCCAGGCTCATCTCGAACTCCTGACATCAACCGATTCGCCTGCCTCGGCCTCCCAAAGTGCTGGGATTACAGGCATGAGCTGCTGCACCCAGCTGGAGTTCCCATTTTTGAACATATATTTTAAAAAATATCTCCTAGTTCCTACAATGAAAATAAAAACGTTCTTTTTCCTTTCAAGTCTGATCAGCAGTCCTCATCATTTCCAATGCCACAGCATCCCTCTTCCTTCCACTGAAGGAAGGAATCACAATTGCATGAAGTACATTACAAGCTAGTTTATATTCATTTTTCCACCGACTACATGCTGTCTTTTAAGTGTAACCATATTGTGTAGGTTTTTTAATGTGAAAGGGCCCACTTCTATTAAACAGCGCCTCTGATAGGAAAATAATTATATTATACACACACAAAACAACAACAACAACAACTTTTTGGAAATGCATCTGTTGGAAAAAGTGAAGCCTACCAGCATTCAAATGTGAGGCTCATGATGGATTTTATTTAACCCCAACCTGATTGAACATTTCCTGCCCTCCTGGAAAGGGCAAATATAAAGCTTAAAAAAAGGAAAACCTTTCTTCTCTCCCTCCGAAGGAAATAATGTCAGACATGGTTCCAAATCTACGGTCATTTACCTTTTGACCAAAAAGCTTCAAAGACAGGAGATTCCACCTGAGAGCTGAAACCAGCTGGAAATAACCCAGGAGAGGCAAGATCGAATCTGGGGATGGCCATGGGCCTCATGGCATCGCAGAAGCAACCTGACAGATGCAGAGCCCGTGGCTGGGTGGCCAGTGGTTATCAGGAAAGCCACACGATGCCACTCATGAATCCCCGCTCTGACGCCCACTCGGTCCTAGCCAGCAGGAGTGGAGTAGTGCTCCACAGTCTGAGATCACAGAAACAGGTGGCGGTTCTCTAATTGGACACATCTCCAAACGCGGAAGTTTGCCTGATTTCTCATTTTCATCATTTCAGTTGGGAGTTCTGAATCACATCACACATTCCCCTGCCTGCTTACCTGGACACAGAACATGGCATGCTCTTGTTACTCTCCAGTGCCCTCTTCTCTGTGCAGCCTCACAGTTCCGTCTCTCACGGATAGCTGGAACCGGCTCCTCCCGGCAAACAGCCTTCATTTCTGCTCTCATTTCTGTTTTTTCCAGCAAACTCACATGTTCCCATCTCCATCTGACCTGCTACTTCTAAGTCAGATAATTGATTCTGAGCCACTAGATGAAGTCACACAGGAAGGCTCTGAGTATGGCCGCAAGCACCTGTATCCCCAGGGGTTACCAGGTGACATAAGCCAGATATGGTTTCCCTAAACACGATACTCTTTCCATCTTTCTTTTTCTAAGCTTTGGTAGAAATGTACATAGAGAACTATCTCCCACCTACGAAAAAACATGGCTAGGGGCACAATTAAAACTGACAGACAGGCTGGGGGCAGTGGTTCACACCTGTAATCCCAACACTTTGGGAGGCCAAGGCGGGTGGATCACTTCAGGTCAGGAGTTTGAGACCAACCTGGCCAACATGGTGAAACCCACTCTCTACTAAAAATACAAAACATTAGTCAGGCCTGGTGGCGGGCGCTCATTCCAGCTACTCAGGAGACAGAGACAGGAAAACCACTTGAACCCGGGAGGTAGAGGTTGCAGTGAGCCGAGACCATGACATTGCACTCCAGCCTGGGAAACAAGAGCGCAACTCCATCCTAAAAAAAAAATGACAGATGGCCCAGCCTCAGCAGCAGGGACTAAGAAGTGATGGGCACTGTGCAAAGAGGACCCACGTCCTTCTGCAGGGGGCCACTGTCCCTCAGCTTTTGCTGATGGGGGTGGAAAGCAAACGTGTGGGATCAACAAGCCCGGACCTTTGCTTTGAAGAGAAACCAAAAAGTCAGATGTGTGTGTGAAATATTCCAATAGCCCTTAATGTTGTGTCCCATGTGGCTCCCAAGCCACAAGTGACAACTGAGGACCTCTTACAAGGTAATCTGCCCAGTTTTAGGGTAGGTGCTCTGTGATTGCAATTCGGAATTGCTGGAGGCATATAAAACCATAAACCAGGAGATTGCAGATGCACAAAAAAGAAAAACAAAACACACAAACACACACACACACACTTCCAAGTGAGTAGAGGGTCTGGTTGGGAGGGTGTGCCTGGCGCCTGAGTGTGCACACATACGCTCTCCCGGGTGAACGTGATCCTTCCCCTGAAGCACAGACAGCAGTCTTCTGCAGGGAACATGGCTATTTTCCCCACCATATCAGAACTTGTTTCTCTTTCCACCAATGCCAAATTGCCTTAAAGCAGCTGAGGAGTGCCTGGCTGATTTATGCCTCAACAACCAGGGCTTCTGGACACGTTCTTCCTTTCTGACCCTGGTCCTATGATTTGTGAAAGAGCTCTGTAACTGACAGCGCTTCTCTTTCTCTGTCAGGGCAACAAAGTGCAGGGAAGAGTCTAGAAGCTGCTTTCTGCCTCCCAAGGCATCAGAAGTCAACGCTCCTGGGTAAGATGCTGACCTTCTGCATCCCCTCCTTCCTCTATAAAATACAGAAGACTCAGATAACCCCTTGCTTTCCTGATTTCCAATCTATGACAGTTTTATTCTGTCCAGTCACTAAATTAAACAGAAAAAATAAAGCCTTAAGAGATTAAAGAACCCCTTAATCAGTGAGATTAGAAGCCCAGAGCCTGTACATGAGCCTCTCTTTGTCCGGTGCTAAATACCTTTGGTCTGCACTAGTCCTCAGTCATTAGTACTTCCTTAAAAATCCAGAAGCTGGTCATCTGGTTCTGGGCTTCTGTAGCTACGACCACTGCCTCTGTGCCCTGGAAACTCTGGGGAGGGAAAGATAAAACTAAAAATCACTTAATTCCATTTTCAATGGACAGCTCTGTTAGGGAGTTTGGTTGGACAGAAAATGAATAGTTATTTTTAAGTGTGTGTGTGTGTGTGTTTAGATAATTTCTTATAGTTTCATTTCCCATGGGAAAATATGCTGGAGTTGGAGTCAGAAAATTTGGGTCCCAAGCACAGCTCTGCCCCTAATTTCCTGTGTGATCTTGGGCAAATTATTTCACTTCTCTGCATCAGTCTCCTTCTTCGTAAAGAGGCATTGACTGCCCCCTCCATCTGGGACCCTCAGCACCACCCTCTCCAATGCTCTCGGGCTTGAGGGAAGGGTTAAGCGAGAATTCTCATTCTAGTTTGGCTGGAAACAAACTTTGTTAAAATATATACATATTACCAGTATATCCATCCTATTCTTCCAAGATATATTCAGATTATATTTCTGTATATTAAATCACATCGTAAGTGCAATTATTTAAAGAAATTCTGCTGTGAAT
Source organism: Macaca mulatta (assembly GCF_049350105.2). Lineage (NCBI taxonomy): Eukaryota > Metazoa > Chordata > Mammalia > Primates > Cercopithecidae > Macaca > Macaca mulatta. Next base: position 5,726,378 of record NC_133416.1, on the reverse strand, counting down.
CCTCTAGGCAAAGAGCCTTCTGGTAAAAATAGCTAGCTATCCTGAGTCTATTTTTTATGTCATATTTCATTTAAATGTTTGTTTCAGAGAACAAAACTGCAGTCAGCAAGGACCCTGCCTTTCTCTGACATGCAGGTAGTTTCGGCCCCACTCTCAGGTGGGTGTTTGGTGTCTCCGAGGGTCCCTCTGCTGATTGGCAGTGTGAAGAGCCATGCTTTGCTAAGAGTTTATTTCCTGCTAAACTCTGTAACTGGCCGTCTCTTCTGAATCTCACAGCAACTGTGTAAGGCAAGTGATGTTAGCTTCCTTATTCTGCAGATGACGAAACTGAAGCTTGGAGAGGTTAAATGAGGTACAGCTAATAAACAGTGATTCAGACCAATTCTCCAACTCCAAAGGCAGGCAAGCCAGCATGCTCAGAATCCTCAAACATGAGGGCAGCCACGTCGCCTTGCCCTGGGATGGGACCTTTGTAAGAAGCCGTAGTGGCTATGGCAGTGAGATGAGGGTGAAGACAGCAATCTGGCCCACACCAAGACCCCTAACAAGAGACGTCATAAATGCTCTTTAGGCGGAGTGAAGGCCAGTGGAGACCCACAAGGGCAGGGGAGTTGGATTATTCCAACTCCAGGGCCTCCTGTCTCCTCCACTTTAATGGAGGACCAGGAAAGCAGAAACACATTCACGAGAGATTAAGGGGTACCCCCACCTGCAAAGGGGGCCGTGAAGGTGACTGGGGAACAGAATGCATGCTGAGGATGAGGACCAGGACAGTGGAAGTTTGAAAGCCACTGGAACAGTGTAGGAAAATTCTGGGCCCGGGTCTGGTTTGTGGGTTCTGTCCTTCCTGCTAACTATAAGACCCTGCATTCATCCCAAGGAAGAAGGCATGAGCAGGTGTGTGAGGAAAACTCGAGTGGAGTGTCAACCACTGAGAATGTTAAAATGGGAGAGGGAGATCAGTGGCGGTACTGAGGAAGGGCTCCATAGAAAGATGTTCCACGTATATACGCTACACATATATAGAATATAGAGATAGAATATAGAGCACCACGTGTGTGTGTATATATGTGGGTATATGTATAAGCGTGTATATATGAGTCTGTGCATACATGTGTGTATATATGTGTTTGTGTGTGCATATATGTGTGTATACATGTGCGTGTGTATATTTATGTTTGTGTATATACATGTGTGTGTATATACGGGTTTGTGTGCATATATATGTGTGTATATATGTGGATGTATGTATATATATTTATGTGTGTATATGCATATGTGTGTGTGTGTGCACACTCAGAGACCCATAGGAAACAAAAGCACAGGACACCTGCTGCTGTTCCATCAGAGACAAGCTGGCATGTAAACAGAAGTCTATATACACATTTAGGAGCTATGGCTTCATTCTCTCGCCCAATAACAGTTAGACCCTCACTGCATTCCATTCGGTTTCATGTCCCCTGAAGAGTATTAAACACACATTACTGTGTGCCTTTAAGTACATCACAACCCCTCTGAGCTTCAATTTTCTTACCTGCCAAAGAAAAAAACAAAGCCTAGCCTACCACCTCATTTCATTGCTATAGGATGATAATAACAGCTGACATTGTACATTTAAACACTGTACATATATTAATTATTTTAATCTTCGAAACAACCCTATCAGATTGGTACGATTATTAGCCTCCATTTGACAGAAAAGGAAACTGAGGCCACAGAACTGTTCCATAACTTGCCCAATGTCACCCAGCAAACGAGGGATTTGAGCTGCGACGATCTGGTTCCAGCAACTATGCTCTTAACCCCTTTGTTAAACAGCACGATGTCTGAAAGCACTGAACGTGTTTGAAAATGTTCTGTAAACGAATGGCGCCATTCTTATTCTTGCTAGGACTGTTCCCACTGGGAATGATGCAACGCAGGGTCAGGATTCCCTGGGTGAGGATAAATCCTGCAGCCTCAGATCTGCAGCCCCGCTAGCCAGGTACCACACTTCCAGTGGTAAGTCCTCCCCGCCCCTCCCAGCTGCAGGACTGTCTTCCTATGTTCTTTTTCAAAGCAGTGTCTCTGCTGCCAAGAGCAGGTTTGTCTGTCTCCTGGAGACAGCGGTTGTCAAGCCCTGAGAGAACAGCAAGCATGTCAAAAATAGCAGCGCCAGCAGACTGCGTGGCTGCAATTTCCTTTTGAAATGTCGGCTTTGCTCTCACCAAAGAGCCAGGGTCTGTCTGCGCTCCTTGCAGCCTACAGCAGAAGCTGCTTAAGATTCCAAAATGTTTTCTAGGAGGAGGTAAAGTGTATCTGCTGAGGCTCGTGACCAAGGAATGAGGAACTCTCTTTAGAGTAACAATGATGAGGGTGGAGTTGGGTTTAAAAAAAAAAATTGTAATAAATCCCAGCAGGGCTAGTCCCCAAACAGGTCAAGTGATAGCCAAGGTAAGACCAGTGTGAATGGGCCGGGCGCGGTGGCTCACGCCTGTAATCCCAGCACTTTGGGAGGCCGAGGCGGGCGGATCACAAGGTCAGGAGATCGAGACCACGGTGAAACCCCGTCTCTACTAAAAATACAAAAAATTAGCCGGGCGCGGTGGCGGGCGCCTGTAGTCCCAGCTACTCGGGAGGCTGAGGCAGGAGAATGGCGGGAACCCGGGAGGCGGAGCTTGCAGTGAGCCGAGATCGCGCCACTGCACTCCAGCCTGGGCAACAGCGCGAGACTCCGTCTCAAAAAAAAAAAAACAAAAAAAAAAGACCAGTGTGAATGATACTTCCTGTAGGGTGGGAACTTTTCCCCTTTTGTTCTGAAAACTAGGGAGTCACTCTCCTGTTGTTACTGTGCACCTTCAAACACAGCCGCCGCTTTGATAACCCTCCAAAGGCGGCGGTGATAGGTTTCCACTCCCCCTTTAGGGTACCAGGTGAAGCCAGAGGGTGAGGACCAAGAAGACCAAGAGGCAGGGTGAACTACTTTCTCAAGTTCAGAGCAAAGGGACGTGAAAAACATGACCATCTCCAACCGCACAGAGACCTCAAGCCCAGCACAGAAGTGGTTCATCAGGAGACCTGGCAAGATGAGAGGCTAACAGCCCATCTGTCTTCCTTCCCCACGGCCTGCGTCTGGGAAGATCCCTCTCCCTGCCAACTGCCAAGCTCCAGACCTTATTCTGCCATGAGCTCTCTGTGCAACCCGAGGCAAAATACGAAGTGAGATGGAGAGAGGAACTCCTACCACCTAGTAAAAGGATTTCTTTTCCTCCCCTAAGTGACCGTGACAAGGTAGGATTGGAGTACACTTTCCTCCCCACTTCCTTCCCACGGCAATAACACACAGTCAAAACCCACGTGAGCCAGGATGGCAGCTCCGGCTAGATTGTCCCGGAAGGACCACACTCTCTGGGAATCTATCTTGGAATGGATGTCGAGTTGCTGGCAGATAGAAATTCTGCCGCAAGCAAGGGCTCAGCCAGTGGAGAGGAGAAATGACAAGCCGCAGGACTGGCTGGTGCATCTGAGGAAAGCACCACGGGAAGGGAAGGGAGGGTCCGGTGGGCACAAGGTGAAGAAGGCCAAGAGGAGATCAGAGTCTGGGAGAGAATCACTGAAAGGTTCAGTAAGACAAATGAAGGCCGTTACCGCCCACTTCTTTTGTTTACCCAAAGCACCAAAGACTGCTGGGACCTCATCATAGGGCTGTTAAGCATCAATAACAACTGTAGGGGGAGTGTGGGGAGGGGGTTAGGAAAAATGAAACCTTTATGTACCCACACAAAAAAATTTCAAAAAATTCAAAAATAAAATAATAACCATAGTATATACATCAATAAAACCTTGGGCCCTATGCAATCTCTTAAGGAATCCTGAGTTTACAGCTGTAGGGATTTGGTGGGGTTTTTGGTTTGTAGGAACTTTTCTTGGAGTTTTTTTCTTTTTGCCAGCAAACTGTAAGTTCCTTGGGCAAGCTCAAGGCCATAGTCCTATATAATGAATAATGTTCAACATATATATCATAGCTCAATGCATGTTAATTATGCCCTGCACTTACCCAAAAAACTGGCATGACACATCTTTAGAGGAAAAAAGAAAAAAGCATGTAACTCTCGTAACAATTTGATGTCAAAACGAAGCGCGCACGCGCGCGCGCGCACACACACACACACACACACACCAGTTCGTGATATTGTGCATGAATAAACTGCATGTAAGCTCTGAAGTGTCCCCATGTGGCAGAAGAAAAAAAAACTGTCGTTCTATTCTAGATATTGTCTGGTCCGTTTTTAGACATGCCAAACTTCTAGATTTATAGGACCAAACCGTTCTTCCAGCCCAGATGGAAAACTCCCAGATTATTAGACTCATTGCTTTCTTTTTTTCACAATTCAATGATTTGGGGGTGCAATTTTTAGAGTTGTATGATTATTACCACAAGCCTGTTTGAGAGCATTTCTATTACCCCCCAAAAGTTATCTGGGGCCAATTGTAATAGCATAGCCTTCCACCCCCTGGGGACCCCTCAGGTTGTCCTGATGTCCTGCTGCAGGTGGGACTTAGCCCATGCTCTGAGACTTCTAGCAAGGAGTCCGTCAATTCTCCTTGCGGACTGCCTGGTGAATCTTAATCCTCCTTGTCAGGATTCCCTGCACCTTGTACCACTGAGATTTATGTCCTTTCCTTTTGTTCTGCCTTCAGTACCCGAGAGAGACAGCCAGATACTAACAAAAGCTTCAAGTGAATTAAGGGCAGTGCTAAGGTCATCCCCGAGGTAAGGCTTTTTCCAGGCTAACTCCAACCTTATGCCTTCCTCCTAAGCCCTCTTTTGTCTGTTTATTTGACATTTCTACTGTTCCTCTGTCTTTGACCTCTCTGCCAGCCTCCTAAGCTTGGAGACCCTGAGGTGGTCCAGGGCTACTCAGCATAGGATTCGTCTGAGACTTCTCAGGGTCATTCTCTCCCTCCCAGCCTGCCTTCTCTCATTTATGCTTGCAGGTTCAGGAAATTTCTGGGAGACATTTTTCTGAGCCCACGGCAGTCTCATCTTGCTTGGTAGGTTCAGGACTTGCCCCCACAGAGGTAAGCATGGTAGGAAAGAATGGCAGAGTGAGAAGTCAGGAAAGAGTGGAATACTCCTGCTGCAGACAGACCTTAGCAAGCACAGCTGTCCTAGATTTCAATGTGCAACCTCGCCGTCAGCACTCTAGGTGCTCCCAGTTGCTGAAAAGGTGGAGAGAGGGAGAAAGATAGGCAGGAAGACACACATAGAAGGAAGAAGACGGTAAAACAACAGAGGGGGGAAAACCAGAAGGAAGAAAACTAGAGAAAGGAGAAAAAAGGCAGAGACAGTAAGAATGAAAAGAAGGAAAGGGAAAAATGCACAGAAAAAGAGAGAATTTTTTAAAGGGGCCAGCAGCATCAAGGGGACAGAAACAGAGAAAAAGAAAACCGAAGTCAATTGAGTCAAAGAAAAATACACAGAAAAAGCGAGGTAGCCCCTGAGGGAAGGAGAATGAAACCCTTGCATCTCTCCAGATGCACGCTTCCCCACCTTCTCTCTCTCTCCCCACCCCGTTCTAATTTTGCCTGCAGGACTGAGCCAAAAACAAAATTCCCCTCCAGTAGAACCTACCTCACCTGCAAAGACGGCGCGCTGTCCCTCCTCGCTCCGTGGGGACGAATATCCCGCATCTCAGGCTGAGGCTGGCAGTGCCAGGAAGTCCTCTGGGAGCTCCTTCCAGCTTGAGTCAGGTGTAGCGATGGCTTGGACCCTTCCTGGGAATGACCACCCCAGCTGTCCAGGCACCACAGAGTGCATATTCTCTTGGTGCTCAGGGCACAAAATCCAAATAAAGAGACTTAAGGTCAGAGAAGGATCACTTGACAAAATTCTTCCCAGAAACTTGGTCGAGCTACAGCCTCTCCGTTTTTCTTCGATGTCTTGAGAAGAAAGATCTTTGAGATTCCTCCCAGGAGCGAGATAGACTGTTCCCGGGGAGGAACAAGTTGCAATTCTCCGCCTCTCGTGGAGCTGGGAAGAGCCTGCCTCTGCGGAGACGGGAACTCCATGATCCCTAAGACTGTGATCTCACCTGGTGAGGCCCAGCCTGGCTGCCACTCCAAGGAGAAGTTGTCCCCTCTAAGGGCTCCCCTCGACAGCTCGAAAAAATTAACACTGACGTTGGTTTAACTGGTTGCCTAACATTCAAATTTCTGAAGAATCAGGAGTAAGATGAGGCAGCTGCAATGACTGGGTGGGGAAACTAGGAAGAAAAGTCCAGACAGGAGGCTTTGAGGCCCTGCTTCCTCCACATTTTCCAAAAGTCCCACATCCCTGTCCTGGCACTCCCAGCCCCTAAGCCACTATGTGGGAGGTGCTCCCATTTGAGAAGCTGGAAAGATGTAGTCCCCTGGTCTCCCTTGATGCCCAAAGCAGAAGATAGAGAGAACAGTCTGGAAGGTTGCTACGGCAACCAGAGTCCCTGGTGAGCTGGGCTCTCCACAAACCCTTTCAAGCGTGCTCTGACTTGAAAAGGAAACGTTTTCTCAGGGATGGTGATGAGGGTGATTACATACACATATACACAGATACATGCATACATGTCCCAACCTTCACCCTCGGCTGGGAGCTTCCCTTCTGCCTCTGGAATGGGCTTCTCTCTTCTTTCCCCAAATAGCCAGCAGTAATGGGAGAGATTTGGAAAACTAGCACTTTCTGACCTCAGAGCAGGTTTGTGCATCATAAACATCTCTATCTTCTACTGCGTTTCAGGTTTGGAGAAGCCAAGCTCCTAGCCAAGGTGACCTCCAGCCATGGAAGGATCCCCCTGAACATATCTAAAAAGAACCCTCCTTTCTGAAGGGTAAGAAGAAAGGCTGAGGGGCTCAGTCCAAGAGGCCAAGGAGGGATTTCGGGAGCCAATGGTCCATAATGGCCTATTCTTAGGCTTTGGATCCAAGGCAGGAACTCTGGGGGAAGGCCTTGCCTATGGGGGTATGGAGAGAACTAAAAATCAAATCCATGACTAAGATTCACACATTTGCATAGCAATGTCCCCAGCTTCCCAGACATTCCCCATGAGGTAGGGAGGGGGAAGACAATAATGTTCCCATTTAATGGGTGGGTAAACTGAGGCACAAAGAGGGACTGTGGACCCAAGTTACCCTGTAAAGTTATGGCAAGATCGAGATTTAGATCTGGCAGTCACAGAAGCAACACTGCCTCTCAAGCAAACCCTCGTAAGGCTGTCCTCTCCTAAGCTGGTCTTCGAGAAAATAATGTTTTAAAAAAATTATCATCAGAGAGTCTGGAAGCATAGATATAAAATTAAAAACATGTTAACAGTCCTTTCAGTTTCAGAACTGCACCCAAAAGAACTCAGAACAGTACATCACAGTTTATCAAAGGCAAAAAACAAATGGCAACGTTACTGAGAGAGAAAAGAGGGTAGGTGGGCCAGTGGATAGATGGCAGTGGTCTCACACTGGAAGAAAATGGCTTAGATCAAGTGGGAACGCCACCACGTCACCTTACCAGTGAGAGCAGACCAAATGCAGCTCCAAGGGGCAGAGCAGGCAAGTGTTTGCTTGACTCAGCAAAAAAACCTCTTAGAGTGAGGCTGTTGGCAAAAGAATAACACTTGCTCCTTATTCTAAACCACCTATTTCATGCCCATAAAATGGGAAGAAACCCATGCTGCCATCCAATGTGTGCTTTTACCTGTCTAGGGCTTTAAGCTGGAGTTTGCTTGAGGAAGCCTCCAACAGCAATCCTAAATCAAATTCCCAGGAAGCAAGGTAGAGGGCTAGAGAAAATTTGGGGGAAATGAGGGAGAAAAGGCTGCCATCTGCCCCTTTGAGAAAACAGCATCTGTTTAAGTGGCACCTTGCTTCAGACTGTGGTCAAGCCAGTTGCTTGACTCTATTCAGACATCCCTCCTGGTTCTGTGGCTCCCTTTCTCCAGTTCTTCTGCTCAGGAAGGCACTTGCACAAAAAGAGTATTTGGCTCTGAGAAGGAACCTTCCTGGAAGCTAGAGAGTCAGGGGATCAGAGTGGGGAGGACCAAATGTAGACCAAACACCAGTGCCTCTTGTGCTGAGCCACACTTTGAAAAATCCATGGCCCCTTTGGTCCTGGACTAACCCCCGTGTCCTCCAAGTGGTAAAGTTTGATTGTATTTTCTCTAATTCCAGCCAAGTTTAGAAATGAATAACCTATTTTGAGGCTGTGCAAATGAAGACTCTACCAAGGGTCATCTGCAGGATGACGAGCGGGTGTTACAGGGCTCCGGAATAACAGCAAGTTGAGTACTACTTCTGTCCTCCAGCTTCTTCCAGTTACCAAGCGGCTTGAAGCTAGGAAGCGCACATGACCCAAAGCAAAGAACACTAAGGAGGGAGCGAAGACTTAGGTATGGCTGGTTTCCATCCTGTTGACATTGCTGTTCCTAGAGATATTGTAAGTCCCAGACATGAAAAATCAGTCTTGAGGGAAGGTCAGACATAAATGTATATCTCATCCATATGACAGAAGATGGGCATGATTGGGTGGCACCGCTGGAATTTTAAAAATGTCACTTAGATGGATTCACCTTGAATGCTTAAGCAACAAGGGATTAAGCAACAAGGTTGATAGTCCAGGTATTTGGTCCTGGATGCCAGGTAGTGGGTGAGGGGGAGAGAGTCAAGAAGTCAACTGAAGCTAGAGTGAGTAGTGAAAATGAGAAGGAAGCCTAAGAGACTGTTAGCTCAGTGCTCCCCTCCTGCAGGCCCTGCCTTCATTGGTCAGACCTCTGTGAGCATTCTTTTCTCTGCATAGGCCCGATGTGGTGTAGGAAGGTAGCTGGGTCTCCGTTCCCGGTTAGCCTCGGGGAAGTCAGGCTTGCCAAGTCCATTGTCAGTTGCCTTCAGGTCTGGCGCAGGCTGCCCACAAGTGACGTGGGTATACTGGCCTTGCTCCTCCTGCTCCGTCTCCCGGTGGTAGAAGTAGTTGAAGTTGGAGACAATGACGGGCACAGGCAGGGCAATGGTGAGGACCCCAGCGATGGCACACAGCGAGCCCACGATCTTGCCCCCCACAGTCATGGGATACATGTCCCCGTAACCTACCGTGGTCATTGTAACCACTGCCCACCAGAAGGCATCCGGGATGCTGGGAAAGAGCGAATCGTCATCGTCAGCCTCTGCGAAGTAAACAGCACTGGAGAAGAGGATGACCCCGATGAACAGGAAGAAGATGAGCAACCCCAGCTCCCTCATGGAGGCCTGCAAGGTCTTGCCCAGGATCTGCAGCCCCTTGGAGTGGCGGGAGAGCTTGAAGATGCGGAACACCCGGACCAGGCGGATGACTCTGAGGATGGCCAGGGACATGGCCTGCTGCCCATTCTGGCTGCCTCCTCCACTGGCTGGCTGCTGCTCCTGCTGCTGCACCAGCTCAGTGCCCAGGGTGATGAAGTAGGGGAAGATAGCCACCAAGTCAATGATGTTCATGATGTTCCGGAAGAAGGCCGGCTTGCTGGGGCAGGCGGAGAAGCGCACCAAGAGCTCAAAAGTGAACCAGACAATGCACAGGGTCTCCACCAGAAAGAAAGGGTCTGTAAAGAAGGAGCCCCCCAGAGTACTGAGTGAGGACGAGCCCCCGGTCCCCATTTCCCCAGGGGTGATGCCATGATGAAATGTGTAGGAATCATCTTCATCCTCCTCTTCCTCCTGACTCCCCCTGGAAACTGAGGAGACTCGACTCACACCACCACCATTGCTTCCACCTCGACCATCTACACGGAACTGCGGTAAGGTCTCTAGACAAAAGATGACTATGGAGATGAGAATGACCAACACGGAGACGATGGCGATACCCCTGGCGGGCCCAGAGCTCTCTGGGTACTCGAAGAGCAGCCACACCTGGCGCTGGAAGGGCTGGGAGGGCAGCGGCTTCTCGTCCTCGCCACCTTCGGGCAGGCAGCCCTCGTCCTCCCGGAAGGCCGCCAGGGCCTCGTCCCCCAGCTGGTAGAAGCGGATCTCCTCCAGGAAAATGTCCAGGGGCACGTTGACCGGCCTCCGCAGGCGGCCCCCCGACTGGTAGTAGTAGAGGATGGCGTCGAAGCTGGGCCGGTTGCGGTCGAAGAAGTACTCGTTCCTCAGGGGGTCGAAGAAGCGGACTCGGCGGCCGGGGTCTCCGAGCAGCGTGTCCGGAAACAGCGACAGGGTGCGCAGTTGTGTCTCAAAGCGCAGCCCGGAGATATTGATCACCAGCCGCTCGCTACTACAGCAGCCCCCGCCCCCGCCGGCCTCCGGGAAGTCTCCCGCATCCTGTTGCTCCCCCTCCTGCCCACGGACCTCCCCCGGCGCCGCCAGCGTAAGGGATTTCTCCGATCTCATGCCCCCTCGGAGGTGCGCTCCCCGCCACTAGGACGGCGCCCACGACACAACCTCTGGAGCGCGGCACCCGCTCCCCGGCTCCTGGCTGCGCCCTCTTTAGGGTGGGGCTCGTGCTCCTCCCGGTTCACGGTCTGACCTGGCGGTTGGGTCCGTGAGCCCTAAAGCCCTGGTCCCTGCAAGGCTGGGTCTGGGGAGGTGACCTGGGCGCTGGGGATTTGGTTCTGCGCTTCCCGTTACCCGCGCCCCGGTGCTAGAGCTTACTGGGATGCCCGGAACCGCACACGGGCGCGCGTGAAACTGGCTGCCCGAAAAGACGCGTGGCTTCGCCCCCAGCGGTGCCTGAGACCCGGCTCCCGGACGCAGGGGTCCGCCCTCCAGCCGGGCTGGCTCTTCCCAGTTCCCACTGCGCTCCTGCAGCCGCTCCGGACCCCCGGCTGCCGCTGGTACCGAAGCGCCTGATGCGCCTCCCTCCGGCTCGGCAGACTCCTGGCGGGGCTCGGCCTCCGCCCTGCGTCCACCGCGGGGCTGGGTCCGGCCAAGGTCGCGGTTCCGGCCGCCACAGCCGCCACCTCCTCCCTAGGAGCCGCGCCGCAGGCCTCGCAGAGGGCCTTGGGCTGCCCCGGCGCCCGAGCGCGGGGACCCACCTCCCCACGGCTCAAGGCTTCGCTGCCGCCGCCGCAGCTGCAGCGGCTCGGCTCTCCGCTCTGCCCTTCCTTCCCAACACACACTCTCCAAGTGACGTGGCAGGCCCCGCCTGCTGCCCCCTCCCACCCCACTCCCACATCACACCCCTCGCCCAGCCAGGGGTTGCCGCGAGCCAGGGCGCCATGGAAATAGACGCACACTCGCCTCACCAGTAAGCTTTCCCGCGCTCTCCTGGCACGCCTCTCGCTTTCACACGTTCACATTCGCGCCCCCCTCCACAAGCGCCGGCACCCTCATACCACACCCCCTCCACCCCCGCAATCGGCTTTTCTCATTTCGGTTTACCGAGTTGACCTGCGCAGTGGTATTTCATCAATAAGAAGACACACCCCGCCCCACCACACAATACGGAGCACTGTGCACCCACTCATCCAGAAATCTAAAGAAAACATTAAATCATACATTCTTCTGTCTTTAGGAAGACCCGTTTGCCAACCTCTCCAATATCTACAGGAAAAAAAAAAAATAGAGAAAGTGTTTTTGAGATGCCTTGAGAGCTTCCAATTTAAATTCCAATATAATTCTCCCTCTACCTTTGCAAGCCTGGGAGGGTGAGGCTGCAACTCTCTTAGAATTGCAAAGGGATGGTAGAGAAAGGGTGGCAAGTGGATCAATGCCTTTCCCATCAGAAGTTTTTCAGGGGAGTCCTGAGAGCCTGAGGCAACAACCCCAGTGAGGAAGGACCCGGAAGATGGAAGCACCTCAGAGATACCTCAGCCCAGGAAACACTGCCTCCTGAGGATGCTTTGCTCCTAGCCACCCCGGAGGATGCATCTGGAATTTCTGCTTATTGGGTAGCCAAAAAAGGGGAGAAGAGGGTGAATGGAAAAGGGGTATGCAAGAGTGATGACTGAAAAAATAATAGCTACGTTTACTGGGCATTGAATATGTGCCAGTCACATTCTAGGTGCTTTCCCAGAAAGATGTCGTCTGCTCATAAGCCATGTTACAACGAAGACCCCTTTGGCAGTATTTGAGTAGGACAAAGTTTGTTGTTAGGGACCAGTTGACTCTCCCTAACTCTCCAGTAAGAAGGAGATAAGAATGGTTTTCCATCCATTTCTGTCTTTCTTCGCCAGACCAGACAAGTTGGGGTCTGGTAGAGGAAGACTCAACTGATCGTTTCAGACTGACACTTCCAGGTAGGGTTGACATTTGCTTCTCTGTGCCTCAGTTTCCTCTTTTCTGGCTGGTTGTAGCCAAAATGAATTGGCTAACAACTACAAAGTGTTTTTGTGTAGCTTCCGGTGCATATTAGATGATTAGTACACATTCATTGAGTTTAATGATGAGAATGACACATAAAGGTGCTCTGAAACCACAGGTTGCATCTGAGAGTTGTGTTGCACGGAGTATTTTAAAACCACAGTGGTTCTCAGCAGCATTCACTCTCAGAGGGCTAGAGGAAGGAGAGAACCAAGGCTTCTAGATGTGTCGGGAAGGGGTCAGGTGTTGAGTGGGTAAGAAAGATGCTAGCCTTTGAATTCACTGCATACTCATTCTCCAGTCTTGCTCCTCACCAGTTGAGCCAGGCAACAGCCTCTGCTCCCTTTCTGTGCTTGCACAGCTGATTTCTGGCACCAATGCCTTGTGGGCTTTTTTGATCCCCCGGGATAGAAATCAAAAGAGATCACAGCATACAGGAGCAAAGAGAAAGATTTTTTTATGAAAGCTTATGGACATAAGGGACCAAACAGCAAGAAAGGAAGTGGGTTGCTCTCCAAAGTCAAGGCACGGGTTCCCTTTGCGGGGTCTGCAGTAAGGGGAAGTCAGGGCATATAGAGATGAGCTTTTTCTGGCACATGTGTGGTGGTTTAAGATGCTGCTTCGCACAACATATGTCTCATTGGCACCTTAAATCTCCACCTGCGGGCATGATTTTTAGTACTAAAATAAGGAAAAGTTCATGATGAGGTGAAAGTTAAGCCTAGCTAGGCATACAGGACCTCGGGAAGGTCCCTGGTTCTCTACAGCAAGGGATTAATTAATTTGTGGTTAATAGCTTCTTGGGCTTTTGATGTTGACTGGCTTGGAGTTACAGTTTGAGTAAGGGACTTTTGTTCTTTTTTCTCCAAACCACATCACAACAGGAAAGCAGCCAGCTTGCCCATCTCATGCTTGCCTATCTCATTTCCACTCCCTTCTCTCACCTTGCTTGTCTCAGTGAAGAGAGAGAAAGCAAGTACACGGAGTCATCCAGTGGAGTTTTCTCACTGACAGGCTATGTAATTAAGCCATTTAGACTCCACGCAAAAGTTGCTGTGTTTCAAAACTGTTTTGAAAGAAAAGAAAAGGAAACCAACAACACATACAATACGAAAGATACTCTTTACCCTCATCCAGTTATCTGTCATTATTTTCTGAGTCGTAAATTGACTAACCCATGATTCTTTTTGTTTTTGTTTTCAAATTTATAATGAATGATTCCTTTGCAGGTTTTTTTTTCATCATTGCCATTTTTATTCACAAGACTGTCAACTAGGTCAGTAATTCTTCAAAACCAATCCTGGCAAAGCCTGGGAAGGAACTTTCATTCTGCAGAAGTGTACACACCCTGAGAAGGTGTTGAGAAACTCCACTGGAGTGCCCCTCGAGTTAAGCCTGGCTGGGCTGCCTGCCACCCTACAGGCAGAGTTGATGTTCCGTGATTACCTTCCATCAAGCATGAGGTTGTGTCCCAAGAGGGGTTTCACTGTGCCCGGGGAGGTTCCCCTGAGAAGGAAAAGCCATTGGCAAATGCATGAATCAGAGTTCTGTTTTTAGTTCTTTTGTGAAACAGACTCATTTCTTAGCTTCAGAAAAACCCTATGCCTAGATCATTCGCCCCCAGCGTGTGTTAAGGATGAGTACAATCACACCTTCAGAAGTGCCAGCTCCCAGGTGAAGGAAGACACAACTCCATCCATAGATGCTGCCAAGTGGCTTCCAATGTCAGGTAATTTTTCCCCAACATTCACCAAGCACCAATTTCATGCCAGCACAGATTGTGTTGTTATTTTTTGTTGTTGTATCCAGATTCAGATGTTTGCCATGGTCATAGCGATCATTCATTTATTTAAAAAGTATTTATTGAGCAGCTACTGGATGCCAGCATGGTGCCAGGTTCTGAGGATTTAGCAGTGATCTACACAAAATATCTGCTTTGATAAGCATACATTTTCACATAATAAATAAATTACATTATAGACAGAAAATTTTAACAGTAAACAATATGGAAGATATTTCCATATTGCAGTAAATACCTTGAGGAGGATAAATGGGATGCTATGTCAGAAATGAACTTGGGGACTCAATTTTGCAAGGGTAGCTGGAAAAGTTCCCTCTGAAGAGGTAATATTTCAACTGATAATCCAAAGAGGAGAATGGAGCCTGGCACAGTGGCTCACGCCTGTAATCCCAGCACTTTGGGAGGCTGAGGCAGGTGGATCACCTGAGGTTAGGAGTTCAAGACCAGCCTGACCAACATGGTGAAACTCCGTCTCTACTAAAAATACAAAAATTATCTGGGTGTGGTGGAGGGCGCCTGTAGTCCCAGCTACTCGGGAGGTTGAGGCAGGAGAATCGCTTTAACCTGGGAGGTGGAGGTTGCAGTGAGCCAATATGGCACCACTGCACTCCAGCCTGGGTGACAGAGGGGGACTCTGTCTCAAACATAAATAAATAAGAGAACGGGGCCACAGTGCCAAAAGCAGGGAAGAGCATTCTGGACTGACAAGTGCAAGAGCCCTGGGCTAGAAAGGTCATGGGTGTTCAAGGTCAAAAAGAAGGCCATGTGCTGGGAGGAGAATGGGCAAGGGAAAGGGAGGTGCAAGATAAGATTGAAGAACTAGCAAGGGTACCATCTTGTAGGGTAAGGTGCTCAGTTTTTATCTGAAGGGCGGTATGAAGCCAATGATGGTTTTCAAGCAGAGGAGAGACGTGATGTGATTTACTTAGAGGCTGTGAGGCGAATGAATTATGAAGGGGTAGAAGAAGAAATAGAAAGACCAGGAAATTGCAGTCATCTGGGGAAAAGATAATGGTGACTTAGGCCAGAGAAAGGCAGAATGGGTAGAGTGGGTAGAGATAGAGTGGAGAGGAGGTGAGGAGAACTGAGGAGGTATGTTTAGATGATAGAATCAGCAGGAATTGATCATCACTAGAACATGAGAAATAAGCCACCAATGCCAACCTCAAGCAACTAGGCAGGTGGGTATTGCCCTTTACTAAGAAAGAGAAGACAAGAGGTTAAACAAGTTGGGATGCATCAAGACCTCACCTTTAGATGTATTAAACTGGAGAAGGAAATTATACATGCAAATGAAGACATCAAGGAAGCGGTGATTTCTTTAGGTCTGGAATATGAAAAAGAAATTTATGATTTATGAATTTAAAACATCTAGAAATATATAAATTCATGGCACTAAGGTCTTCTGCAGAAACAGAATATGGACAATGAAGAGAAATGACCAGGACCAAGTCCTTCACAGCAGTCTTCAATCTACTGGTCAAGGTCAGAGGAAGGGCAGCCAGCAGAGGAGGCTGAGGGGTTGTCAGTGAGGTCAAAGGAAAGCCAAGAGATGGAGAGGTCCCGGAAACCAACAACCAGGACTGGATCCCAGGGGCCCCCTCCTCCTGAGCCCACGCTGGCCTTCCAGTGGAACGCATGATCTACAACAGGTCAGGAGTACGTAGAGGGCATCCATGGGAAGAACCACCTAAGAATTGATGTATGTGCCCAACAAGATGAGCACAGATAATGTGAAGCATCGTGTGATAACCATTTATATTCCGACCTCTGCCCTAGGTTCCAAAATGTACCTATTCCATTTATGTATTTATGGTACATAAATGACCATAAACGATCTATCTTCCAGGCTTCTTTACATTTTTATTTTGCTGTGCGTGCGCGTATGTGTGCGTGTGTGCACGTGTGCGTGTGTGTGTGTGTGTGCACTTGTCATCACTCTGGTAATAGGATCCCTGAAGTTTTCCTCTTTCTCTGTGTAACCTCTGGAAATGGTTCTCCTCATGGTCACCCACAGGCCCCTGCTGTGAGGACAGGGTGGCAGGTAGTCAGCTTCCTTACCTCTTATTGAGAGAACACAACACTCGTGCACAAGCACAGACACACCCTCCCTAGGATGACCCACCCCACTCTTGAGCTTTCCACTGTGGAATCCAAACCACTCAGAGCCAGCGAGAAGCAGGGGTGGTGAGTCTGACCCTGTGTCCCTCCTCTCACCATCTCACTCTGGGCAAGGCTCTGCCCTCCAGCTTCAGTTCTTCAGGGTGTTCCAAGTGGAAGCCCCTCTGTCCAAACACAGTGTTCTGCCTGGCCCAATCCCCTTCTTCTGGGTCCCTCGTTCACCCCTTACACCAGGGCCTGGGTCATGTTTACTCCTTCTCTTAACCTTCTCCTACTTTTTCTGCTGGAGAGAGAAGACAGCATTGAATCCTGGGAAGGAAGGGAGAAAAATGGATGGCTGGATAACTCTATACTTTGCAGTCAATTTTTGCTATTTTCCTTTTGTTCCCCTCCCTCTACACACACACACACACACACACACACACACACACACACACCCCAAAAATTTGGTCATCTGAGAGTTACATTAAAAATAAGTCAGATATCTTGAACTTCGAGGGTTAATTTCCTGCAGTAGCACCCACTGGTTCCACAAACTAATTGATGTACCCTGCCAACATTGATAACACAACACTTTGACCTGAAGTTCCCTTCTATTCATTTAGTCTCTGGATGCACTGTGGCCATTTCCCTCCTCCTGGGCTTCCCCTGTGGCCAAGTGGATGGAGTCAGGGGGGCAAATGCAAACACATGTGCTATACAAAAGCACTATTTATAATTAGCTGCTTAGTCCAATTTTTAATGAGGATGATGACGTCAATTACAAAGTAGTGATGGTGACGATGATGTTCCATAATTCAGTAGAGAAAAATCTAACAGCTTTCACTTGAGTGAGGCTGTATATTAGAAAAGAAATGCATTAGACATCTGTGCCACACCAATCAACAGCCTCAGGAAATTACTATCCATGCCAAGAAATAAATCTATAACGAACTCCTCATCCTTCTGGGGGGATCCCAAGAGAGCTTGTTAGTATCCTAAGTTTGCAGCCTGCATCTTCATCCAATTCCCCTCCTGTGATAGTCATTAATGCTGTTTTCCAAATGTCTCCAGCTCTCTACTTTTCAGGAACATGGAGAATTTTACTCTCTCACTCACTTGGGGCTGTGTGGCACCAGGCAAGTAGTTCTGGACAGTGAGTTATAATCAGAAGTGATGTGTGTCACTTCTGAACCAAAATATTTAATTCCTCATGGGAAAGCCCCCAGAGCTTTCTTCACACCAACCACAATGACCAGCTTTGTTCAGGATGGTGGCTGCTCTGTCAGGGTGAGCTGTGTTACAGGGTGAGGTGGCAGGAAGCTTGGCCCCCAGCTGAAGCAATAGTAGCATGAGTGAGAAACAAACCCTTATTGCTCTAATCCTCTGGTATTCAGGGATTGATTTGTTCCCATAGCAGAATCAAGTCTATCCAAACAGAAGTAAGAAGCTGCTAAAAGTAAAAACTTAAAACCTGTGACATGGCCAAGGTGCGGTGGCTCACACTTGTAATCCCAGCACTTTGGGAGGCTGTGGCAGGTGGATCACAAGGTCAAGAGATCGAGACCATCCCAGCCAACATGGTGAAACCCCATTTCTAAAAATACAAAAATTAGCGGGGTGTGGTGGTTCGCACTTGTAGTCCCAGCTACTCGGGAGGCTGAGTCAGGAGAATCGCTTGAACCTGGGAGGCAGAGGTTGTTGTGAGTCAAGATTGCACCACTGTACTCCGACCTGGCCACAGAGCAAGACTCCATCAAAAAAACAAACAAACAAACAAAACAAAAAAAAACCACACAAACTTGTGACACTGGTTCTGTGGCCGGATGACAGGTATTGAAGAAACTTTATAGGAGACCATGACAGGCAATCCATGTTACAAATGGAAAAATATTCTCAAAACTGTCACCTGTGATAACTTAGAAGGCAGATTATATCCCTAAAAACGTGCATATCTTGGAAGAGGATTGAAAAACAGCTTGTTATATTGTATAGTGGCCACTGTTGGCTGCATCTGACACTATAGTACAAGATATTTGTGAGTTCGGAAAAGATTTAGCCAGTTAGCAAGCAGAGAGGAAATGGACAGGAAAGAGTCCAGAAATGTGGGGATTTTCAGGGTAGACAGAGGCAGCTGCTTCTCATTCCCCAAAGAAGTAAACAAAACGTAAAAGACCTTTATACAAGAAAGACTGATGAGTACTTCAGCTCATGCCATGGAACAAATCAAGCATAGGGCAGTCATGTCCATTGTCAGTTCCTCTGAATGGAATAAGTCATTGCAGGGCAAAAGTGTAGTTGAAGTTATGGCTTCAAAAAGTCATTCAAACTGGGCGCAAACTGGCTCAGGTAAGAGTGAGAGAAAAATCAAGACTAAAGCTGTAACATCCCACAAATAATATATAGACCCAAATTACTGCTGTGAGGTTCACATTGAGAAGAACCATGGCTCCCACAGGCAAAATACACTTACTTATTCCCTAAGGAAGACAACCCCAAAGTCCTGCCCAGTCCTGGTATCAAGCTGAAATGCTAGGTTCTCTAGCAGTGCATAGTAGTTTTTATATTAAGAAGCGACGTGTGCTAGTCTCTACATCAGTTTTGAATATGGATTTCTGCAATTCCGAGACTTAGAAACCCAAAAGACAAATTATCTGCCTCTATCCCATAGCACGACATACAATGGCTCATTTAGAATAGGATAACCACTGTAACCATAGGTGTGGTTATTGGCTTTCGGTACACAGGTCTGCCTGAAACACACAGGAAAAAGTCTAAGAAGATTTTAAGACAGTCATCCTACCAAAGGAAGCATGACCAGAACGAAACCATTCATGACTTTTCAAAATGTAAAGTACCGTTGGGCCTCTAAATTATCACAGACAAGGAGCCGGCCAAGAAAGCAGTTCAATATCATCTGCAATTCCCATCTCTGATAGCAGCAAGGAGGGCAACAGAAAGAAGACCCTCCAGAGGGAGAATCCATAGGCAGAGAACAGAGGGCTGGGATCTGCTCCCAGGCAGCCAAGTGAGGGTCGAATTCTGTTTCGAAGGATTTCAGAGTCGTTATGGACCAGTGACTGCTGTGCGTCCACAATCTTCCCCCTTTCTGAATAGGAATATTGATTGCAGTTATCCTACTTCAAATGAATCATTTCTTGTCTTGTGGGAAAGAAACGATTACTTATCTTTTTGGAGCCTAAGTCTCAGAAAGGAAAGGATCCACATTCACAACTATGGAGACGAGAACATGCCACTCCCTAATGTGAAAACTGCCCTGTTACACACCACAAGAGACCCTAGCATTTCAGCTTGATACCAGGACTGGGTTGGACTTTTAGGCCGTCTTCCTTAGGTAGTAAGTAAGTGTATTTTGCCTGGGGGAGACAAACATTTTGTGACCCTAATAGCAGGCAATGGTAGTCATTGCTGCTATTTGACAAACATTTCCAGTCTGTTCACCTCCTGGGTACATGGTGAGATTGTGTCCTTCTTGGTTTTCACGTGGTTGGGTGAGAGTCACGTGACTAGTTCTAGCTGATAAGTTGTGCCATGTGTCATATCAGGCCTGCAGCACTTAATTGCCAATGCTCTCTTCCTCTGCCATAATGATCCATAGCACTTGAGAAGGTAGCAACCCCATCAGCCTACAACCCAGATTGAAAGACATAGAGCAGAACCCTAAGAGTGCCAGTGATGGCTAGGTAGTCTGAGCAATAGTCCTTTGCTATAACCCACTAAGCTTTGTGGGCTGTTTGTTACTGCAGCATAACCCTGTCTCTCCCGACCAATATGCCTACTTGCATTCCTGCTTGGAAGATAAATACAATACAGAGATCATTAATATTCTATTTTCTATGCCTATAAGAAGAGAATTAAACATGGATCATGAAATTAATTTCAAAAGCCTAACTTTGGCCAACTTTTTCATTCTTACTATTGCTTACTTCTCCTCCTACCACAGCTTTCTATAGAGATCTTCACTTTGTTTACATTAAACTGGTCTGGATTTTTACTCTTCCTTGTCCATTTTCTGACCTAACTTTACCACTGAAATGATAGCAACCTGTTGTCTAACTCTGGTGTCCTATCTGCATCTCCAGTGGGGTCATGGACAGTAGCTAAGTCTTTATGATAAAATGTTGTAACTTTCTTCTGTTTATTAACTTTTCAATAAACATTGATTAAAGTTAGTAATAGCTAATGATAAGCATTTTGTGAATGCATACTGCATTCCAAGCACTTTGCTAAGATGTATGAGGTAAAGCTTTTCCTAGCCTCGTTTTAAAAATGAGAAAATAGAAGGATGGGAAGTTTAATTTACCAGCTCACGGAGCCAGTGGGTACCTGAGCAGGCTTCAAATGCAACCATTCTACAAAAAAAAAAAAAAATTGTTTTCAGTTAT
Source organism: Macaca mulatta (assembly GCF_049350105.2). Classification (NCBI taxonomy): domain Eukaryota; kingdom Metazoa; phylum Chordata; class Mammalia; order Primates; family Cercopithecidae; genus Macaca; species Macaca mulatta. Next base: position 5,705,801 of record NC_133416.1, on the reverse strand, counting down.
CCAGGCATGGTGGCACATGCCTGTAGTCCCACCTTGGGAAACTGAGGCAGGAGGATGACTTGAACCGAGGAGTTGGAGGCTGCAGTGGGGCTATGATCATGCCACTGTACTCTAGCCTTCAAAAAATACACTCAGTCTTGAGTCCAGAGCGCATGTGGGGAGCTCTCTCTCTTCATCTTCCCAGACTGTATTCTACACAATTCTAGTTCTCACCACGTTAATAGATATGTACACAGACAAGGCACTCCACCCTGTAGCCTTGTGCTTAGGATTCCAAACTGCCACAATCTGGGTTCCACTCCTGGTCAAAGAACCAGCTGCCTAGAGATGTAAATTCTTTAACTCAGAAGTAAAAGAAATTCACTTGATAAAAAAATGGATTTGATATTTGTAAACACCCACCCCAATTAAATGAGTTTACGAATCTTACACTTTGTCTCAGAGAGCTTCACAATAGACGTTAGAATAGTAAAACCTCTGATTCACCCCTTAACATTATTTAACCCGATGTTTCCCAAATGTATTTAACCACAAATCCCTATTTCTCACCGAGCCTCACATTCGGAGGCACTTGTGTATTATAGAATATAAGATCATAGAAATCAAGCACTAGGAGGAATGGTGAACATCATCTCAACGAACTACATGATTTTGCTGATGCCAGAATCAGAGTATAAAGTGAGCAAATTACTTTTCCATAGTATTAATGGCTACAATGACTGAAATATAGATGTCTTAATTCCCTGTTCAGCAGGATTACTCTACCTCAAAGGTTATAAATAGCAAACGCTCCCAGGACAAAGTGGCAGGTCAGAGAGAATCACAAGTTTCTCATAGACTCCAAGGATCCTGAGGACAAAGACCCTGTTATTATGCCTTCTCCCCCTGGCCTAGCACAATGTCCTTCACAGAGCAGGTGCTCAATAAGTGTAAATTAATGAGTAACAATGAGGGACAGAAGGAGGATCAAGCAACCAAGAAGAAGAGGCAAAGGACCAGGCGGCTTATGTGCAGAGAGCACGGGTTACTAAGCAGGTGACATAAGGAATGACACAGGTCCAAAAGGATCTCCCTTCAGCTGCAACACCATCCCTCTCAAGGCACTGATGGAGTAAAAGCAAATTCTATGCAGCTGTGCATGTGTGCTGAGAGAGAGAGAGAGAGAGAGAGAGAGAGAGAGAGAGAGCATGTGTGTAGAGGGGAGGAGTGGGGTGATGGAAGGACAGCTGGACAAGACACACAAAGCCACATTTAATTGTAGGAATTGCCCCAAATAGCAGGCACGAAGGGAAGGAATACCAAATGCCGGTCCATGGAAGAACAACAAAGCCATGATTTTCAGGGCATGTTCTGTAAAAATGGGGAAAATATTTTCCTGTCTCTTCTACCACTGGAAGGAAGCATAAGTTCTTTGAACATGATCCCCAAGAGATTGATCTTAAACCTCTGGCACAGTTAACGAAATTGTAGTTTTAAAATTCGTATCTATTGCTTATTTTGGTAGATGTGGAATCCATGGGGTAAAAAGGTATTTTTAGTTCTGAAAACAAACTAAAGGACTTTATGGTTCAGAAAGGTCAAGATTAGGATATGGTTCGTGATGGAGACCTTAAGGCAAAGGAAGTTAAATTGCTTTGCATCGAAAAAAAAAATGATTTTCAGTTTTCTCCCATAGTCAGAAATTTGCAAAATCCTATGGTTGCAAAAGAGAAGGAATTAGAGAAGACGAAATATCTGTTGAATAGGACAGGTCCCCAAAAGAGGACGGGTAGACAAGGTCTCAAAGACATTACTTGTAAGGCATTATTCCTGGTGGGGTGCGGAGACTGGAACGAGGATGTCTGATGTCCACTTTTAGGCTGTTCTCTATTCTGGGCTCAAATTCCCCTCCAGTCTGGGAGAAGGAAAGGAAGTTGCTTCAGGAAAGGACGAGAGGGGAGGTTAGGGAAGATCCTAACAGAAAAAGAAGCCCCCGCTAGGTCCACTGGCTCACCTTTCCCCCTTTGATGCAATTAGACGGGATCAGTGTGGTGAGCTGGACAGGCTGGTTGCCCGTTTCCAGCAAAAGCATTCATGTCACCCCTGTGAACACATTCCAGGCAGACAGCCACCTCTCCTTGCCTGGTGAGTCTATGTTGTATGTATTTGGGCCTCTAAGATTCTGTTTCCCTTCCTGAGGAGCAAAGGGTGTGATTTTAATGTTCTGGTTCTCCTGCTTTACAGATGTAATGAAATAGCTGGAGCTAAATAATGCAACACTCCTGGTCCACTGATGGTAACTTCTCTCTTTTTTTAACTACAGTCTCTAATTCACTCAAAGGAACAAATTATGTTTTATGGCCTTTTATGAAATATTCATCCCCTCCTCCTCCAGCACTCTCAGTGGTTCAGGAAGCCTGGAAATGGCCCTGTGTAAGGAGGATCTCATTTCCTCCCAGATGCAATTTACAGAGGCTGCCAGGCTTCTGATAACAGAGAGGGGTGATGCTGCTGCAATGGGCTGAGAGCAAGGACTCCGCATAGACCTCCTGGGACGTTTGGGGATTGGGGCCAGGAGCGATGTGAGGCGAGTGAGCGAGTGAAGGGGACCCGTTTTGCCCTTTTTTGGATCATGTCCATTTCATCCATTTCTTCTTGTAGGTGAAAGCCTGGCCCAAGCCCTTCACAGTCCACCTTCTCCCATGCATCCTCCTCTCTGATATTTGGGTGTTGTTTCCAGCCAAACCCAGGTTTAGGAAACAGCTCAGTAGCCAGAGTTCAGGGAAGGAAGGATCAGTTTGTGGATGGTGGGGTGGGAGAGGTTTCAGGGACAAGAGGATGAGGTGATGGCTGTTCTGAAGAGAAGGAAGATTCTCAAATGTACTCCCACTTCCTGTTCATTTACATTTTCCATCCAAATGACCAAGGGACACAGGAATGTAACAACATGAATAATGATCTTCCTTTTTGGGTGTTTTACAGTTTACAAGGAATGTCCACATCTGGAGCCTCGAACACTAACATTGGAGTCAAAAGCCTGACTTGTGGGCCTGGCCGTGCTGCTGATTCACCTGCGTCACCTCGTTTTCCTGGGCCTCAGTTTCCCTTCTGGCACAGAGAGGGGCTTAGACCAGAGGACCGAGGTCCAATTTAAGTTTTAATCCTAGTTCTATAAGCCTCAGAGCCTGGACGTGTGCTCTAAATTCTAGGCTTATACCATTTCTGAGGGTCTCTGGGCATCTGTCTACTGATTGGTAGAAAGAATCACAGTTTACGAAAAACAACAGTGGCAGTAACTCCCTGATGACAGCAGTTTTCCCCTAATTCCTGTCTGGCCTGATACGGCAACAGCAGACATCACAACCAGGCTCTTCCTCTGGGCCAGAAGTGGGCTTTACGCACCCCTCCCCACAGAGCCGGGCCTGATTCTCAGAGGGGGCGCGGGGGAGGAAATGTGCTACCAGCTGCGTTCTACACAGCGGCAGAGGCATAGAGAGGGAGGACGCAAACACACTCATCATTTCGGTGCTATTTCCCCTCATTTCCCTCTATTCTAAAGTATTCCTGTACCATTCTATATTGGGAAGTGCCATTTCTGAGGATAAGATGAAGGATGGCAGAAGCTGAAGGATCTTATACCAACCGCCAAAATATGGAGAGGTAAAAATTACAGTGGAGGACATTTGCAACTGATTTGTCATCTAAAAATCTCAAAGTACTCTGTATCTCCCATTTATTCCCAGAACCTATTCATCAGAAAAGCTTGTATCAATTCATGCAGGCCTTTTATATTATCCTAGTATGTAGGTAAGAATCTGTGTGCCCTGAGCACCTTAGGCTTTATTAACTGCAAAATACACGGGATTCTCCACCCATTTCAGAGATGACTTGAGCAATATTTATGCATGTGGAGAGAATAAAAAGAAGGCTTCTTGAGAGGCCTGCCTCTCCTACCCTCACTCTTTCTTGTCATAATTGCCTTCTTTCTTTTGACCATACATACGGCAGACTTGAGAACAATCTGTTCATTTATTTGATAAATATGTATTAAGCATCTTCTGTGTACCAGGTACAGTGTTGGGCACCAGGTATAGAGTGGGGAAAAAAAGAGTCATGGCTTCTGCCCTCAAGGATTGTCTATCTAGTCATATGTACACACACGCACATACGTGCATTCATATCACCCCTTCCACGATGTGATGGTTAATACCAAGTGCCAACTTGATTGGACTGAAGGATGCAAAGTATTGATCCCGGGTGTGTCTGTGAGGATGTTGCCAAAGGAGATTAACATTTGAGTCAGTGGTCTGGGAAAGGCAGACCCACCCTCAGTCTGGGTGGGCACCATCTAATCAGCAGCCAGCACAGCTAGAATATAAAGCAGGCAGAAAAAAAATGTGAAAAGACTAGAGTGGCTTAGCCTCCCAGCCTACATCTTTCCTCCATGCTGGGTGTTTCCTGCCCTCGAATATTGGACTCCAAGTTCTTCAGCTTTGGGACTCAGACTGGCTTCCTTGTTCCTCAGCTTGCAGACAGCATATTGTGGGACCTTGTGATCGTGTGAGCTAATACTACTTAATAAACACCCACATATATATTTATTATATACATTATATATATATATATAATGTTCTCGTTAATATATATATAATTTCTGTCCCTCTAGGGAACCCTAACTGATATACAGGTACATATATATACAGGGAGGAGAGAGAGAGAGAGAGACACTCCAAACAGCCCCCAGCTGTTTCAGTGTTCAGCCATTCAAGCCATCCCAGCTGAGGCTTCAGATATCATAAAGCAGTACAGAATGTTCCCACTATGACTTAATTCCTGAATCACAAATTTGTGAAATATAATCCTGATAAATTGTTGTTTTAAGCCACTATGTGTTGGGTATCTTGTTATGTGGCAGTAGATAACTGGTCCCCTGAGAGAAGTCAGTAACTTGCAGAAAGTCACTCAAATAATAAACTATGGAGTGGAGATTCAAAGCCAGCTGAGCAGCTATAATGAGCAGCCTCCTAGGGCTGAACACAATGTGAGAACTCAGAGGAGCCCAGTGCTCATCCTAACCATCTGCTTTCCTGAATGCGGAACTAGCCCTCTGTGGCTTCCTTTTTCTTTAAACACACACACACACACACACACACAAATGCACACACACACCTGTGCACACATACACATGTGCATGCACATACACACACATATTCATGCAGATGTACATGGGCATTGTATTATACTATCTCCTCACCCGAAGGGCGTTCTTACAGGAAAAGAATGTGCATGCAGCCTGTCCCTTGGGGAGAAAGCATGTGCTTGTCTACTCAACGGGTTAGCAGATCTTCAGCAGGCCAGGTCTGGCACGTGTAGACCATGCTGTAGCCGTGCTCTGAAGCCCAGAGAAACCAACATAAGGTTCCAATTCGAATTCCATTTCCATGAAAAAAAACTTTCAGCCTAATCCTCTGGTCCTTCCCAAAGCCAAAAAGGGGCCCTGCACTAGGGAAGTGCCCCACATCCCCACAAGACAGGTTCTTACTCCCTGGTCAGAAACAGGGAGACCAGGAATGGATAAGTGAGTGCAAGTGGAGGGCTGACCCAATGCTGTCCAGAAATTCTGCAGTTGGCAGTCCCAAATTTGTCAGCTCAGAGACAGGCAGAGGAAGGAGCAAAGCCACATTTGCGGTACAGGAAATGGAAGTTGCCATTTTTAACCCCTTCCGTGTGTCCAGATTCCATTTCCTGCAGCTGCTTAGGGAAAGGTCAGACCACGTGAGCATCCTGGATTCCCTTCAAGCCATGAAGAGACTGGGAGTGAGCAAAGGGGAGTTGAGCCCCAGATTGTAAAAGGAAACATAAAGAGGGCTGTTGAGTAATGTATAAGGTCAGAGGCAATGTCATATTCTTCCTAACAGCCCCATTACCTAACTGGGGTGCCTGGTAGATAATAGATGACCTATGTTTGTTGAATGAATGAAAAAAAATGACCCCCATACAACCACCTTGATGTCAAGTTCCTGAAATACTTCAGAAAGTGGCCGGATTGCTCCCAGAATCATGACCATGATCTTCTGAGGAACAGTGGACACTAAAAGAGTGGGGCTCCCTTGCCCTGTGGTAGAGCTCCAGCTGCTGGAAGATCATGTGGAAAGAGCATAGGCTATTGCCCAGATGCCACCTACCAGCTGTGTGACCCTGAGCATGCTCCTTAACCTCTCTGAGCCTCATTTTAAAATGAAGCCAATGTTTTTCCAAATTAACATGAAAATATTTGAAATATTTCCTACTAAGCATGTACTTCATAAGTGTTTTGTTCCTTTCTCTTCACCTTGGCTTGCCGCCTCTCCAGGGATAAAAATCTTTGACTCTACATCTCTCCGTTCTTTTTCTTCCTTTCCACGCTCTTGCCCTTGCAGTCTGGCATACCTGACAGCTCAGACTTGCAGCTATACTTTGGGACCTGAGCCTCCACTGGAGTGCATCTGGGGGTACTGACAAGAAATATCGCAAAGGAGTTTCAAGGAAAACTATCAAAGACTTTGAGATAGAGCAGCTTGGGTTTAAATCACATCTCCTCCTATAGACAAGTTACTTAACTAATATGGGCTTCCAATTTCTCATCCATTAAAAAGGGAGTTACATGGTTTCTTCACCAGCATTATTACAGGGCTTACAGGGTTGTCACCTTAGGATCTGGCAGGCTGGGCCCTGCACAGGGCAGCTGGCGAGCGTGAGGTTGCAATGGGGCCCACACTGCACACCCTACACCATTGTGTCCCAGTTCAAGGCATTATGATCCTGGAGGAAGGGGCGCATTTTTCTGATTTGCATGAAGGTATTCTGTAGGCAAAAGGTGGCTCTGGAATAGTATGAGAATGAAGTGGGATACAGCAAGAACATCACTTACCCTCATGCATAATTGGAGGAAGCTTTAAAAATATACCCCAAATCTGATTACTTTTTCTCACCACGTTACTGCCGCTCTGGAAGTCTCTTGATTAGTCTCCTGCCAGCAGCGTGCTGCAGCTGACTCATGATGGCTCACAAGAGCTGACTGCTTATATTTTCAGGGCTTTCAAGAGTCCATTGTCGAATTGTTGGTAGTTTGAAATTGGCCATGGTGGGAGCATTTATACCACAGGAATTAGCAGATATTACAAACCAAGGCCTTTCTCCCCGCTGGAGAGCTGGTTTACCTGCATACCACTCACTTCAACCCCAGCAGACAATTCTCCACCTACAGGAAGAGTGATTAAAAAACAAACAAACAAAAAAACATAAATCCACGTGTGTCATTTGCCTGCATCAAAGACACCTCATTGCACTAAGTATCAAGTCTAAACCCCCAGCTTGGGTCCATACCACCCCCATGTAATTGGGCTAGTGCCTTCCTCTGAGTCCTCATTGGCTGACACTTCTCTCCCCTCCTCAGTTTCAGCCATGCTGGCCTTTGGGGAGTTCCTGGACATGGCAAGCTCTCTGTGGCTTCAATCCCTTTTATACTTGTGTCTTTAGCCTGAAGCACTCTTCCCCCAATATACTTGCATCACTTTCTCCCTCACTTCTTTCTGGTCTCCACTTGAACGTCATGTCTTTGGAGAAGCCCTCCCTGATCACTCTATCTAAACAGCATACCCCATCGATCCTCTGCTGCTGTTTTATTCTTCCTCATAGCACTTATCACCCTGCTATAATGTATATTTATTTGCTAACAGCTTTATTGAGATGTAATCCACATACCATACAATTTGCCCATTTAAAGTATGAAGTTCAATGTTTTTCAGTGTATGTGAAGAGTTGTGCAACCATCACCACAGTCTTAGAACATTTTCATCACCTCCAAAATAAATCCCTTTAGCCCTCACCCCCAAAAGCTCCCCCAGACCACCCTCCCCATTTCCCACCAGCCCTAAGCAATAACTACTTTCTGTCTCTGTAGATTTGCCTATTCTGGATGTTTCATATAAATGGAATCATACAATACGTGGTCTTTCATGACTGGCTTTTTTCACTTACTATGATGTTTTCAAGTGTCCTGCCTGTTGTAGCATGTATCAATATTTCATTACTTTTCATTGTCAAATAATATTCCATTGTATGGATATGCCACATTTTATTTACCCATTCATCACTTGACAGAAAATTGAATTGTTTCTACCATTTGGCCTTTATGAATAATACTGCTGTGAGCATTCATGTACACGTTTTTGTGTGGACATGTTCTTATATCTCTTGGGTATCTACCTAGGCATGGAATTTCTGGGTCGTATGGTAACCCTATCTTTAACTTTCTGAGGAACTGTTTTACATTCCCACCAGCGATGTATTAGGGTTCTAATTTCTCTTAATCCTCACCAGTAATTGTTATTTCACTTTTCTTTTTTTTTTTTTTTTTTTTTTGAGACGGAGTCTCGCTCTGCCGCCCAGGCTGGAGTGCAATGGCCAGATCTCAGCTCACTGCAAGCTCCGCCTCCTGGGTTCACGCCATTCTCCTGCCTCAGCCTCCCAAGTAGCTGGGACTACAGGCACCCGCCACCATACCCGGCTAGTTTTTTGTATTTTTTAGTAGAGACGGGGTTTCACCGTGTTAGCCAGGATGGTCTCGATCTCCTGACCTCGTGATCCGCCCGTCTCGGCCTCCCAAAGTGCTGGGATTACAGGCTTGAGCCACCGCACCCGGCCTTTACTTTTCAAACAAAAGTACCGCATAGCCATCCTAGTGAGTATGAAGTGGTATCCTATTGTGGTTTTGATTTGCATTTCCCTGATGACTAATGAATGTTGAGCATTTTTTCATATGTCTGTTGGCCATTTGGATATCTTATTTTGAAACATGTCTATTCAGATCCTTTGCTCATTTTTAGAGTTATTTATATATTCTAGATACAAGTCCCTAATCAGGTGTGTGATTTGTTGTATTTTTCTCCCATTTGTGGGTTTTTTTTTTAATTAATAGACTTTATTTTTTTAGAGCAATTTTGAGTTTACAGAAAAATTGTGAGGTGTCTTTTTACTTTCTTGACAGTGTCATTTGAAGCACAAAAGTTTTTAATTTTATGAAGTCTAATTTACCTATTTTTCCTGGTGTCATAGATAAGAATCCATTGCCAAGTCCAAGGTCCCAAAGATAATGCCTATGTTTCTTTTTGTTTGTTTGTTTTTGTTTGTTTTGTTTTGTTTTGTTTTTGAGATGGAGTCTCGCTCTGTCACCCATGCTGGAGAGCAGTGGCGCAATCTCAGCTCACTGCAATCTCCACCTCCTAGATTCAGGTGATTCTCCTGCTTCAGCCTCCCATGTAGCTGGAACTACAGGCGTGTGCCACTACACCCAGCTAATTTCTGTATTTTTTTGGTAGAGATGGGGTTTCATCATGTTGGCCAGGCTGCTCTTGAACTCCTGACCTCAAGTTCTCTGCCCGCCTTGGCCTCCCAAAGTGCTGGGATTACCGGCGTGAACCACCTTGCCCAGCCATGCCTATGTTTCTTCTAAGAGTTCTATAGTTTCAGCTTCTACACTTAGGTCTTGGTTTATCTTGAGTTTATTTTTATATGTGGTATGATGTATGGGTCCAACTGTGGATATCCAGTTGCCCCAGCATATGTATGTATTTTTTAATGTACACATTTTCCTGCTTAGGCCATAAGCTCCATGAGGACAGAAATTCTTTTCTGTTTTATTCACTGATGTGTCTATCCTTAGCACGTAAAACATTGGCATATGGGGGCACTCCATATTTGTTGAATAAATGAGGAATAATTAACTCAATAAGTGTTATTATGATTATCATTACGCTTACTTTCTTTTCTTTCTTTCTTTCTTTTTTTTTTCTTTTAAGACAGGGTCTCTCTCTGTTGTCCAGGCAACATAGGGGTCCCCATGAGACCCCTATGATTGCAGTGGTGCAATCTCAGCTCACTGCAGCCTCAGCCTCCCAGGCTCAGGCAATCCTCCTGAGTAGCTGGGACTACAGGCATGCACATCACATCTGGCCAATTTTTGTTTGTTTGTTTGTTTGTTTGTTGGAGAGATGGGGTTTCACCATGTTGCCCAGGCTGGTCTTACACTCTGGGTTCAAGTGATTCTCCCACCTCAGCCTCCCAAAATGCCGGGATTACTATAGGTGTGAGCCACCATGCCCGGCTCATTATTTCACACTTTCAACCCCTCTGGGCTTCAACCCCTCAGCTTTAAACTCCTACAACTAGGCCGGGTTCTGTGGCTAACACCTGTAATCCCAGCACTTTGGGAGGCTGAGGCAGGCAGATCACCTGAGGTCAGGAGTTCAAGAGCAGCCTGGTCAACACAGTGAAACCCCATCTCTACTAAAAATACAAAAAAATTAGCTAAGTGTGGTGGCCTGTGCCTGTAATCCCAGCTACTCGGGAGGCTGAGGCAGGAGAATCGCTTGAACCCAGGAGGCGGGGGTTGCAGTGAGCGAAGATCACGCCAGTGCATTGCAGTCTGGGCAACAGAGCAAGACTCCATCCCGAAAAACAAACAAACAAACAAAAATTCCTAGGACTAACCAGTCTCTCCAGTGCCTCCTACTGCCACCCTTGGTCCTGGAGTTTGGTTCTTTCTGGTTCTAACTCTGATCCTCCAACCAACCAAAAGGTCCACTCAGTCCTCCCACCTCCTATGTGAGCCTTCCAAGCTCTCTATTCCCTCCCAGTTTCCTCTTCCCTCTTCTCTTTCTGGAGTTTCTCACCCCCGGAGCCATTCTGGCCTCTGCCCTCCAGGGACCACCCATCCTGCTCAATGAACAGTCACCCTTCTTAGTAAGTCCTTAGTGTTTGCCTAGAGTCTCAGTTCCACAAGGTGCTCTCAGGTTTGCCTTAGAGATCCCCGTGAGACCCCTATGAGGCAAATCAAGCACTGTGTCCTCCCTCTCTTACAAATGAGACCTTGAGTCCCGAAGGGCTTGCTCAGGCTACTTGCAGGTCCCACAGTTTATTACAGGTGGCATTAGGCCCAGTACCCAGGACTTCTGACTCCAGGTCGAGACAACTCCTATGAACAAAGGGATTTTTGCTTGCATGAGGACAACTCTACCAGACTCTCTGAAAGGCCTTCCCAAATTTCTAGTCATCTCCTTATTCAAAATAAGCATTTTTTTTTTACAACACCAGTTAACTTTTGACAAATGATTGCTGTGTGCCAGATCCTGTGTTGTTTGACATACATTATTCTTCTAATCCTCATTAATCCGAAGTTCAGAGAAGCTAATGAACTTCTAAAAAACCGTACACGTTAGCAAATGGCAGAGTTGGAATTCAAGCCCAGGATTTTAACAACTAAACATTGCAACTCCCTCCCATAAGGTGATTCACCTTAATAGGTTCCCTTTTCCACAAGGAAAAGCAAAACTAGTCAAAAGAAAAAAACATCTACAGAGTTCTTCTTTGTCCTAATGGTGAAGATGGCTCTGCTCTGGACCTTATCCTCCTCCTTTCTGAAACACGGACCCTAAGCAGCTCCGGGTACTGAGTCCTGAGTCCTGAGTCTTCTGCACTCACCTGCATGCCTCCCTTCTTCAACCTATTCCTCCTCCTGCTTTCCTCTAGCTCCTGCACCAGGCCCCAATCTCCAACCTCCCCTTCCCCTCCCACCCATCCCAAGACCAGGCTCCTCTTTGTTTCATGTTCTCTTTCTGAATCAGAGAAAATCTGCAGCCTTCCCTCCCCCAAGTAGAGCAAGACTAGCCTGTGGCTGAATAAAAGCTCTGAGTCGTGAGCCGCAGTCATTATTTTACTTTAACTTGTCATGTCCCTTCTTCCAAATGATCCCTATTCATCACTCTCTGCAGCCTGCCCCTCAGCCTGCACACATGTGGCAGCGGCTCTCCTTTAAACCATTCTTGGACATCTTCAGAGAAGGACTTGCCTCCTAGGCCACCATGAGAGCCCCCTCCCCCCGCAGCCCCCAGCCTTCGAATCGCAGAGTTCATTACAAAGCCTATTGCAGCTCTCAACAACTGGGTGCTTAATGGAGATGGATCTGTCCCCCGGGATGGCTCTAAAAGCAGCACATATCAGTTAATAGTTTTTTCCTGCTGTTTTTTCCAAGGCAGGGATTGAACTGGTGAAAGGGAAGAGAAATAATCTCCTTAATATGTCTTTGGAAAGTAAATACTTGTTCAAATAAAATAAAATCATCATCCCTGGAACATGCAGGAAGGGAGGTGGAATTTCCTCCATTCCTATTTATTATCTCATCACCTGGGGTATGGAGGGGGACAGAGAAGGCCAAGTAAATTGAAAAGCCTGAGGACCCAAACATTTGGGGTAGGCAAAAACTTACTTGATTATAAAACATCGGCATCAGCAGTCCCCCTACTCTCTGTTCTGCTGATTTGCATACTCAGTTGCACAAGCACGTGAATTAGTCTGGGTCTTTCTGTAAGGCCAGATTCTACTTAATGCTCTTTCTTAAGTAGGGGATCTATCTTGCCCTACTTATTTCTCTAAATTATCTTGTCTGATTTAATTCACCCCTCTTCCCCTTTTATCAGTCCTGATTCCACTCCAATTATAATCCTCAATGCGAGGGGGAATTAGTGTGCACAAGTTGGGGATGGCTGCGGGAGGAGGGAAGCAATTAGGAAAAGAAGCAGCAGAGGAGGATAAGCAAGGCAGAGGACCCGCCAGCAGAGCTGGGAGGTCGCGATGCATCTGTCAGACAGAGCTTTTTCCAAGGGTGCCAAGGGCTAATGGACTATATTTTCTTTTGAAGTATTTTTTACTGATACAAATGGGCTACTTCTTACTGAGTACCTTTTCCTGATACACTCTAAAACATTGAAGAGGACTGCTCTCACAACCCACAATTTCCATTTCCTCCCTGAAGCATCTGTTGTTCTCTGAGGCACTCTTTGCAAGGCACACACACACACACACACACACACACACACACACAGACAACACATGGAATACTTCTGGCATACTGGGCGCTGCTCTAAGTTAGCACCTACTTATCTAATTTAATTCTAAAAACAATTTTATTTTTGTAGTTGGAGAGTTGGCCAGACTGACCAGTTGTTCTGTAAACCACTTCCTTTTCTTCCTGGACACATAGCTGGACTACATTTCCCAGCTGCCCTTGCAATTAATTAGGTGCAGTCATGTCAGTGAGTTCTGCACAGTGGATTGAGAGCAAAAAGGATGTGGGTCATTCTTGAGCTGGCCCATAAAACTACACAAACGTTAATATTCTCTCTCCATTCCTCATCGTTTGGCCAAATGAGGAGGGCTCTGGGGACTGCGTCGGGTGACGGGTTGAGAGAGCCACAGTTGGAGGGATCCTGAGTCCCTGAGTCATAGTTGGAGGAGAGCTATGCAAAAGAGCCACTTGACCAGGGACACCCACCTTGGACTGTCACACCAGCAAGACATACATTTTTATTTTGTCAAACTCCTAACATTTTGGTTAATCAGCCTACCCTGACTATTACAACCTCCATTCTATAGACTATGAAATTGAGACCCAAAGAACTTCTATGACCGCCCCCAAGGTCAAATAGCTATTAAATGGAAGAGCTGGGATTCACAGTCAGATTTTCTGGCTAAAACCATTGCTTTTGCCACCACACAACAGCTGTTTCATAATCGCTTCTGCTATTGCTTTCAAGGAAGCAAAAAATCTGCTGAGACACACAGTCATTTTATACAAATGCATTTACAGTTCATTGATGCTGTCCTAATTAGTACCTTAATGAAGATGGCCCTGGGGAAAAAGAGACCTAAAGCAGGGAGGTAATCAGGGCCAGATCCTGGACATAATATGCGAAGAGATGCTGCAAAGTCACCCTGAAGGACCTCAAAGCAGCCTTAGCCAACAGGGGCAATACAGGCTTAGGAAGGTTGGCAGCAAGGATAAAAAAAAAAAATGGGTATACTGTGTTCACATTAGAAAAAGGTAGACTGAGTATCTCTTGTGGCAGGAAGAAAGTCATGAAAATGCAATAAAGAATCTTTGGAAAGGCATTATGCACAGCCAGCTCACTAGCCCACCATCACTCCTCTGTTAGAAATTCTTGTCATTTCCCAGTGGCTATCGCATAAAATCCACCTCCTTCACTTGCAAGCAAGGTTAATCATGATCTTCCACTCTTACCTATCGAGTTTCAATTCCTTCTTAAGGAGGGCAGAGGTAGAGTGTGAAAACAGTACATTATGCTCTATCTTAAGTCTTAAAAACTATCTTAAGTCCCAGAGCACACCATGCTGTCCAGGTCTTTGCAAATACTGTTCCCTCTGCATAGCGCTCCACCCCAGTCCCAGCCTCCACAAAGATGAGGTCAGATGCCATCCCATTCTCTGGTCTTGGTTTAATACCCCTCCTCGGTACCCCCATGGTCTCCTCTGCACATCTACATTATATTGCTGGTCAAACGCATTGCAATTGTTCATTCTTGCCTCCTACCAGACTATGTATTGTGCATCCTTCATATCCCAGCACTTCACAAACACATGGAACACAGTAGGAGCTCAATAAATGCTATACGGGTGTGTGGCTAGATGGCTGCATAAACAGAATCCTGAAGAAAAATTACTTGGCACTGTGATAGGTAATGGGCTCCCCCAAAAATGTCCACATATTACTCCCTGGAACTAGATCGTGTTAAATGTAAAAAGGGAATGAAGGCTGCTGACCAGCTGATCTTGAGATAGGGAGATGACCCTGTATTATCCAGATGGCCCCAATGTACTCACAGTAATTCATAAAAGACGGAAAAGGGAGGCCAAACAGTCAGTGTCAGAATGATGACATGTAAGAAAGATTTGACAAGCCACGACTGACTTTAAAGATGGAAGAAGGCCACAAGCACAGGAAGGCAGGCAGCCTCTATAGGCAGGAAAAGGCAAGAACAAACCAAATGAAACAACGCGAATTCTCTCCCAGGCCTTCCAGAAAGGTGTCAGCCCTGCGTGCCAAGAAGTTTCAAAAGAGAAAACCACTAGTCATTTGTCCACATCAATTGGACCTATATGTGCAGAGAACTGTGCTAGGGCCTGGAGGGATACAGAGCTGTATCCGAACAAATCCTGACCTTGAGGTCTATCCTTCCAGGAAATCTGGGGTCGGGAGGGGGGCAGCAGGTAATGACCTGAAACCTGATCATTAGGTAATGATCTAAAAGATATTAGAAAACACTGAAAGAGGGAGGGAAATGTAGGAAAGAACTGTAACTTGAACATGTGGCTGAGCAGGTGTCTCTTGACAAACACAAGCACAGGGAAACGCTGAAGTAGGGCACTTGCCACGCGACAGCAACAGGGGCCTCTGAAGGCAGCCGTCCTGTGTGGGCTCCAGATCAGGCTGTCCCAGGAAACCAGAACTCACCACATATGGAAGAGAGCTTCCCAGTGACAAATCTACAGAAGACAAGGGAATGAGACTGAGAGCATGCTAAATCCAGAAGTCACACTTGTCATTACACAGATGAAAGAATCAACACTCGGAGAGAGGAAACTACCTAGATGAAAGAATCAACACTCGGAGAGAGGAAACTACCTTTGTTTTGAAGCCATAGTCTTCACACAACCGCACATCCTCAGCCCTCGATGCAATCTCTATGGTAGTAATCATTACAGGTGTCATAGCTAGTGTGTGTGGCCGCCGAATTCCCATTGTACTGTCTATTTCTTGAGGCAGGGGCTAATCTCATCTATTTTTTAAAATTCTCCTGAACAGTGATTAATACATGGTAATTAAAAAATAAATATTTGTTGAATAAATTAATGTAACATCCACAGAGGGAAAAATCAAATAACAAGAGAATTTTCAAATCATAGTACCAGGTGAGGCCGGAGAATAGGGAATTAGGATAACCAAGGGTTAAGGCATAAGCAAAAGAACAGCAGGTGCAGCCAGTTCCAAGCAAGATTCCGCAACACACAGGCCACATCCTCGCTCCTGTGATATCAAGGCTGAAGTCTCCACTTCAGCCTCTGATTGGTCGGGGGCCAATCCTGCATAGGGTGTAACCAATTGGAAGCCTCTAAAGGGCACCTGGGGTGTTACCCAAATCCTTTAGCTTAATAAAAACCCTAAACAACATTGTAATCAGGGCTCTTGAGACGCTTTCTTGAGCCTGCTCCCACTCTGTGGAGTGTACCTTCACTTCAATAAATTTGTGTTTTTGTTGCTTCTTTCATTGCTTCATTCTTTTGATGCTTTGCTCATTTTATTCAATTCTTTGCTCAATGTACCAAGAACCTGGAAAACTCACAATCAAGACTTTTCCATCCAGTAACATAGGAAAAAGGGATTAGTAGTGATTTTTTCTTCAATAAATATTTATTACTTTATCATCTATGATAAAGTTATGTTTATTTTTTATTTTTTTAAAGACAGGTTCTTATCATGTTGCCCAGGCTGGTCTTGAACTGCTGGGCTCAAGCAATCCACTGGCTTCAGCCTCCCAAAGTGCTGAGATTACAGGTGTGAGCCACCGTACCCAGCCAAGAAAGTTATGTTTTAATGAAAGAGATTGAAAGGTATGTTTTTCTGTTTCTTTCAAAGCGTATGTTTTTCTATTCTGCAGCACTCCTGAAAACCCACATTGTAGTCCTCATTTAGGTGTTTACCAGTTGTGTGACCTTGGGCTGGTAAATTAATTACTGAGAACCTTAGTTTCCTCATCAGGAAAGTGCAAACAAGGAGACCTATTTTGTCAGATTGTCTGAAGGATGAAAACTAGCATTTGCACAGCCCCCAAATGCCCAGCACATAGTAGATGTTCAATAAATGATAACTCTTACGAGCCTCCCCCTAGGCCGGGATACTTCCCTTTGTACTCAGCTGGGAAACTTTGACTCCGAAATAACAGAGCAGCTCCAGCCTTCCAGGCTCCCTCCCGTTCTACCCTCTGCATGAACAGAACTCTTTTCTTCTACCATGCTTCCACCTACCTTCTTTCTTATCAGATCAGTTGATCCCTCTGCTGTGCTGAGAAGCTGAGGGTAAGCTCTGCTCCACACAGAACTCGGCCTGAAAGATATTCCCCCACACATTGCTCTGCAGTTATCCTCTAAATTCCGTACTAGAAACTTTTCTCTTTCGGCAGGTGACTTGTCTGTATCCATAAATATGGACTAGTGAATAATGTTGGATTTCTTTCTTTTTTTTTTTTTTTTTTTGAGACGGAGTCTCGCTGTGTCGCCCAGGCTGGAGTGCAGTGGTGCGATCTCAGCTCACTGCAAGCTCCGCCTCCTGGGTTCACGCCATTCTCCTGCCTCAGCCTCCGAGTAGCTGGGACTACAGGCGCCCGCCACCACGCCCAGCTAGTTTTTTTTTTTGTATTTTTAGTAGAGACAGGGTTTCACCGTGTTAGCCAGGATGGTCTCGATCTCCTGACCTCGTGATCCACCCGCCTCGGCCTCCCAAAGTGCTGGGATTACAGGCTTGAGCCACCGCGCCCGGCCTATAATGTTGGATTTCTAAAAAAAAAAAAAAAAGTACTAAATTGAAAAATCAGACTGGACATGAGTCATGCCCGTAATCCCAGCACTTTGGAAGGCCACCGGGTGGGAAAATTGCTTGGGGACAGAAGTTTGACATAAGCCTGGGCAACACAGCAAGACCCTGCCTCTACAAAAATAAAAAATAAATAAATTAGCTGAATGTGGTGCCGCATGCCGGCAGTCCCAGCTACTCAGGAGGCTGAGGCAGGAGTTTGAGGTTACAGTGAGCCAGTGAGCTATGATCATGTCACTGCACTCTATAAACAAACAAACAAACAAAAACACCTATAACTGCATATATAAAGGATGGTCCTAATTTCATGAAATATATAAATATGTTCAGACACATAGGTTCAAATAAAAAATATGAAAATGAACAGAATTTACTATTATTACTTCCAAGCAGTAAGATTATGCATGGTTTTACTGTATTTTGTGTTTATGTGTTTTGGAAATTTCTACAGTACAATGTGGGGTTACTTTTACAGTGAGAAATAAAACAAGTAGTATTCATTCATTTGTTTCTCTACGCACTCCTTAGGGAGAAGGCAGAAGGGAAAACACTTCCATTGGCTGCTGTGTTTACCCATATGTCCCACAGGGTCTCTGTCCCAGGATTCACCCTCTGTCTTTGCTCTTTCATTCCATCCAGGCAAATTCATTTTGGGCTCCCTTTCCTCCCAGTTCCACATCTCTATTTGCTCAGAGCCACATCCCTGGAACAGCTCAAGCCTCTCGAACAGGCAGTGTCCCCTTTTCACTCACCTCCTTAAACCCCCCTCAATGGGAGCCTTCTCCACACCTCCTTCCACCCCTTCCAGCTCCATCCTTGATTCCCAGGGGTACCTGCTTTCTTTTCTATATCATTCAACTTGATTCTGCCAAGTGTGAGGCGAGAAAGAATGAAAATTAGGACTGTAGGTGGGAAGAAGGGAAAAAAAGAAAGAAACCCATAAAATTCAAAGGAAGCACGATTAAACTGGCGGAACTTTGGTATATTTAGGCCAGTCATCCAGCAGCTATAAAGTCTCGAAAGACAACAGAAAGGAGTTCACAGCATCTTTTTCTTTCTCTTTTCTTTGACCCTGGTAGTAGGAGGCAGGTGACTGTGTGTCTGAAAGAGAGTAAATAAGATGTCCCTTGTGTGAGGACACCTGCTTTCCAAGGACAAACACCATCACAAGGTCCCCTCCAGACAGGGGTGAGAACACCTGGCCTCCAGGCTAGCAAAAATTCCTCTCTGCTGTCTCCAAAGCCACACCTGCGGAAAGCGTATTTACCCTGGTCTTTCATATTATCTGACTCCTGGGTTTAATTAAGCTTTCTACCTGGCTATGTGTCTTTTACTACACTTGAAAAAAAAAAAATCCCAGCTGTGGCTTTAGAACTGACTTGCACACCCAGTCTAGAGGCTCATTTATAATCACAAATATCAGGGGTCCGAAGACAGAGTTAAAGGAATTACTGATTAGAATAACGTTATGAGACAATCTCTGTTTTTCTGTAAAGTTTTCTTTTTTTTAAACTTTGTATGTTTGTCTCTCTTCTCGTTGCTATTTCAGGGAAAAGAACTGCCAAATGGAGCTTTTCCATCTTTGACTTAAAAAGGGGTGTGGGGGGGGTAGAAGCTGGTCCTTGTTATAACATGAGTGCCAACAGTTGGCTTGGAATCAGCGTGCACAGCCAGGTTTTCAAATTCCAGTAACCAGGAGTCCGTAATGAAAAGACACCTACAAATGTCTCTCTCTGAGGCCTCTGGCCAGGAGGCGTGGGGATCTTTGGTCCTGTCTGGAGCCAAGAGGCTCTAAGGATGGAGTGGAGACAGGCAGAACGCTGCCAAGAACTTGGCTGGGTGTGTTTTCCCAAAGCACATCTGAGGTAAAGTCTGTCTGTCCCTGGATGTGCCAGACCACTCCACACCGGGGCCAAAGGCGAGCTGGATTTCAGAACAGGGACCTGTTTGTTGTGCCACGTTGCTTTCAGGGAGCAACTGGCCAGCAGGTCTATCTGCCCAACCTCAGCCACCCTCCCACAGGCATCTTGGCTGCTCTCTGAAGAACCTCCCTTCCTTCTTGCCTTTTGGGTGGAAGTGGCCCTGAATGGCTATTTTTCCAAACTCCTCTGTGCATAAACAAGATGTTTGGAAAAGCTCAGATGGCCACAGGTCTGCCGTGTTGGCCACCAACTGTCATTTGCAGGGCAGCACTGGACAGCATCAGCAGATGTGCTTCTGCCCAGCTCCAGACATTGCCCCAACCACCACATCCCACCCCCACTTCCACCCCACCTCCTCTCCCTCTCTTTTCAAGAGAACTTGGCTACAGGGAGTTCAGACTGGGAGGGGTGAGGTAGATGAGAGGCCTTCAGTAATTTTAAGGGTGTTTCTTATCAGAGTTGTAAGGAATCCTCCCTGTTCCCTAAGGGTTCAAGGAAGAAAGGGGGAATCCCATAGGGGGGAATCTGACTCCCCTGACAGAGCTCTTCTCGAGATCCTAAGAGCTGGGGTAGGGCTCCAAAGAAGAACCTTGTATGGGAAATTGTCTGTCCATGATGAAAAGTACCCTCGGCAAAGTATTTCTGAGTACAGACCGCCTGTTGCTTCCCTCTGACTGAACAGAAAGATGCACACAAGCAGACCAGCCCACGGATCAGTGGGCAGCCAGGGCCGGCTCTGCAGGACCTAGGTGCATCCTGCACACAAAAGTCCCCCCACCTGAGGGTGGGCAGAGGCGAGGAGAGCCTCTAGGGAGAACGAGAGTAGCAGCAGCCACAGGCTTTTTTCCTGGCTCACCCAGCCACCCCTGCCCGGCCAGTCCCCAGGCTTAGCTACAGACATGTTTACACTGATCCACTGCCTGCCATCGCCAGAGGTTCCCATGGCCCTCCAGGTTCCCTGAGCCCACTGCAGCGGCTACTGGAGGCAAGTGTGGCTCCTGCCCACTCCGTCCCTTTCCTCACTCATAAGCCCTGCTGTCCACTGACCCTGTGGCAGCTGTACCTCCAGCCACATCCATCCCATAATGTCCTTCATCCCCCAAACTGTCTTTGCAGTTGCTACTCCTGTGGTCCCAAGCTAGTGCTTTCCTGTCCCCTTAGTCCACCTCCACTGTTCCCTACGCCACGCTGGGGACCTCAGGAGCGACGGTTCTAGGCCAGGAAGGCAAACAAGGCCAGGCAGGTAGCCAGTCCCCAGGACAGCAGTCTGCCCAGGACCAGAGTGCCAGCCCTCTCTTTTGGGTGTGACCTAGTGTCTGGCTCCAGCTGGGCAAGAGGAGCCCATATGAAACTGGCAGAGCCCCAGGTTTTAAAAGCACAACAGAGGATTTGTGCCTACAGCATCTGCACCACAGGATCCATGGCACCTACCCCGTATCTGGGACCAAACTCTAGGGAAAGAGTTCCAGTAGACAGGGAAGGGACCCCGTGATAAAGGTTGGGGTTGGGGGCTCCAGAAAGAAAGGGGTTCCACAGGTTATGATGCTAAAATTGGAGCTACTCTTGGATTCCTTTTGTTGTCACTGTTACTGCAATCTGCATTCTTAGATTTTCCCCTTTCCCCAGGGACCAGAGGAAGCTGGGAGGTACATGTTGCTCCACTCCATCTTGGGTGAACTCCATCTTTAACAGAACTCTCCTGTCCTGGAGAGAAGCTCTTGACGATTAGAAAGTCACTGGACTAATTGTTGGAGATTGTCACTGTGGTGGCTGTGACCCAGTGAGGGCCCACTAGACACTGCGCCTGGGCTGCTGTCCACCCAGCCCCGCCTCTCACAGCCAAGCACCGCACATACACACACAGGCATGAGAGGGTCCCAAAGGCTGTGGGGAAACTAATTGTTTCAAAAGCATTTTGAAACGCTTGGTGTATTAAGAAATGTTTTCCATTTTTTATTAAAATACCTGAGAGCACCACATTTTTATTAAAGAATACCTGAAAGATTGGTGTTTGATTGTTTAATGGAGAACCCAGAGCAGTAAATTGAAGGAGATCACCTGTTAGGTTTCAGCGATGTTAGGGCAGGATTTTCAACGGATTCCCAACAGATAGTATCTTTGGGGCTCAGGAGTAAAAAAATCAAAACTCTCAGGCATTCTCCAAATCCTAAGTTATTCTTTAAGTATTTCTAAAATTAATAATACTTTTTACTCATCGTTTTGGATATCTAAAAGTTATTTCATAAATAAGAAATATTAAGTTCAATAACATTTATAAAAACGATGGTCTGTGGCAAATACTCAAATTCTGGGACATTCCAGCAAACATTATTGTATATATTCAGATGATGTAACATTCAGGCACCCTAGTAAGCGAGCAGCTCTAGATAGAATCACAGGTTGAAACTGACAGTTTAAGACCATATTTTGCTTCCAAAACTTGATATTTCTTAAAACACCCTTCATAAGATTTGTATGAATATTTGCATAGAATGTACCATGCTTAAAAAATACTAATATGTATTTTATTTGCAACAATTACTCAACATTACAGGCAGACAAATCACAAACACACATTTATAACAGGGCTATTGCTACATATAAGGATGTTAAACTGATTAGATCATGACTGTTTTTTTTTTTTCCTTTGCACTCCTGTCCTGGTGTTCGAAAACATCAACCTTAATCTTGGGCTGTGTCTGTGTTTTCTGCTCTTGCGTGTTCCATTGGACGTCGATGGTTTCATCAGACCAGCAACAGCTCTATGTCACTTGCAAAACTTGAATTCTCATAGGAGAATTATAAAGTTCTTTTCTGTTTTCCCCACTTTTCAATTGATTTTGCTTTGAATTTGGGATTTGGAAAAACCTGAATTTCTTGAGCAATGCTAAGAAGGGATTCCCATATGGAAAACCTGGTCAAGATCCGCTGCAGACCCATCAAGTAGGCCCACAAGCAGGCTCTCTGGAAAGCAGAGTAGACAGCTTGATGAGGGGGGAATAGCTGAGACTCAGGGGCTCCAGGACAAAGTCCATGTGGCAACAGCAAAGCTCAAGCCCATTTTCATCAATTTAGTCTCAGTTAGAAAGTGCCCTGGAAGCAGAACCACCAGCCTCACTCAGCAGTTAATGAAGAACCTTCAAAGAGTGAAAGAAGGTTGACAACTTACTTTGAAAGGACAAGTCCTGACTTAGCCTTTATGATTTGTAAGATAGAGAAGGAAAATATTAACATTAGGGAATGTTGACATGCCTGGTTTCATTAGTTAAAGTTAGAACTATACCTACTTCTTATTTCGTTATATAAAGTTGAGCTTCTTCCTAGGTTTTTTTTTGCTACGGAAGCCAAACATCTTTCTGGTGATATTGACAGATTTGGTTTTTATAGTTCCAAGGAGATGGTAGATTTGGAATCTTGAGACATATTTGCTCCTTGAAACCACATTTGTTAAAATGTGGGAGAAAATTGTGTTTGCTAAAATTATAACTTAAAGTCATGAGCAGTTGATTTTACCCTTTAATCCTAGTGATAATTAACTCGACCTGACATTACAGACCTCACTCTATTTCATTTAATCTCTATAAAAGGACTTCATAAATTTCTTTAAATTTAGAAAATTAGCTAAAAGCACATTTCCTATTGTTAAAATGTATTATGAATAAAATGAGGGAACTCTGTAAGAGATTAACTTTAAAATCCTAGAATGTCAATGCGTTATGGCATGGCTCACAGCTCTGTACCCTTTAGATCGTACACAGATGAGGAAGTTGCTCCCTCTGAAGACAGACTTGCGATGCTCAAGCCTCATGTAGGTGATGCTTAGGGCCTGGAGAAGAGGATCAACCAGGCACATGACGGCAGTGACCCCTGAGTCTCCAGGCCGTGCTCCCTCTGGAAAAGCGCCAGAATCCTAGAGAAGTAGAGGCTGCAGTAAAGAGTGGGACAGATCCAAGCTGCATTCCTAGGATTTCTGTTTGAAGTTTGGTGTTGTAGGGAGAAAAACCAGCAAAGCTGCCTTGTAATTTTAGTTTTGGATAGGTGGAATGACAAGAGGAACAAGCCTGTTACTTTAGGGCCAACAGGAGAGGAGCATTTTGTAACAGTAAACTGTGGTTCTTTAAGGCTGCTATAGCATGGCTGATTCCCATAAGGGGATAAACTGGGCCTGGCCATCTGGAAAGTGAGAAGTAACGCGGGATGGGGAGAAAATGGCCATTTGCAAGATGCCCCAGGGAGTTCCACTTTCTCAGTCAAAGAAAGGGAATGAATGATGGGTCCACGGTTCCAGATATCCAACTCCTGGCATCAAACACAGACTTCTCCGTTGGAGTTTTGGTGACCTTTCACACTCCAGGGTCATCGACGAGTTTACTTGTCATATTTACTGTTGTTTACAAGGTAATACTGACTTACAGTAGAGCTCCAATGTTCCCAAAAATCAGAGAGAGGGGTCAATAAATAATTAACTTGGTTTCCAAGGGAACAGTTTCCTGAGTGGACTGAAGACAGTCACTGAGACAACCTTCACATGTCCTGGCCAATGAAGGCTAGACGTAGACAGTGACCAGATAAGCAAAATTCCACGTAGATATTAGGACAAGGAATGCATAGGTGGTTTTAGGGCCAAGGAAGCAAATCAATACGTTCTTTGTCATAACTAACAGGCTACCCTGGAGAACGGAGCTGCTGGGGCAAGCTCAGGACCCCTGGGAAACTGGGGAGCCTAAGCAGCTTTCTGCATCCTCACTGTAAGTGTGAGAGAATCACAGATTTCCCTCAAAGAATAAAGTACACCAAACTTGAATTAAGCTGCTATTGCTTATCATTGCAGTTAAAAGGGAAGAGGTTTTTAGTGTCTATCTAGCTAGGCGTTCTTTGAGTTTATTTTTTGTTTTTATTTTTAAACAATTCCAGATGTACAGAAAAGTTGCAAACATGGTACAAAGAATTCTTGTAAACAAACCCTTTATTGTTCATCCAGATTCACTTTTCCACACTTGCTTGATCATTCCTACTTCTGCCTATCTCTCTCTCTCTCTCTCTCTCTCCATCCATCCACTGCTCCATTGAATCTGTCTACTGCTCTATCCATCCATCCACCCATCCATCATCTATCTGTATAAAATCTCAGAGATAATGTCCCTTCCCCTCAACTCCATCCAGTGATCATTTTGTAAAATAAAGAACATTCTCTTATACAGCCACAGTACAATGATCAAAATCAGGATACAATGCTATGATCTAATCAACAAACCTTATTCAACTTCCACCTATTGTCTACTGCTGTCCTTTACAATCAAAGGGGGGAAAAGCCCTCAGGTCCAGGATCTAATCCAGGATCACACATTACATTTAGTTATCTCGTTAGTCTCCTTGAATCTGGAACACTTCCTCAGTCTCTCTTTGTCTTCCATGAGTTGACATTTTTGAAGCATACAGACCATTTCTTTTGAAGAAGGTCCCTCAATTTGCGTTTGATTGATGTTTCCTCAAGATTATAGGTTCAGGTTCTGTCTTTTGGCAGGAAAACCATAGAAGTGATATTGTGTTCTTCTTGCATTATATCAGGAGGCCCATGACATCTGTTTGTCTGACAACTGGTGATGTTAACGCCAATCACTCTGTTAAAATTACCGTTATTTATTTTAATACTCAAATTGTCCCATATCTGGCCAGTGGAAGCCCCCTTCAACCTGACCATTGTGGTTTGTGACATGTCCCCATAACTTTTTGAGCAGTTTATAACTTTCTAAAATAGAAAGATATTCCAGCCTCAGTCCTAAAATTAGCTATTTCTCCAAAGGCTTGTAATTCCTTTTACTAGAAAATATTGAGAAACAAGATCTGCATGGTGCATGCTAGATGCGGGCAATGTGTGTGTGCACGAGTGTGTATATGTTCATTTACAATATGGAAATACAGTTAGGTTCAGTTAATTTTGTTTATACTCCATTTTGGGTTTCTATCTTTATTGATTTTATATATTTATATTTTAAGCATTTGAAATATAATGTGGATCTAGAAGTCAAAACTATAGAAAATATATAGTTAGATAAATGTCACTCTCCCCACATCCCTTCTATCCCGTTCCTATTCCCAGTTTTTTCTGCCCTATTTCCAGCCACCACCACCCACTGTAACCAATCTCATTATTTTCTTATTTATTCTTCTTATGTTTTACTTTGCAGAAGTGAACAGATACAGGTATATTTTTCCCTTATTTCTTACCTAAAAAGTACATAGTATAGATACAGTTTTTCTTTTTCCACTTAACAAAAGATACCGGAAATCACCCCGTATCGGTTCAGACAAGGAGTCTTTGTTCTTTATCACAGCTGCATAGTACTCCATTACATGGAGGTATTCAATTATTCTCTGATGTTCAGCCACATCGTTTTTTGTTTTCTTTTTTTCAACATTTCTCAGTTACAATGAATACTGCAAAGAGTTACTTTGTGCATAAGTATTTTCTTATTTTTGGAGGTAAATCTCTAAAGGTGGAATTATTGGCACAAATCGAAAACGTACACACAGTATCTTTAGATATTGCTAAATATCCCCAGTTTGCATTATGTATAAGATTGCCTGTTTCCCACAGCCCTTCCAAAAGAATGTGCTGTCCTACTTTTTAATTTTTACCAATTTAAGTGAAAAGTATCTCAATACTGTTTTAATTTGCATTTCTCTGACTATGAATGAGGTTAAACATCTTTTCACATGTTTAAGGACATTGTGTCTTTTATCCAACTTTCTATTGGGTACATGCTTTTTCAAAACTTTGCTGTGAATTGCGTTTTCCTTTCAATTTGCCAGGCAGAAGCTAGAAGTTATACATTTGCTTAACATTCATCTTGTCCCTTGATTTTTTCATAATAAAATTGTGTCTGCAGTAGTTTTACTTCTTGATATGGCAGTGTTCTTAGTGAAATTTTAATCAAGCTGCCTATAACCTGTACACTTTTAAATGTTCATTTTTATGTTTTTTTTTTTTTTTCTGTCACCCAGGCTGGAGTGCAGTGGTGCAATCTCAGCTCACTGCAAGCTCCGCCTCCCTGGTTCACGCCATTCTCCTGCCTCAGCCTCCCGAGTAGCTGGGGCTACAAGCACCCAACACCACGCCTCGCTACTTTTTTGTATTTTTAGTAGAGACAGGGTTTCACCGTGTTAGCCAGGATGATCTCGATCTCCTGACCTCCTGATCCGCCCGTCTCAGCCTCCCAAAGTGCTGGGATTACAGGCATGAGCCACCGCGCCCGGCCCATTTTTATAAGTTTTAATTGATTAAATTCTGTACCAAATTATCACCGTCTTGCATGCCTCATGCCTTAAGAAAACCTAATGATTCCCCAGCTCATTTCCAGGCAGCCCTGACACGGGACTAAGAGAAAAAAGTGGCCCTCTGACGAAGGGGTTCTGGGAGCACATGCTTGAAGGGTAATCCCACAACACAACACACACGCAGGGCCATCCTACCTCCTCTCCCACCATGGCGCCTGGTCCCACCAGCCTCCAAGACCTTGCCAAAAATTGGCAGGCTGAGATGTATCTTCCCAACTCACCAACCAGCAGAAAACATTTATCCAGTAGACAGCCATAGAATCCCTGGTTTTAAGATTTGCCTGCAGTCTCTTCTTTGTCCCCAAAAAGCAGCGTCCCTCTGATTTAAGCCTCATCTTCTCCATAATTTGCAAGAGTAGGAGGAGGGAATCGGTAATTCAGTCATTAAATGTTATGACCTACTAAGAGAAAGGCTCCGATGGCCCTGGATTTTCTTACCCTTTTCAACACACTGTCCCCCGGACAGCGGTGATGAGTTCAGGTGCCTTCTCTCCTCCCTTCAGCCTCCAGAATCTCTTTGGTGTGGGAGAGATTAATAATCCAAATAAAACTGCCATGGGAGGAGGAATGGAGGAATTTTTAAAAGTCACTTGTCTACTTTCTGCATCTCTCAGGTCAGCCCAGGCAGGAGGGAGAATTAGTGCCACCGGGAGAGCTGTCACACTGCTGGCCTGAGAAGGGCCCAGCCTCTCACGTGGAATGGCCCCCGGCAGCCTGGGAGTCCCCAGGCAGATGCGCTGGGGAGGAGGTGTGGGGCAGATGGCGACAGTAGCTGTCGGGAAGGAAGGCTAAACATCGTGGGCCGAAGTCAAAGATAAACTTCCATCCTCCTCCTTCTCTCCCCACATAACAGCCAAAAGATGCTGGTTATTTCAAGGAGTTTCTAAGAATGGCATTTGATATATATCACGACCTTCCCAGGGAAGCTGGGGATGAGGCATCAGAGTTTCCTCTCCGCTCTGCAACAGAGACACCCCAGCACATGCACGGGCCCCACCTGAAGTCGCCATAAACACACATACACATGCTTTCCTTCTCATTGAGAAAGGAGCTGGCAGTATTGGGAGTAGAAGTCGTTCCACTTGCAAGAATGGATGACCCAGATCCAGCGTCGTCTGGCGATCACTGGCTGTTGGTCTGACCCCAGTCTCCGACGGTGTGCTGGATTTCCCACGCTTGCGTGGTACAGGTCTGGAGCACAAGCACGTGTTTACCCAAAAGATCCTTCTTCATCTCCAGACACCGCTTGGTATCCCTGTTTCTGACGGCTCCTCCCTGGAGGGGAAGAGAGACAGAGCCAAGGTGCTGAAATGCCTCGGTAATTCATCATCTCATCTGGCCCTGCTCTCCCTGCTGCGCTCAGCCACATTCTTGAAGGACCTCTCAGTCCTCCACAAGTCATCCAGGGG
Organism: Macaca mulatta; assembly: GCF_049350105.2. Taxonomy (NCBI): domain Eukaryota; kingdom Metazoa; phylum Chordata; class Mammalia; order Primates; family Cercopithecidae; genus Macaca; species Macaca mulatta. Next base: position 5,677,671 of record NC_133416.1, on the reverse strand, counting down.
AGAAAAGGAAGCAGGATGTAGGATGAGACCACCCAGTGCTTCCTCTACCAGCCCCATGGCAAAGTGACCAACCAGGCGGCGTTGCTCTGGCTTCCTGTGATGCCCTCAGCCTCTTCTGAGATGGAAGCGTTGGGTCAGTACTGACTACCACGGAATGAAGGCATCTGTGAGAATGGCGGGCCTTCTCAGCCTGGCCCTCCTTTCCACGTCCTCACCCCTGACCCCATGAGACCCATCAGGGTCACCTTCACCTTGTGCTTCTCTCCCTCTTCAGGGAAACTGTGTCGTGGGCCTGGAGCAGGAGCTACATTCAGGAACCTCAGCCTCTGAGGCAGCCTCCTGCCTCTCCTGTTGCGGGGGCTTCGCCAAGGTTTATGACTGGGAACGTGATAGGCATCAGTGCTACAATGGTAGGGTTGAATCCTTGCTCTACCATATACGAACCGTGTGGGCTTGGGCAAATTACCTGCTCTCTCCAAGTCTCAATGTCAATCTCATCTATAAAATGGGTTCAGAGTTAATACTAAGGTTAAAATTAGGGTTCATATTGATGGACCATCTTGGGCCTGACACATGAAACATGCAACAAATCTTAGTTCATCTCTGCCACTCCCCATTCTCAAAGGAGAAGAGAAAGGAAGGGCCATCCTTCTCTTTGATCCTGTGTGATTCCCACAACCTCCCTGAGCTTCTTCCCCCTCATCTTCATATCTCAGCAACTGACAATCCTGCCATCTGTCCAAACTACCATCTCTCCTGGTCCTGCCCTCTGCTCCCGGCCCTCTCTCTCCCACGTCCCTCTCTACCCCTTTGCAGGACTCACATGATCTATATTAGTGCCTGGGTCAGGCTGTTTCCTCTTCATGCCCTGCACTCTGGTATCATCCTTAGGGTGCATAACATTCATTCTGATGGCTGGTGAGAAACCCTGACCTCACTGTCCCCCTTCAGACAAACTGCCACCAAGTTCTTGAACACCAAGCGGGACTGACTGCAGCTCTAACATCTCCAGATTTCTGCTTCCTCTCTCACAATCACCTCCCTGCTTCTCATCTCTTGCCATCAGAAACTGCCTCCTACGGCCCTTGCTCCCCCAAATTTGCCTGTCCCTGGATTCCCCGAAGCCCCAGCCACCCCTTTCCTCCTCTGGGCAGCCATCCAACATTGCCATTCAGGGCAACTCTTCAGATTCTGGAACTTCTCCTCCACCACCGCCACCGGTCCTCTCTCTTTGCTTCCAGACCACAGAGCCCTTGTGGACAGGGTCTGCCAACTGAGCAGGCCTGGCTCATAAACCTGCCCACGTGGCCCCAGAGCTGGGCTTGCTCCCCAGGGTTCCTCTTCCAGGCCTCTTCAGCATGCTCTGTCTGTCAGCCCCCACCTGGCACTTATTTTAACTAAATGTCAAGAGCACCACACTTCCATTCAATCCTCCCGTCCCCTGCAAGCCCTCAGCGATCCTGAGGACATGGCCTCACAGATGATCTCAAAGGAGCGGCCCCACGCCCACCTCACCGGCCAGCAGTCCCCTCTGCTCCCTGAGCCCCGGCCATCCTCGATGCTAGAGAAACACTCTTCCTAACATCCATCTTTTATTTCTCCCTCTTTGCAGATTCCTTTTCTACTGCCTTTAAACAAGTCCAAATGTCACAATATTTGAAGGACAAAATAAACCCAGACCTCAACTCTACTAACCCTTTCAACAAACATTCAGGTTTTCTCTCCCTTTCAGAATCAAATTCCCAAGCAACGAGGCAATAGCACACATTCGTTAAGATTCCGTGTTTGAATGCTGGGCATTTACTACACTGTGTAGCCCTCAGCAAATAATTGGACTCCTCAGTGCCCTGGTTAGTTCATGGGTGAGATGGAGTTAGTGATCATACTTCTCTTATGAAACCTATGTTTCATAAGAACTAAATGAGACAATGTTTAACCTCACACAGGGGCATGTATGTGCTCAGTAGGTCTTGGTTATTCTAATTTAGTGTGACCTTTTAGACAAAGTCAGTGGTCTATTTTCTATTTCCACTCGACTTCCACGTGACATGAGCTTTGACAGTGTTCCACACATCCTCTAGTTGCTTTCAAATTGTGTTCATCTGGATCTTACACATTTTTGTTTTGGGTTGGTTGGTTTGTTTTGTTTTTGCTTTTTTTTTTTTTTTCTTTTGAGACACAGTCTCGCTCTGTTTCCCAGGACAGAGTGCAGTGGCATGATCTCAGCTCATTGCAACCTCTGCCTCCCAGGTTCACCTAATTCTCTTGCCTCAGCCTCCTGAGTAGCTGGGATTATAGCCGCCCGCCACCACGCCCAGCTAATTTTTGTATTTTTAGTAAAGATGGAGTTTCACCATGTTGGCCAGGCTGGTCTTGAACTTCTGGCCTCAAGTGATCTGTCCGCCTTGGCCTCCCAAAGTGCTGGGATTATAGGCATGAGCCACCGCGCCTGGCCGTTTTGGTCTTTGTTTTGGGGTGCTGCCTGTCAGAGTTTTTAAAGGATTTTTGTTTTTGTTTCTTTTTCACTTTTACAAAAGTAAGAGATGCTTCTTTTTTAACTTGAAAATATACTTTAAAAATATATAAAATACTTTAAAATAAATGGCCAGGGCTCTGGGCACATGGGCTACTGGCAGGTGAGGCGGGCATGGAGCAACTTTGAGATCATCCGTGAGGTCATGTCCTCAGGATCGCTGGCAGCTTTCAGGGGAGGGGATGATTGACTAGAAGTGCATTTATTAAAAATATGTTTTAAAATATTTTATATATAAAGTATATAAAAGCACTCATAACAAGATAACATTGTATATGTGGTCTTTACATCTTGCTTCTTTATATAAATTTAACATTCTACATACATCTTTTCCAATTTTATTAACTTTTTGGAATAGATTTCTTCAGAATATCATTTGAATGGTTATATAATATTCAGTTCAAAGCATTCCCTACTGTTGGACATTTAATTTTTCCTTGTGTTTCACTGTGATAAGTATTAAGATATTTTCTACAGTAATCCTGGCCTACGTTCTATACTATTTTTTGAGTAAAGATATTGTCCTAAAAAAGAATCAGTGCCTTAAAAAGAGTTATAGTTAGTTTGGGTTCTGAGGAGCGTCTGGTTTTCCTACACGTGGGCAAGTTGCTTCTGGAGCTGTGCCAGTCTCCACGCTCACCAGCGGTGTGTGGGAGCACTCCTTCCCCACTTCATCTTTCCCCACACTTCCCACCCCTCACCATGAGCGCTCTTCTCCTCCTCACTACTCCTCACTACTCCTCACAGAGACCCTCTTTGTATTGTGAGCTGTTGCTTCACCCTGAAGATGGATGACCTTCCCCAAACGCCCCCTTACTTCAGTGGCATCACTATCTCAATGCAGTGCTCCTCAAGTTAAAGTCCATGTGTCTGACTAGGCCTTCTCTTCTTCAACTGGCTCCCCGCCCCATCACTGGATCTCTTGTGTCACAGGGGTCATAGCCTCCTCTGGTACACCCAAAACACAGAATCATGAAATCAAAGAAAACAAAGGGATGATCTAGTCTCATCTCCCTCTCAATTTTGGAAAATTTCTTTGGTAACTTTTTAGTAAATTAATTTGTAAGCTGTGTCTACAAAGAAAAGTGAGAACCAGAAGAGCCCAACATTCAATCAAGTATCATTTTTCATATCCAAAAGAACTGTAGACCTAAGAGGTAAGATGGATGGAAAAGGATTAGATGGAGTGAATCCACTCAAGACTAACTTAATATTAGGTAACACACCAGAAATTACATGATCACCTCCCTTTTCAGCTTTTGTAGTTCTTGACATAGTGGCCATAGAAACGGACCCAGCCTGTATGTTAGAATGGTTGGCAGAATTTCCCTGGATGTCCTGCCTTCCAGATCTCACAGCCAACCGAAACCTCTTTTCTGACAGTAGCCTCAGTCAGCTGAGAAGGCGATCATCCAAACTTTTCTTGGCAAGGCGACCTTCAAAATGTTTGGAATGCATAATTATTTATTTAGTAACAGTAGGCTGTTATCATGAAAAGAAAAAACAGAAAAAAGGATATGGAAAAATGAGAATAAAATTTTATCTAAAAATATTATTTCTTTAGAATACATTGTATCTTTAATTCATAGGAGATTTAGGATAAAGTGTAGCTATTAAGGGAATCAAATACATAGCACTTGCCAAAGATTCTGTGTATATTTACTATTTTTAAGTACTTGTATCTAAGAAAATGGGCATCTCACAGATTAATCTTGTGATAGCAATTTTAAAATGTGTATTTGAGTAATTAAATTGGTGACTTGATGGTGAAATTTTACTGACTTTATAAACACTTCTGAAACATTTAAGAGAACTTAAGAATTGAAAAATTTAAAGTCAGGTCAATGAAGTTCTTAAGAAAGGTAATTTAACGTATTAAATTTGTAAATACAGCTCATAATGTTTAATGGAATTTAATTTATTAAATTTTTAAAAAATCTTCTTTAAAGGGGATTGTCAAAACTTGTTAGCCTTACGGATAAAATAATAAGATTTGTAACCTGAACTTAAAAGCTTAAAGAAAAACCATGATTCTTCGAATACTCCTTTGCACCAAGTACCATGCTAAATGCTTTACACACACTATCTCATTAAATGTTTTAATTTATAACTTGAACACAGTGAATATTAATTTTTTAAAACCAAGTAAACTTGTAGTAGTTTTCTTCACACGAACAAAAAAGATATGACTGAGGACATCAAAAACTCATATTTAGTACCCTACGCTTGCCAGATGCTCAGACATGCTGTGCGTGGTGACTGCCATTGATGGAGAACTCACCACCGTGCTCAGCAGCCTATTCTTCTGTAGGAAACCTGAAGCTGTGAGGCCTTTAGTAAGTCCTGCCCTTGCTCCTACATTAAGTCAAAATCTGCCTCCTTAATCTTTACCTATTGGTCTCAGTTCTGCCCTCCTGCGACATTAAACAAATCTACTCCCTCTTCCTCACAAAGACAGCGCCGCCTTTTCTCTATCCATAAGCCTAACAAGCCTTTCAAGCTCATATCTCCTGGCCTGCCAATCTTCCATTTGCTCTGCAACCATTTGTCGAGTGCCTGCCATGTTCTAGGGGTTGTGCCAGACGCTAGAGAAAAAACAGCAAACCCCAGGCCCTGCCCTCCAGCTCACAGCCCAATGAAAAGAAGCAAGTGAGCAGACAATTGCAAGAGACGGTGAGACTAGGGCTACAAAAGTGCCCCTGAGAGCACCAAGAGGAACCACTCAACTGACTCCTCTGGGCTCACGGAAGGCTTCCAAGGAGGTGACGTGTAAGACCAGGGGAACACTTTGTAGTTGGTCTGGAGACGAAGTGGGAGGAGAGGGAATAATACCTGCAGAAAGGCTTAAGACAAGAGGGAACCTGGATTTTCATTGAATTACATGTAGTTCCATAGAACTGGAGCGTAAAGTGAGACGCCAGAGACTGAGAAGACATTACCCTCCTCCTCCTAATCGATATTGTCTAGTTCGATTAATCTAGGATGATTAATCGAAGCTTAATCTAGGACGCAAAAAACCTCTGAAACTGTAAGCAAATCTTGCACATTGGTTCATATGTATGTTTTCCTGGAGAGAGAGAGTCCATAGCTATCAGCGAATTCTCAAAGGCGTCATAAACTTTGAAAAGTTAGAAACTGTTGAACTAGACTGTCCGCGTGGCACCTGAACCAAGCATAGTACCGCATTCAGAGACACAGTCACAGACAGAGCAGTAGCTCCCTCCAGGAGGCACTGCCCCTTCCTAACGAATTGGCCCAAGAGTGCAGAAGCTTTTGGAGCAACCCCATCCACTGTACATTCCCCATAGACTGTTGTCAGCCAAGACCCTCGAGTCATCGTCACGTGAATTCTGCCAGATTCCCTCCACCCTGTCCTTGGTCATTTGATGTTGAAGTTAAAGGCAGGGCTTCTACATTAGCCCCCGTCAGATTTCAGCCTAGTGTTCCACACCCTCTGATAATCATTAATAATACATGGATCACAATGGCTAATGCGTATTGAACACTCTTCTGCTCCAGGCACCACGCTAAATGCTTTGCACACGCTATCTCATTTAATCCTCCCAAAAGTCACATACAGAAGATATTATCATCTCCATCATTTTATAATGAGGAAACTGAGCTTCAGAGAGGGTAAGGAACTTGCTGTACTGAGCTAGGACTTGTGCCCAAACTCTCAACTGTTCAGCTACAACAGACTCCAATATTTCCTCTCCTTAACCAACCCTGCCTTAGTCAAGAGACTCAGTGTTTCACACCCAGTTTGCTGTTCCCAATCTTTTCCCTACACGGGGCCACAAGAAGTAATTCTCGTAAAACAATATCAAATCAAATCTGAACCTTTCATATACCTGTCCTTTAAAAAAACATGTAACTCACCCGGCGCAGGAGCTCACACCTGTAATCCCAGCGCTTTGGGAGGCTGAGGTGGGTGGATCATCAGGTCAGGAATTCAAGACCAGCCTGGCCAACATGATGAAACCCTGTCTCTACCAAAAATACAAAAATTAACTGGGCATGATGGCGCGTGCTTGTAATCCCAGCTACTCGGGAGGCTGAGGCTGGAGAATTGCTTGAACCAGGACCTGGGAGGCGGAGGTTGCAGTGAGCTGAGACTGTGCCACTGCACTCTAGCCTGGGCTACAGAGCCACACTCAGTCTCAAAAGAAAAACAAAACAAAACAAAACAAAAAACACATAACTCACCAGTTTAAAATCCCAATATATATGCAGTCCATTCCTAGCTGCCTCAGAGCATCGTTCTAAGGTGGGCTTCTCTGCGTTGCCGGGGTCTGCCAGGCAGCAATCTCTAGCACTGGCCTCTGCAATCAGTTGTCCCACATAGAGCTCCCCGGTTAGGTGATAGTAGACATTCTGGAAAAAAAAAAAAAAGCAGAGGACTCACCATAGGCATCGTCAGCCAGCAGGACGCCCTAGCCGGAGGGAGAGCTGGAAGTCTGATCTCAGACACCCAGTCACACCGGGAGCACTGAACCTTCCTGGACAACATGAAGCCACCTCTGCTTCCTTCTCCTTAGTCTCCCCTTGAATCCAGGGAGAAGGCCAGGCCTAGGAGGGTTCCAACAGAATCAGAGCTTACATGGATGAAGAAGCTTGTCTTTGAAGGAAAAACAAAACTGAACTCCAGAATCTGTCACTGTAGGCCTCAGCTATGCGTTTGTTGTCAGAAAACCTTTTAAATTCCTGATTTGACACTGTCTTGCTCAGTGAGCTTGGAGAAGTAGGTTATTAATGTGTCTCCATTTTTTCATCTAAGTGGAAATGATATCTATTGTGCATGCCTCAAAAGGCAGCTATGAGGGCAGCATGCAAAGTTTCAGAGGACAGACGTGAATATTGTCTCTTAAAAAAAAAGTTCCGGCTCAACGCAGTGGCTCACACCTGTAATCCCAGCACTTTGGCAGGCAGAGGCGGGCGGATCACGAGGTCAGGAGATCGAGACCATCCTGGCTAACCCGGTGAAACCCCGTCTCTACTAAAAATACAAAAAACTAGCCGGGCGCGGTGGTGGGCGCCTGTAGTCCCAGCTACTCGGGAGGCTGAGGCAGGAGAATGGCGTAAACCCGGGAGGCAGAGCATGCAGTGAGCCGAGATCGCGCCACTGCTCTCCAGCCTGG